>NC_134267.1:125290124-125605245 GCF_031893055.1 Leptodactylus fuscus | reverse complement strand
TGTGAACTAGGCCTTAGAGTTGAGCGAGTACTGTTCAGCCGATCCAAACAGCACGCACGCATTGAAATAAATGGAAGCACCTGGTGCTTCCGGTTTGACGGCAGCCGGCCGCTTAACCCGCCGCGTGCCGGCTGCGTGCATTGATTTCAATGTGTGCCTGCTGTTCGGATCGGCTGATCCGAACAGTACTCGCTCAACTCTACTAAGAATGCTTTTTGAAAGTAAATCTTTTGCTTTCACAACACCTTATTCTAAGACCCTAAACCATTGAGCTGTCTAAAGGCACCTTTTTTTACTAGTACTGTTTTGGGGTGCACTCAATTTTTTGAAAATTTTCATTCCATTAACAGAAACAACAATTTTTGCGTACAGCATTCACTATGCTGGTAAAAGATCATGTTAACTTTTTAGTTCTGGTCATATCAAACGTGGCAATACCAATTATGTATAAGTTTTATTATTACTTTATTTTTTAACATAATAAATCAGGGAAATAATGCCAATTTAATTTTAGTAATTTTTATAACTTCTTAAAAAATTTTAACATATTATTAACTTTTTTTTTAACGTTTTTAGCAATCCTTCTAGAACATGTAATCATTTGTAATACAGTATTTATACCATTGGCAATTTCACAACATCCACCGTAAATGACTCGACTGTCAAAGAATTCTAGCTAAAGATCACAGGTTCAAATCCCCTAGTGGGGGGTGAGTGGCTATTATAACTGTTAAGAACAAATAAATAAGTAAATAAATAAATGTTCAAATCACCTAGATTTCAAATAAAATATGCATCTCTAAACTGAAAATGACTGCTGTAGTGGTAAAAAAAATCTAAACATCAGATTTTGCCCAAAAATCGTATAAATAAATAAAAAGTACATCTGGCCCTGCAAGAAAGCAGATACCTTGTGCAGCCCTATATACATGGGGAAAAAAAAGGTATGGACATCAGAATATGGTGACTCCAATAAATAAATTTTCTGTAAAGTTTTGGAATTTTTGGTGTTAAACCATAAGAAAAACTATATAAATGTATTATTTTATTCATATGCAAATGAGGGTATAAGTCTGTTTCTCTAAAATATAGTGATGACAGCAAAGCCCAGGCAAGCTAAGACACGCCCCCAAAGCACCTTTCCATCATTTATGTATTAATGAAATAGTGATTTACATGATAATGTGGGACTCCAAAGATGAACAACAGAGACAGATTTAGAAACTGTAGAATCACCTCTACAAGGTAATAAGATTAGATTTATAACCTACTAACCTCTTCCTGCGACTTCATCTGCGTGTTGTTGTCATCGATGATCCGCCTATATTCAACAAATTGCTGCCGTCGATTGTGTGCCTGCTCCAGCATTTTGGCAACTCTTAAGCTGTCCTGCTGCGGACTTGTTCCTCACGCCATGCCTGTGATTGTTCCAGCATCTTAGCAGCTCGCTGGGATGCCCTATAATGAGCGTGTTGTTGGTGTTGATGATCCGCCTGCTCCGGCGTTTTGACAGCTGTCAAGCTGACCTGCCGCTGAATTCATGACTCGTGCTGTGCCCGTGATTGTTCCGGCATCTCAGCAGCTTGCTGGGGCGCCCTATAATGAGCGTGTTGTTGGCATTGATGATCCACCTGCTCCGGCGTTTTGACAGCTGTCAAGCTGGCCTGCTACTGAACTCAATCCTCGTGCTGTGTCCGTGATTGTTCCGGCATCTCAGCAGCTCGCTGGGAAGCTATATAATGAGCATGTTGTTGGCATTGATAATCCGCCTACTCTGGTATTTCAGCAGCTGTCAAGCTGGACTGCCGCTGAACTCATTCCTTGTGCTGTGCCCGTGATTGTTCCGGCATCTCAGCAGCTTGCTGGGACGCCATATAATGAGTGTGGTGTTGGCGTCGATGAACCTCCTCAGCTCCGCTTGAGGAGAACTCTATGACTTCAGGCTACCGTCATAGCTCTCACTGTTTTAGAATTTTGCAACAAAGTAGATTTTCTTTTTCCCTCAGCATGTTTAAAAGTAGCAAACTGCTAATTTGGATTAAAGGTGTTTTCCCATCCAGTGTGTAAGCATGTTGCCTGGAGCAGATCAGATAATATGCAAATGCATGTACACAATCCACTGAGGGTTAGCTGAGTGTTTAAATAGAAAGATGACAGACCTAGCGTTATCAGAAGCTGAGATAAGCTGCTGAAAGAGCTGCTTAATATAGTATCCTATTAATATTATAAAGGTGAAAGTTTGTGAGTTTGGATGTTTGTGGGTTTGTGTGTTTGGATGTTTGTTCCTCAATCACGCAAAACCCGCTCCACCGATTTGGCTGAAAGTTTCCACAAACATAGTTACTACACTGGATACACTTTTCGTCACAATAGCGGACATACGTTTTTCCCAGGACCCCCACAAAACCCAAACTCACATCTCCATCTCTGTAATCTCACACACTTTCAACCATAGCAAACCACAAAACTTCCTATTTCCCTCTACAGCCTAGCCCCTAACCTCACACAATCACATTTACACATACTTTGCCACTTTGCCCCTCACCTTAACAATACTTCAGGAGACTACTTCTTAAACGCTCCGGAGCAGCCATGTTTGCCGACTCCCTGTGGAATTCCTCAACTCCGTAGAATTACCCCGCGTCACTTCACATAAACTAGAACTGAAGATTGGCGTTCCTGTTCTACTCATGCGTAATCTCGATGCACCTCGATTGTGTAATGGCACGAGGCTACGTGTCACACAACTAAGAACAAATATCATTGAAGCCACTATTCTTACAGGAGCAGCTAAAGGTGACAGTGTGTTAATCTCACGCATTCCAATTATACCAAATAATTTCCCATTTCAATTCAAACGACTACAATTTCCCCTTAAGTTGGCTTTTACAATGACCATTAATAAATCGCTAAGACAAACGCTGAAAGTAGCAGGAATACATTTGGCCACACCATGCTTCTCACATCGACAACTTTATGTTGCTTGCTCAAGAATATCCTGTGCCCAAAACTTACATGTACTGGCAGAAAATAACAAATCATACAATGTCTTGTATTGAAGTATATTCACTTGAAATACCTGTGTCCCAAAGACACTATGTACAGTTTATAACAACACCGTATAGCAGCTGAAATACAAATTAACTTCAACACAAAAGTCTCATGTATTCTCTGGATTACAGCAAAAACGAGATACAAAGTTACATTTCATATCACATACCTATTACACACTACTAAAACCTTACCCTTACCTGTATTTACCCATTTCTACAATCACCGCAGACAAAGTCGCGGTACACAGCTAGTGTGAACATAAATTCATAACAGCTGTGAAACCATGTCGTTTACCAGGAGAAAAAGTAGCCTATGTGTTAATCGAGGTTACAAATTATCTATGTGCCAAATTTCATTCAAATCCATTCAGCGTTTTTTGCATGATTGAGGAACAAACATCCAAACACACAAACTTTCACATCCTATTAATATTATAAAAGTGAACGTTTGTGAGTTTGGATGTTTGTGAGTTTGTGTGTTTGGATGTTTGTTCCTCAATCACGCAAAACCCGCTCCACCGATTTGGTTGAAAGTTTCCACAAAGTTACTACACTCGATTGCGCAAAAAACTTTTCGTCACAATAGCGCACATACGTTTTTCCCAGGACACCCACAAAATCAAAACACACATCTCCATCTCTGCAATCTCACACACTTTCAACCATACCAAGCCACAAAACTTCCTATTGCCCTCTACAGCCTAGCCCCTAACCCCACACAATGACATTTACATATACTTTACCAGTTAAGATACAAAGCTACATTTCATATCCCATATCTTTTACACACTACTAAAACCTTACCCGCACCTGTATTTACCCACTTCTACAATCACCGCAGACGAAGTCGCAGGTACCAGCTAGTTTATAATATTAGTAGAATAGGATTTACTGCTGACAGACTCCATTTAACTCTTGGAAAACCCCTTTAGGCTAAAGTACAGTCTTGCAGAATAGCTGCAGAATTTGCTGCATTTTTTTAACAAAAGACGAGAGTGAATTTAACAGAAGGGAGAAGTATAAATGCCATATGTCCCATTCCTTTTTAGCCTCTTGACTCATAAACCAGCAGCAAAAAATTCAACAAAGAAAAGTGCTTTTCCACAACGTGGGGCCTCTTCACGGTTCAAAATCCTTGATATTTTTCTTTTTGTGCCAATGTAGCTGTATTAAGGCTTGCTTTGGGTTTTGTTTGCTGGATAAGGCCTGGTTCACATCCGCGTTCGGTATTCCATTCTGAGATTTCGCTTGGGAGTCCCGAACGACTGAGACCACGATGCTAGGGTGAACCTAGCATAATAGATAATGGACTTAAACCACTCTCTCTTGCAGAATAGCTCAATCTCTGATTTTTTTTAATGCAGGATAAGTTGGAAAACAAATTTCTCCAAAATCTTCTGTCAACAACACTGAGACCTGAGTTAGACCATGAACCTCCGAGTAGATCATGTCTACTTTTCCACCTACAGTGGACTTTTTGTGGATCTGTGCTTCTGCTTGTTAGTATATTGTTTCGTTTTTCATAGGTGTTCTTCATCTTCTTTAATTTTTCCAGAGGTCCTTTGATCTCCTAATACAACAGGACCCTTAGGGCTAGTTCA
This sequence comes from Leptodactylus fuscus, assembly GCF_031893055.1. NCBI lineage: Eukaryota > Metazoa > Chordata > Amphibia > Anura > Leptodactylidae > Leptodactylus > Leptodactylus fuscus. The sequence goes on along the minus strand of NC_134267.1, from coordinate 125,600,591 downwards.
CACGGGGCAAGAGGGGGCAGATTTTGACGCGGAATCCTCCTCAAAATCCGCCAAAAGAGATCTATGTAGACCGCTAGCGTTCTATTTTCCGCTAGCGGTTTGTTCCCACTAGCGGAAAAAAGAAGAGAGCTGCCCTTTCTTCAGGTGGATTCCGCGGCTGAATCAGCCACGTCGTCTGCCTCACAACAGCACTCTCCAGGACTAAGCCCATTCATTTGGGCCTATTCCGGAGCGGAAAGCCGCGACCGGATGCTGTGCACTGTCGTGTGAACTAGCCCTTATTTTAGACACTTTAACCTCACGGTTAGTGGTTTGTTCTTCATGCTCTGCAAAAGTTGCACCAAATAGCTGATTTTTCATATTGACAAAACCAATGATATCGTGACAACATAGGCAGAGATTCAAATCAAGTTGCCCTAACCTATCTATCTGTGGGGCTGAGTTAAAGGGGCTCTATCACTAGGAAAAGTCATTTTTAACTAATCACATCCTTGCATAGCCTTTAGAAAGGCTATCCCACATCTACCTTTAGTATGTAGATTTCCTCAGTGGTTTCTGAATAAGTCAGTTTTTATTCTTTTGCTAATTAGACTGGTGCACGATACATCGTGCACACCTCTCCCTGTTTTTTCCTATCTGAGGCTGCTGATGATAATGATGACTCAGCTTCCTGTTTGCCTCACACACATAGGAGATAATAGGAGAGAGGAGGCTGCTGGGAACTTCCTGAGCTGGCTGGAGGCTCATTAGCATATGAATAAAAATGGACTTATTCAGAAACCACTGAGTCAATTTATATACTAAAGGTAAGTGTGAAGTAGCATTTCTAAAGCCTATGCAAAGATGTGATTAGTTAAAAATGACTTTTCCCAGTGATAGAGCCCCTTTAATATGATGGGTCTTAATAACAAACTACATTTAAAGGGGCTCTATCACAAGGAAAAGTCATTTTTAACTAATCACATCCTTGCATAGGCTTTAGAAAGTCTATTCCACACTTACCTTTAGTATGTAGATTGCCTCAGTGGTTTCTGAATAAGTCCGTTTTTATTCATATGCTAATTAGACTGGTGCACAATACATCGTGCACACCTCTCCCTGTTGTTTCCTATGGGAGACTGCTGATGATGATGGTGACTCAGCTTCATGTTTGCCTCACACACATAGGAGATAATAGAAGAGAGGAGGCTGCTGGGAACTTCCTGAGCTGGCTGGAAGCTCATTAGCATATGAAAAAAAACAGACTTATTCAGAAACCACTCAGGCAATCTACATACTAAAGGTAGGTGTGGAATAGACTTTCTAAAGGCTATGCAAGGATGTGATTAGTTAAAAATGACTTTTGCCAGTGATAGAGCCCCTTTAACAGGTTACTGTGTCACCTAAGGGCTAGTTCACACGTAAAAACCGCCTGGCTGATTTTGGTCCCGAAAAAAAAACACTTTCTAATTAGGAAGCAGTTTTTTTTACCTTGAGGTGTTTTTTGGAGCGTTTCCTGGAGCAGTTTTTGATAAAAACTGCTTCAGAAAACGCCAGGCGGTTTTCCCCTCCCCTAAAGTGAATGGACTGGGAAAAAAAACACTAGGCGTTTTCAGTCGCGTTTTTTTGCAAAAAAACGCTAGGCTTTTTTTGCTTCCCATTCACTTCTATTGTTTTCCTCAGGCGGAATCCGCCTGAAGAAAGGTCATGTTGCTTCTTTTTTCTGCTAGCAGCAAAAAACTGCTTGCAGAAAAACGAAAGCTAGCAGTCTCTATAGACCACCATTGTATGGAGGCAGATTTTGAGGCGAAATCCTCTGTCAAAATCTGCCTCATTGCCCCTGTGTGAACTAGCCCTAAGATGTTATAGTGGTGATAAAGCCAAAAAAAAAATTGCCCCACAGCTAAAACAGTGGCTATAAACAAGAATCTATGCGTGCACGGAAAAAACTCCTCAGCTTGGAGCAAAACAAATGGAAGAAAAAAATGTTTCCAGCAACACAATAGAAACCAAAAAATGTATAAAATCGAACTTTTAATGCTCCATAGCATAATAATTAAAAATAACACATCTACTTAATGAAAAATTCACATAGAAAACATGCACATAAAATCACAAAAACATAAAAGTAAAGACCCGGCCCGCACATTATATAATGCCCCTTTTATACATCCTAGAACATCTCTAAGTGGCCTCCAAATAACGTCCCATAGCGGCCCCTTCACACAGTATAATGTCCATAGAGGCCCCTGGATACAGAATACTGTCCCATAGCAGCCCCTGCACACAGTATAATGTCCCATAGTGGCCCCTTCACACAGTATAATGTCCATGGAGGCCAGCGCCGCACCTCCCATGAGGCGACCTGAAGCGACCGCTTCAGGCAGCGTTATGCCTGGGCCCCGGGGAGGGCGGCATTTTTGCTGACCTAAGCCAGTCCAGGACAAGCTGTCCTGGACTGGCTTAGGGTCACCGTCACTGAGCGGTGGATTGGGGAGGCCGTTGGAGCAGCACTGCTCCAGGGGCCACCCCTCACGCTCAGGCAGAGAGCAGGTCCTCTCCGTGCCTGCTCTCTGCCTGCAAATACTTACATAAATGGAAGTGCTCTGTTTGATCTGGTCATTTCTAAGGGGGCGTTCACACTACCGTTGGTGACCCTCAGTAGTGTCCGTAGCTATTGTCCATTACAAGATTTTGGCAACGGACACTAGATAAACCGTCAGAAATCCGTTAAAATTTCCATGGGATTTTATCTTTCGTCTGTTAGTGTCCATTTGTGTCCGTTTACACCCAATTTGTCAGAAGTCCTTTTTTTCCAGCGGACAAACAAATCCTATATGCAAAACTTTTGTGTCCAGTTGAAAAAACAGATTCTTGACAGATGGCAAGTGTCCGTTATTTTTTAACATTGAAGTCTATGGGCAACAGACTTATAACGACAGTAACTGATAGACATCAGTTACTGTCCGTTATTTTATGTGCGTTGTTTTCTGCGCGTGCTCAGAAAGCAGAAACAAAATAAAAAACGGACTGTATAAAAAAAATGGACTCTAACTGATGCTAACTTACGCTAAGGGCAGGTTCACATCTGCGCCCGGTCTTGGCTTTGTGGGTTTCCATCTTCTGTCGACAGGAGACAGAAACCCAGCAGTCAGTGTCCTCCCGTGAGCGTCTTCTGGTCTCCGTGGCAAAATCATTTTTTTTTTAACTGAACACAAAGTTCTGCATGTTTGACTGTGTCCGGTTAAAAAAAAAACAGTTTTGCGCGGAGAGGCAGAAGACGCTCACAGGCAAACACTTTGTAAACCCATTCAAATGAATGAGCTTAAAGGGGCTCTATCAGCAAAATTATGCTAATAGAGCCCCACATATGTGTGAATAGCCTTTAAAAAGGCTATTCAGGCACCGTAAATGTTACATTAAATCCCGGTCCCGTTTTTAAATAGAAGTATTAAAAACATAAAACATATATGCAAAACTTACCTATCGTGCACCATGGGCGGGGATAAACGATGCGACGTCAGCTTCGGGCACGCCTGCCTCTTCTGTCTTCTTGGAGTAACGCCTTCTGGTTCTGTGTCTTCCGGCTTCTTCTCTTCAAATCCCTCGCCTGCGTAATAGCGCTTCCCTCCAAAGCGCTACTGCGCAGGTTCACTCGCGAACTGCCATTAAGTAAAATGGCGAGTGAGCCTGCGCAGTAGCGCTTCGTAGGGAAGTGCTACTGTGCAGGCGCGGAATTTAAAGAGAAGAAGCCGGAAGACATGGAACCAGAGGGCGTTACTCCAAGAAGACAGAAGAGGCAGGCGTGCCCGAACCTGACGGCGCATTGTTTATCCCCGCCCATGGTGCACAATAGGTAAGTTTTGCATATATGTTTTAATACTTTTATTTAAAAACGGGACCGGGGGTTAATATAAGATTTACGGTGCCTGAATAGCCTTTTTAAAGGCTATTCACACATATGTGGGGCTCTATTAGCATAATTTTGCTGATAGAGCCCCTTTAAAAACTGACTGCAGATTTCCGTCTCCAGTCCAGTTTCTGTGTGAACCCACCCTAACTGATGTTAAAGGGGTATTCCCACGTCGCATACTCACCAGTCTTCGCTGCTGTAAAATCTTCTTTCTTCATGCTTTGTTGCGTCATTGGGGGGCGGGGTTACATATGCAAAGCCAGCGGCAACATGACGTCGCTTCTATGCCGCTGGCCCTGCGTGCGCGGTCCCGATGCAGCTAGGCATTGGTGAGGCCAGTCAGTTCCCCAGCCTTCACAATGCCAATACAGACCCGGCATCCGCTGTAATAGAAAGGCGGATGCCGGGGAGGGTTAGACGCCGGCACAGGTGCCTGCGACATCGCTACGCTCCTGCCCTGCATGAAGCCATGTCCATGTGATCATACCAATGTTTGTCTAACATTGAACCCAAGACAAAAGTGGGATTCATTGCTGAAGAATGGATCACTATTCCGCTCTTTGGCCCCCCCTCCGGAATAGCAGCATCACTCCTGCCGCTGCTGGCTTCATGCAGGGCAGGAGCGTAGCGATGTCGCAGGCTCCGGCACCTGTGCTGGCATCTCACCCTCCCCAGCATCTGCCTCTCTATTACAGCGGATGCCGGTTCTGTATTGGCGACCCCTTCCCCCTCAGCCGCAATAGTAATATACAGAAAGTCCCATAGACGGCAATACAGTTCTATTGCTGTCTATGGGAATTGCAATCAAATGACTGCAGGTTCAAGCCCACTGGGGGGGGACTAATAAAATAGTTTAAAAAAAAAAAAAAAGCTTAAAAAATATATAATAGCTCCAGCACTCAGTTCCCCCCTCCATTATCTGAAATAGTGGACAAACAAAGCAGTTTTGCTGAAGCAGTGTATTTAGGAAAAGTCTTACATTCACATTAACAGGCAGTATAGATAGGATCCTTGTGATGGGATAACCCCTTTAACTGATTCTAGCATGTCCGTTTTTTTATCTGATCCATTAAATGGATCAGTTAAAAAAAATGGACACATTAACATCAGTTAATGTCCGTTATTGTCTGTTATGATAGGTGTCTTTTTGTTTTGTTTTGTTTTGTTTTTGGGGGGTTTTAATGGACACCTTCATAAGGGAATCCAATGGTAGTGTGAACCCTGTAATGTGGAATTTGTTTGAAATCTAAATATTTGTGAAAATATTTGCTCGGGGTGTGGCGCGTTTTGGTTGCAGTTTTTATTACTGGTAGTTATCAGGCCTGGTCCTGCTATCTCTTTCTTACATACTCACTAATCTGTTTCCTGCTCTGCATCTGAACCATAACACTCAGTTATCCCCAGAAAAATTCCTAAGGTGAACGGCGGTGACCTCCTATGTCACTTCCACACAGGGGCTACAGCAGTCATCCCCAGACACTGGTGTAGTGTAGTCGCCCCACATTAATGGAGTGGCTCCAGGAGTTCCTCCACACCTGGAGGATGGAAACACTGATAGTGGAGGAATCTTCAAGTTTGATGCTCTCGAGTGGCTGTGGGTGGTGTTTCAGTAGTCAGCTAAATTTTGACTTCTTCTCCTGAGTCCCAATGTCGTATTCTTGAACTGGCTGTGTTCCCTATCCCCTCTTTCCATTCGTTGCACCTCCTGTGTTTTTGCTTGTCTTTGTCTTTGTCAGAACTCGGTTTATCTTTCTTTTTTTTTCTTCTTTTCCCCTGTTAACCAGGCATGTCTTTAGAATGGGTGACACAGCAGAATCCTCCCATCTAGATATAGGTCACAGGCAATTATATGCATTTGTCATTAAAAATCTTACAAAAGACTTATAAATGGTACATGTTGAAGCTTACTATTCTTCCTACTCTTATTTTATTGTTTATTTATATTTCTTGTTTTATACATGCATGTTTTTATGGTTACTGCCTACTCATTTTGATGTTAACTGATATAAAGCATAACATTTGAAAAAAGTATAATCAGAAATATATACTTATCAACATTGAAATTGCAGCCCTAAGAAGGATAAGCTGTAATTTTATACAAATCCACATAGTAGCATGTGTCACTAACATGTGCAAATGATCAAATTTTCAAGCACCTAGCTCCCGTCTGTTACATGTGGGAGTGGCATAAAAGCCAGATTGAAGCTAAATTTCTTAGCCACATAGAACCTCAAAAAATGGGTCAAGTGGTGGTTGATGATTTTGCGACGCCTCTCATTCATCAATGTGCCAGTTATCGCCACTTGTTGCAAACTGCGAGGAACAGAATACTTGAAGTGAGAAGCCTTTGTTTATAATCCCAGTTTTATGAGCCTAAATCAAGATGTCAGCACTGTTCAACATTACATATCCTGGTGGTTGAGAGAACAACAACAAATAAGAATGAAAGCAAGAAGTGTGCATAGGTGAACCTCTGCATGTACAGATTGTCTGATTGTAAGATTATCCTCTAGGGGAAGGGGCCGCCAATACAGAACCAGCATCCGCTGTAATAGAGAGGCGGATGCTGGGGAGGGTTAGATGCCAGCACAGGTGCCGGAGCCTGCGACATCGCTACGCTCCTGCCCTGCATGAAGCCAGCAGCGGCAGGAGCGATGCTGCTATTCCGGAGGGGGGGCCAAGGAGCAGAATAGTGATCCATTCTTCAGCAATGAATCCCACTTTTGTCTTGGGTTCAATGTTAGACAGACATTGGTATGACCACATGGGCAACGCCAGGAAGAGGCCTTTAAAAGGAAACATCGCACTGGTCCTACTCCTGGGATTGGAGTGTGTAGTGTGGCATAATGCACATTGGCTAGACACACTAGTCTTCATTTCAGATTTACATCGATTTGGATGTGGAAGCAGTAGTATAGCCATTTCTCCCAGAAGACATTTTTCAACAGGACAATGCCAGGCTGCATATTACTCGTCCTACTATGAGCAGTTTTTGTTGCCTAAATGTGCTACTATGGCCTGCAATATCTCAGGACTTGTCTCTTATCAAGAATACAGTCCTATGAAAAAGTTTGGGCACCCCTCTTAATCTTAATCATTTTTAGTTCTAAATATTTTGGGTGTTTGCAACAGCCATTTTAGTTTGATATATCTAATAACTGATGGACACAGTAATATTTCAGGATTGAAATGAGGTTTATTGTACTGACAGAAAATGTGCAATATGCAAAAGGAGGGTCTACTAAATATTAATGTCACTTTTCTGTTGAGGTGCCCATACTTTGTTTATTTTTCTGTTTTTCCAAATAAACTTGTTTGCACCAGACATTATGTCCCTGTCTCTGATTGGTTGGGTCCGCACTAGAGATGAGCGAGTAGTGAAATATTCGATATTCGTTTCGAGTAGACCCTCAATATTCGACCGAATATCGAATCCCATTATAGTCTATGGGGAAAAAATGCTTGTTTCAGGGGAAACCACTATTCGACTAATGAGAGTCACCAAGTCCACAATGACACCCCAGGAAATGATTCCAACACCTCTGGAATGCAACTGGGACAGCAGGGGAAGCATGCCTGGGTGCATCTAACACGCCCAAGTCCCAGTATTACCCCACTATCACAGCCTATCAACTAGACACTCCAAACTCAATATGGAAAGTGGAAAAATACTTGGAAACCTTCTTTCCTCTACATTAGCATGGACAGAAGCACAAATTTTATGCTAAAGAAACATTAGCATGCACCCCTTTAAATCACGTTGCCAATGACAACCACAGATAGCATAAGCAATGGGAAATCCAACAGCCCCGACCCTTAACTGTCATTGTTTATGTGTGTGTGATGTGGTGAGACCTCCAAAAATTACTTTTCTGGCCCTTCACGTGAGTCCTTCCAAATTAAGTTAGAGGCCCTTAAGCTGAGCCATACAAAAATTTACTTTTCAGGCCCTTGGGGTGAACCCTTCCAAACTTCCAAGCTTCAGGCCCTTGGGGTGAGTTGAGCCTTGTACCAGCAGAGTACTAGGCCCTTAAAGTGAGTTGAGCCTTGTACCAGCAGAGTATTAGGCCCTTTAGGTGAATTGAGCCTTTAACCAGCAGAGTTTTTCGTTTTTGGCCCTTTGGGTGAATTGAGCCTTTAACTTGTAGAGTATTAGGCCCCTTGGGTGAATTGAGCCTTTAACTAGCAGCGTTTTTTGGCCCTTGAAGTGAGTTGAGCCTTTAACTAGCAGAGATTTGTTGGCCCTTTGGGTGAGTTGAACCTTTAACCAGCAGAGTATTAGGCCCTTGAAGTCAGTTTAGCCTTGTACCAGCAGAGTTTTAGGCCCTTTGGGTGAGTTGAGCCTTGTACTGGCAGAGTTTTAGGCCCTTTGGGTGAGTTGAGCCTTGTACTGGCAGAGTTTTAGGCCCTTTGGGTGAGTTGAGCCTTGTACTGGCAGAGTTTTAGGCCCGTTGGGTGAGTTGAGCCTTGTACCAGCAGAGCTTTTGGCCCTTTGGGTGAATTGAGCCTTTTACCAGCAGTGTTTTTGGCTGTTGAGGTGAGTTGAGCCTTTTACCAACAGAGTTTTAGTTTTTGGCCCTTTGGGTAAGTTGAGCCTTTAACCAGCAGTGTTTTTGGCCCTTTGGTTGAGTTGAGCCTTTAAACAGCAGAGTTTTAGTTATTGGCCCTTTGTGTGAGTTAAATCTTTAACCAGCGTAGATTTAGTTTTTGGCCCTTTGGGTGAGTTGAGCCTTTAACCAGCAGTGCTTTTGGCCCTTTGGGTAAGTTGAGCCTTTAACCAGCAGAGTTTTTGGCCCTTTGGGTGAGTTGAGCCTTTAAACAGCAGAGTTTTAGTGATTGGCCCTTTGGGTGAATTGAGCCTTTAACCAGCAGTGTTTTTGGCCCTTGAGGTGAGTTGAGCCTTTAACCAGCAGAGTTTTAGTTTTTGGCCCTTTGGGTGAGTTGAGCCTTTAACCAGCAGTATTTTTGGCCCTTTGGGTGAGTTGAGCCTTTAAACAGCGTTGTGTTTGGCCCTTGAAGTGAGTTGAGCCTTTAACCAGCAGTATTTTTGGCCCTTTGGGTGAATTGAGCCTTTAAACAGCAGAGTTTTAGTTTTTGGCTGTTGGGATGAATTGAGGATTGTAGGAGCATGATATTATGCTCCTATGGGATGAATTGAGCCTTTTAGGAGCATAATATTATGCTCTTGGTATGAATTGAGTCTTGTAGGAGCCTAATATTATGCTGTATGAATGAATAGAGCCTTGTCGGAGTATAATATTAGGCCCTTGAGGTGAGCCTTAATGGGGTGAATTTAAATTTTGTTTTTCAACTGTGATGGTGGAGGAGGAGGAACTGGAGAGCTGGAGCACACACATGGAACTTCATGTTGGGGTGCTTAACACTGGTGTACATGCAAATGATGGGTCAATCCAGTAGCAGTTCATTTTGATCAGCGTCAGCACTGTCAGCTGACAGATGGCTGCGCTTATCGGTGATGATGCCACTGGCTGCGCTGAAGACCCTTTCTGATAGAACGCTGGCGGCAGGGCAGGACAGCACCTCCAAGACATAAAGCGCAAGTTCCAACCACAAGTCCAACTTTGACACCCAATAAGTGTAGGGTGCAGAGGGATCGGAGAGGACAGGGCTGTGGTCGGCCAGGTATTCACGCAACATGCGCCTATACTTGTCCCTCCTGGTGACACTAGGCCCCTCAGTGGTGGTAGTTTGGCGAGGGGGTGCTGTCCACTCTGCCACCAACGAGAGTTGATGGAAACATTTCCAACATATTTTGCACTATTTACTTGTGGCATTCATGAATGTGATTGGTCCTCCCCTCTACCGGAGTGAAAGACAATATATTATTTTTATACCGGGGGTCGAGGATTGCAAAAATCCAGTATTGGTTGCTCTCCAGGATTTTGACAACGCGTTTGTCACTGGAAAAGCAGCCCAAAATGAAGTCAGCCATGTGTGCCAGAGTGTTACTTGACATGACTTTGCTGCCCCCACCGGAATGGTCAGTCTCCATTTCCTCCTCTTCCTCCTCGCCTTCACCCCATCCGCGCTGAAGAAATGGGACACACTGAACTTCCCCGCTAGCCTCGTGTGTGACAATGATTTCATCTACCACTTCATCCTCCTCCTCCTCTTCCTCCGTCATTAGAGGCTGAGAAGCTGACAGGAGTGTGCATTGACTATCCTGCTGGGATGGGTCTGCTCCTATTCCTGACTCCTCAGCATGAAATGCGTTATCCCATATGGCGATGAGGGATTTTCGCATCACACACAGGAGCGGGATGGTTACACTCACTAGAGCATTGTCACAGCTGATCCTCTTGGTCGACTCCTCAAAGACACCTAGTATTTCGCATAAGTCTGCCATCCATGGCCACCCATGGTGCAGAAACTGCGGGAATTGACTTTGAGGAACCCTTGGGTTTTGGAGATGTTACTCCATCAAGGGTCTCTGCTGCTCACACACCCTGCTCAACATGTGGTACGTCGAGTTCCAGCATGTGCGGACATCGCACAACAGCCAGTGTTCAGGCAGATGTAGGCATTGCTGGAGGCTTTGGAGGCTAACAGCGGCTACTGTCGACTTACGAAAGTGGGCGCACAAGTGCCAAGTTTCACCAGTAGCTTATGAACATTGGGGTACGTTTTAAAAAACCACCAGGCATGGAACGTGTTGGAGGCTGGCAAGCTGGCCGTGTGCTGTCTGTTCCCCAAGCTGATGAGCTTCAGCATGGCCTACTGACATCTCCCCATGCCAGTGCTGCAGCGTTTCCAGTTCGCAGCTGGGGTTGATGTTATGGTGGAGGAGGAGGAGGAGGGTGGTTCAGTACCCCTGCCAGGAATCTTGGGCGGGGAGAAGAGGTAGGCCGCCCCACTTTGCAACCCGGTCCCAGCCTCCACTACATTCACTCAGTGTGCCGTGAGTGAGATGTAGCGTCCCTGTCCGCATGCACTTGTCCACGCGTCGGTGGTCAAGTGGACCTTAGTGCAAAGTACGGAACTAAGAGCACGCCTGATGTTACACAACACGTGCTGGTGCAAGTCGGGGATGGCACACCGGAAAAGGTAGTGACGGCTAGGGACGGCATAGCGAGGTGCCGCAGCTGCCATCAGGTCACAGAAGGCCTGAGTCTCCACAAGCCTGAACTACAACATCTTCAGGGCCAGCAGTTTGGAAATGTGCCCATTTAAGGCTTGGGCATGTGGGTTGGTTGCGCTATATTTTTGCCTGCGCTCAAACGCTTGGGAGATGGTGGGTTGCTGGGAAGAGGCGCATGATGGTGTAGGAGAAGGAGCGGAGGCAGGAAAAGGGGAGGATGAGGGTGAAGTCCCCAAAGTGACAGAGGCAGAAGAAGATGTGGAGGTGTCCTGGCTGGTGGTCTGGACTGCAGCGACAGCACTGGACACAGTGGAAGAGGCAGTGGCGGCAACGCTGGACGATGATTATCCTGCGTTTGCTCTCTCCCACTGAGCCCAGTGCTTGCCTTTCAAATGACGGCGCATGCCTGAGGTGGTAAGGTTGCTCTTTTTAGAGCCCCTACTCAGTTTGGAGTTGCACAGTGTGCAAACCGCACTAAAATTTTTCCTCTGCGCATACATTGAAAAATCTTCACACCATCGAGGAACGTGGCCTCGATGGGGGAGTTTTATTTGAGTGGCTAGGACAGGGAACATCTTGGGCCTTGCTGGGTCTGGCTTGGCTTCTGTGAAGCAGCTGTCCTCTGCCTCTGGACATGCCTCTGCCTGAAGCCACCTTTTTTGGTGCTGCGCTTGCCTCCAGATCTACACTGCTTTCCCCACTAGACATCACCCCTGCCCAGGTCGGGTTGGTCGCCTCGTCGTCCACCACCTCCTCTTCTAATTCCTCAATCTGCTTCTCCTCCTGCACGCCGCACATGACAACAGCCTGCCCTGATGGCAACTGTGTCTCGTCATCATCACTGATGATGGGTTGCAGATCCACAAGCACAAAATCGCCAGGAGATGGTGGATGCTCCAGTGTTTGGGCATCAGAACACAGAAAGTCATCTGTTAGCTCCTGCGATTAGGGAAGTGGTTGAACAGAGTGTGAGATGGTAGAAGGACCCGAAAACAGCTCCTGGGAGGGGGCAAAGGTGGGACGATTGGGCATGTTGAGAGGAAAGAGGGGCAGACTCTTGGCTAGGAAGACGACTGGAGGTAATGGATGACTGGCTGGTAAAAAGCTGCTCAAAGCGTTATCTGCTAGCCACTGCAAAACCTGTTCCTGGTGCTTGGGCCTGGTCAGTGTTGTACCCTGTACCCTGCTTAATGTAGCCATCAAGCCAGGGATTGTGGAGAAGCGCGATGCTGGCTGCCCTCACCAGTAGCCATTGGATGCGCTGTAGCTTGACCGCAACCTTGCTCCCCAGCTGCATTTCCACGCCCCTGGCCTCGTCCCCGTCCCTGTCCTCATCCATGTCCCTTTGCAATGTCCCTTTGCAGTTCACAAACTGATGCTTACGTTTTCCTGCTTCCTGTCCCACCTTTCCTGCACAGTTATTGGTGCAAAAAAAGGACCATGTAAGGTGGGAGGGGATTCAAATTTTTACTGCGTTTGGAATTGAATATCTCGAATACCGTAATATTCGACCGAATACCTACTCGATCGAACGGTATTCGCTCATCTCTAGTCTGCACCATTGCTGCTACAAAGCTACGTTCCCCACACCTCCCAGATCTTTTGTTGGTATTGTTTTATTTTTTTCTTTATTTTATGTTATTTCATGTCCTTTTAGCTTACCTATTTCTCTGATTTCTTGTTCTTGCACTATTACAGGTGTCTATATGCCTACGCATTCTTTTGCAAAAGAGATCACACAGTTTATATCCACATACTGTATATACATATTTGTCTTTTTCGTTGGCTTTCATCCTTCACTTTTATACTTCAAGGACAGGATAGGGTTAGTGATTCTTTATTGGTGATGGTGACACATTATGTCTTGATATTTTCTTTTGTTTGGTGTCATTTAACATTGCAGTTTTGGAGGTAATATTTTATTTTTAGTCTGTGGCAGTTGACAAATCATATGATTGTGAAATTTATTGATTATATTTATAATCTTTTGTCCTACTGGGACAGCAACAAAGGGGTTCTGTGCCTCTCTACATCATATGGATGTGTATTTGTGTAATAAAAGTCACATTTTTCTTATTAATGGCTGGATATGCCCTATGTTTCTGTGCTCTGCTTGTTCTTTTTAGGTTAGCTGGGGCATATGACTCCATCTTTTGTTTACATGTAAAATATGTTTTTCAATAATTAAAGGGGTTGTCCCATAACAAGGATCCTATCTATACTGCTACTTTATGTGGATATAAGACTTTTCCTAAATACATTGGTTTATCAAAACTGCTTTGTTTGGCTGCTATCACTGTTCCCAATAGCGTGCGCGCGTGGGCTCGCACACTCAACTCAGATCTGTGTCCGGAGGACGCAGAATACAGACGCGACTAAAGCAAGGAGCTGTCAAAGCTCAGCTCCTTGCTTTGCTGCTGCATTCCGGCTAGTGGCTGTGTAGACGCGATGTGATGACGTCACATCGCACCTACAACTGTGTGCGAGAGAGAGAGAGAGAGAGAGGTGCGGAGAGAGCAGCGGGGGAGCGAGGAGAAGGTAAGTTTAATGTGTACACTGAGGTGGAACGTGAAACTGGGGGCAGATGAAGGAGGGGATGGCATGACACTGGGGACAGAGATGGAGGGACATGAATCTGGGGGCAGAGATGGAGAGGGCATGAATCTGGGGGCAGAGATGGAGAGGGCATGAATCTGGGGCCAGAGATGGAGAGGACATGAATCTGGGAGCAGAGATGGAGAAGACATGAATCTGGGGGCAGAGATGAGAGGACATGAATCTAGGGGCAGAGATGGAGGGACATGAATCTGGGGGCAGAGATGGAGGGACATGAATCTGGGGGCAGAGATGGGGGGGACAAGATACTGGGGGCAGAGATGGGGGACAAGTTACTGAGGGCAGAGATGGGGGGACATGAATCTGGGGGAAGAGATGGAGGGGACATGAATCTGGGGGAAGAGATGGGGGGACATGAATCTGGGGACAGAGATGGAGGGGACATGAATCTGGTGGCAGAGATGGGGGGACATGAATCTGGTGGCGGAGATGGAGGGGACATGAATCTGGGGGAAGAGATGGGGACATTAATCTGGGGGCAGAGATGGAGGGGAGACATGAATATGGGGGCAAAGATTGAGGGGACATGAATCTGGGGGCAGAGATGGAGGGGACATGAATCTGGAGCAGAGATGGAGGGGACATGAATCTGGTGGCAGAGATGGGGGGACATGAATCTGGTGGCGGAGATGGAGGGGACATGAATCTGGGGGAAGAGATGGGGACATGAATCTGGGGGCAGAGATGGAGGGCGGACATGAATCTGGGGGCAGAGATGGAGGGGACATGAATCTGGGGGCAGAGATGGAGGGGGGACATAAAACTGGGGGCAGATGAAGGGTGTATATGAAACTGGGGGAGAGATAGAGGGGGGACATATAATTTACGGGTGACTGTAGGAGGATTATACTGTGTGGGAGCATGTGAAAAATGAATGAGAATGGGCGGAGTCAACATAAAAGTAGGCAGAGCTAAATTTGCCGTTGCGCGAGCCGCACATTTTGTCCCTCTTTCGACTTTTCAAAAGTTGGGAGGTATGCACTCAGGAGGACAGGCAGCAACCAATGGTTGTTTAATATGGTACCCGCCATATTGCTGTCTGTCCTCCTGAGCCCTGAGTGCCAGGTCGGTCCATCACTTTCCTCAGCACCAATCTGTGTGTGGGGGAGGGGGTGACTAAGGAAGGATCATTATACTCTCTTTACACTAGATTAGCATTTTCTTGTTTACTACTGGTGGTACTGTTTGGCCATCACGTCGCCCATCATTGACGGAGCCTTGCCCAGCTCACTAGCTGTTCCGCTCAGCAGCAATTTATTCACTTCATTGTTGACACTGGCCCTTGGGATTATCTGCTCATTTGGCAAGTGACTTAGCTGCCTGCTCTCAGGGGGGGAGGGAGGGGCTGTCAAGCAATGGAGCTCCTCATATAGGGGAGGGGGAGGTGAGAGCTCCGGGATTACTGTGCTGTCTGTCTTCAGCTTTTCCACTTATCAGCCGGTTTAATTGAATTTGGCTGATAAGGGCTGAGATAAGGATTCCGTTACCTCTGTATATAATGCAAGCTGACTCAAATCCAGCTCTGCTACATAAGTTTCCACATCAGCGTCATACTGTGGATCATAGCAGATAGAGCAAGTGAAACCCCACCCACCAATGTGCAAGAAATCCAGGAAGTGAAGAGAGTACAGAGCCTTCAGGCTGCAGAACAAGAGTTATGGGAATACCCCTTTAAAGAGGACCTTTCACATTTTTGTGCATATGTAGTTTTATATACCACTAGAATGCCGACAGTGTGCTGAATTATGTGCCCTGGGGCTGGAGATATCGGTGCCGATAATTTTGGCACCGACCTCTCCCCACTGTTAGAAGGGTGTTCATAATAGCCAGCATCATCGCTGTAAGAAACTGGGGGCACAGATGGGGGGAAGAAACTGGGGGCAGAGATGGGGGGATATGAAGCTGGCGGCAGAGATGGGGGGGAAGATACTGGGGGCAGAGATAGGGGGGACAACATACCGAGGGCAGAGATGGGGGGGACAAGATACTGGGGGCAGAGATGGGGGGGGACAAGATACTGGGGGCAGGCCCGCTCTGGCCACAAGTAGAGGGGCGTTGGGGCCCACGGCCCACGCTGCAGGTGGTTTGCGCAGGCATCAGAGGGCCGCTGACGAAGTCGGGGGTTATAGCTAGTAGAATATATATCTAGAGTACTGGACACAAATTGGGGGAGGGAGACCCACTTCCACGAACATATAGAGACACCACATACAGACACTTGTTAACAGATCACACACATGCAAAGGACCCTTAGGGTAAGTTCAGACGGGGGTTTTTAAGCGGAGGCCGCCTCAGGTTCCGGTCCAAAAGACGGGTAGCTGAGACTGAAAGCCGGTGCACTGCATCGGCATCCATCTACGCACTCCGCTCTGGATTAGACCCAATGAGGGAACAATGCTTACTCTGATAACACATAAGCTTCACTTATGTGCTATCCCCATGGTATCACACACTGCTTCTCAACCTCTCTAGTTTAGAGGTTTGGTACAGCCCTGGCCAATCACACACCACTGGGCTGGGGGGGATGGGGGGGGTGGAGATTCTAAATCTCCAGAGGACTGTTGGAGAGTTAGGTCAGTGTGTGCTGACATAGAGACTGGATCTATGTACATATCCTTGCCAGCCCCTGTGGAAGAGGTGATTTGGCAGAAAACAGCCAGGACAAATCTCACTGTCTATTTCCTAAAGTCCAAGAGTGTGCCTAGTAGGAGGATACTTGTTGTGCTTCATAGGAAGCTATCAGCCGAAACCCATTTTGTATCTTGGTATATGCTCAACCCACATATCTAATACTGAGAGAGGCAGAGTATAATACATTGACTGTAGTGGAGTAAAGACACCCCATCACCATTATAATCTTGCCACTCCTCATCCCAAGTCTGTGAGTAGCCAACCAGGAAGAAATTAGTACCCCCATCAGAAAGCTGCATGAATTTGTTATAAATTCAAAAAGTTTTATTTTGGTTCAACTTCACAACTGCCCCCACCACATGACTCCAACTGGAAGTGCCCCGGGGAAACAACTACCTCCACCATCAAGTACCATACAGGCCCCCCACGTCAGTTTCCAGCCTGGGAAGTGGGCTGGAGGAGTGGAATGTGCTTGGCCTACCCTGTGACATCACCACTGTCATTAGTACTTCCATCTTCCGATTCCCTCTTTTGGGATGTGGCAAATAATAAACCAAATTTAGACTTTGGAGATGAAAATGGTAGAACATTCTTGATGTGCAGGTCAACTATACCGTCCAAATAGAGCACCCAGGGTTTGATCAAACTGGCAGAGAGACTAGGAGGGAGAAGGGGTGAATAGAAACTATGTGATCAGAGATTTCAAGCATATTAAAGGGGCTCTATCACTGGGAAAAGTCATTTTTAACTAATCACATGCTTGCATAGGCTTTAGAAATGCTATTCCACACCTACCTTTAGTATGTAGATTGCCTCAGTGGTTTCTGAATAAGTCCATTTTTATTCATATGCTAATGAGCTTCCAGCCAGCTCAGGAAGTTCCCAGCAGCCGCCTCTCTCCTATTATCTCCTATGTGTGTGAGGCAAACAGGAAGCTGAGTCATCATCAGCAGCAGCCTCCCATAGGAAAGGGACAAGATACTGGGGGCAGAGATGGGGGGAACAAGATACTGGGGGCAGAGATGGGGGGGACAAGATACTGGGGGCAGAGATGGGGGGAGACAAGATACTGGGGGCCGAGATGGGGGGAACAAGATACTGGGGGCAGAGATGGGGGGGACAAGATACTGGGGGCAGAGATGGGGGGAGACAAGATACTGGGGGCCGAGATGGGGGGGACAAGATACTGGGGGCCGAGATGGGGGGGACAAGATACTGGGGGCAGAGATGGGGGAGGACAAGATACTGAGGGCAGAGATGAGGGGGGACATTAATCTGGGGGCAGAGATGGGGGGGACATGAAGCTGGGGGCAGAGATGGGGGGAAGATACTGGGGGCAGAGATAGGGGGGACAACATACCGGGGGCAGAGATGGGGGGGACAAGATACCGGGGGCAGAGATGGGGGGGACAAGATACTGGGGGCAGGCCCGCTCTGGCCACAAGTAGAGGGGCATTGGGCCCACGTCCCGCGCTGCAGGTGGTTTGCGGAGGCATCAGAGGGCCGCTGACAAATTCGTTATAGCTAGTGTATATATATATATATATATATATATATATATATATATATATATACATATACTGTATATATACACTCATAGTTTATTACATTATTTAGGTGAATATAGAGAGAATTATAATTATATCGTCCATGTGATGTTGTGTGTAGGCATCATGGGATTGATAGCAGACCGTAGAGAAATATAAAAGCCAGAAAGGTGTCTGATCAGGAGCTGATGAGAATCTGGATTGCAGGGATATGAATGAAGTATATATGAAAGAATCCTGGAGTGTGAGAGACAATCAGGTGATCGATGCAGGGATGGAAAAAGTGTGTTTACTAGAGTGCTTCTTTAATATACATAGACAATATTTATAGAAAGTAGTTTGTTACTGGAAAAAAATCACAGTCAAATATATGATTATCATACGTCAATAATAGTTGTTTCAAATTTATAAGAATGCAGTGTTTGTGTTACAAGCAAATTTTAACCAGTTCCTGTATCAGTATAAGTCAAGTGAACTTTGGTTTGGAGCACCACCTACTGGAAAAAATATTATGTATATATTAATTGTCTTTGCATAACTCTACCCAATGGGAGCAACACTGTGGCTCAGTGATTAGCACTGCAGCCTTGCAGCGCTGGAGTCTTAGGTATGAATCCCACCAGGTACAACATCTGCCAGGAGTTTGTATGTTCTACCTGTGTTTGTGTGGATTTCCACCCCTACTCCAAAGACATAATGATAGGGGGAAAAAAGTACATTGTGATCAATATATGGGGCTCACAATGTACATAAAAAATCTACGTCTACCCAATGTTTAAAAAAAACATCAATGGGGAATTTATCATACATTTCACAGCAGATTCTCATATAAAATGTATAACCAAAGTTGCAAATTTTTGCACATGACTGTTTTTGTTTTGACTTTTTAGGACATCTGGGCATGTTGGGGTGTGTATTGGTGGAGGAGGCGTGGCCTCCCACAGCCTGATCAGTTTACTATAATTTACTTTAGAAACTGACATATATTATAGTTATGTTATGACATAAATTACACCAACTCCTAACTGGCTGCAGATTTCAGTTTCCAGAACATGGAGTGTAGGAGATGTATCTAATTCTTTAAGAGATATACAGTCCTATGAAAAAGTTTGGGCACCCCTACTAATCTTAATCATTTTTAGTTCTAAATATTTTGGTGTTTGCAACAGCCATTTCAGTTTGATATATCTAATAACTGATGGACACAGTAATATTTCAGGATTGAAATGAGGTTTATTGTACTAACAGAAAATGTGCAATATGCATGAAACCAAAATGTGACTGGTGCAAAAGTATGGGCACCTCAACAGAAAAGTGACATTAACCCCTTAGTGACCAGCCTGTTTTGGACCTTAATGACCAAGCCGAATTTTGCAAATTTGCCCTGTGTGACTTTATCAGTGAATAATTCTGTAACAGTATAGCGCATCCAAGCGATTCTGAGATTGTTTTTTCGTGACATGTTGTACTTTACTGAGAAGCTAAAATTAGACTGATATAACTTGCGTAAATTTATTTAAAAACTCGCAAATGCTGAAAATTTTGAAAATTTTTCAATGTTTTCCATTTTTAGCTGCGATATCTCACATATACACAATAATACAGGGCAAAAAAGTTAGTAGTTATATATTTCCAAATGTTCCTTTTGTGTTTCAAGCATATTTGAAATAATTTTAGCATATTTGAGTAACTTAGACAATTTACAAGTTTATCAAGTTTATAAGCAAATTTTGGAAATTTTGAGTGTGTGATTTTTTCCTGTACCAAGCTCTGTTTGCAGACAGGAATTGGTGGAATAATGACAGAACCTCCCATTAAATGACCCAATTTGTAAAACTAGACCCCCTCAGTTATTCTTTGAGGGGTATAGTGAGCATTTTGATCAAACAAATATTGTTTTGCAAGAATTATTACAAATGATGAAAAAAATTACATTTTCATTTTCTTCAAATATATGTAATTTTAAAGCCAGTTTTTTTGCACACAACACATCAAAAAGAAGAAACACACCCCAAAATATATCACCCCACTTCTCCCGTGTTAAAAAATGTCCATTTTGTGGCCTTAGTCCTATGTACACACATACAGTAGGGCCTAAGAGGTAGGGAGGGCCAATTGGGTTTCAAAACACAAATTTTGCTTGCAGATATTTTAGGCCCATTGCACATTCAAACAAGATTTGAGTTACCAAAGCAATTGAAAACCCCCATAAATGACCCCATTTTATAAACTAGACCCCTTAGGGTATTCATTGAGGGGTATAGAGAGTACTTTGACCCCATAGGTTTTAAAAGAATTTGCGTCAAACAAAAAATTTCATATTTTTTACACAAAAGAGTAATTTTAAAGGCAGTTTTTTTGCACATAACACATGAAAATGAAGAAAAACACCCCAAAATAGATGGCCCCATTTCTCCCGTGTTCAAAAATGTACACTTTGTGGCCTTAATCCTATGTACGGACGCACGGCAGGGCCCAAAAAGAAGGGAGCACCAACTGGATTTCAAGACACAAATTTTGCTTGCAGATATTTTAGGCCCATTGCACATTCAAACAAGATTTGAGTTACCAAAACAATTGAACCCCCCCATAAATGACCCCATTTTATAAACTAGACCCCTTAAGGTATTCATTGAGGGGTATATTGAGCATTTTGACCCTATAGCCGTTTCACAGATTTTACTAACTTAGGGATGTGTAGGTTAAAAATTACTAAAATGTCCCTTTATCCCCAAAGTTTTCATTTTCATAAGGGGTTAAAGGAGAGAAAGCCCCCCACAGTTTGTTGCACAATTTCTCCTGAACACGGCAATACCCCATATGTGGCCATAATCTGCTGTATGGGGACATGTTGGGGCTCAGAATGGAAAGAGCGCTATTTGGCTTTTGGAGGGCGGATGTGACTGGAATAGTTTTCAGGTGCCATGTCGCATTTGCAGAGCCCCTAAAGTATCAATACAATGGAAACCCCTCAAATGTGACCCCCATTTTAAAAACTACACCCATCAAGGAATGTATCAAGGGGTATTATCATTTTGAGCCTAAAAATGCTTCCCAAAAATTAATGTACAAAATGAAAATTGAAATTTTTAAAGAAATCTGCCATCTCGGTGCCCAATACGTTGCACCCACTTTGTGCTGTCAGAGACCTGCACTCCTAAAACTATTAAGGGGCCATCCCGAGGGGCAGAAAATTATATATGTGGGTGTAAACTGCTGCTTGGGCACACAGCAGGGCGCAGAAGGGAAGGAGCACTGCGCTTTTTAGCTATTGGGGTACAGAGTTAGAGGTACTTTCGGGGCGCCATGTTGGTTTTGCAGAGCCCTGGAGGTGCCAGTAAACTGGAATTCGCCAAGAAGTAACCCCATTTTGTATGGGAAATTTTAGGGTCTCGGCAAATATGACATGGTGTCCAAACACCAACAATCTAAATCTGCACTCCAAAAGCACATAGCGCTCCTTCACATCTGCGCCCTGCTGTGTACCCAAATGGCGGTGTATGCCCACATGTATGACACTGGTGTACCCCAGATAACGGACTCAATGCCATATGTGGGTAGAAAGGCTGTTTGGGCACAGCCGGGCACAGAAGGAAGGAGCGCTATTTTGGTTTTTGGACGTCACTTTTGCAAAGCCCCTGAATTGCCAATAAAGTGAAATCTGCAGACATGTCACCCCATTTTGGACACTAGCCCACTGATGGGATTTATCAAGTGGCGTAGCGAGCATTTTTAACCCTTGAGTGTTGCATTTATTTGGTTTCCAGAAATGAAATTGCGGCTGATAATGAGAAGTTAAAAATGAAGTTTTCCAGAGATTCGCCATTTCAGTGCCCGATATGTTGTGCCTAACTTATGTCAGCAGAGATACACACTCCAAACACTGGTAAGCGGGTATCCCGGGCACAACAGCTTTTAGAGCGTTCATCTCTGATACAAGGCGGGCACAATATATTACGCACTGAAATGACGTATTCCTGGAAAAATGGTCATTTTCACCTTTCACAATCAGCTTCGTGTTCATTTATGGATAATAAGTTATAGCAACATTTGGGGGTTAAAAATGCTCTCTGTACCCCTGGATAAATCCTTCAGGGGTGTAGTTTCCAAAATAAGGTCTCATATCAGGGGATTCCACTTTACTGGCGCTTCAGCTCTGCAAAAGTGTCATGGCATCCAAAAACCAAACCGTCTGTGCTCCAAAAACCCAATAACCCTTCTTCCCTTCTGTGTCCGGCTGTGCCCTAATATCAGTTTATACCCAGATATGACATTACGTCCGTTATCCCAGATACACCAGTGTCATAAATGTGGCATAAACTGCAGTTTGGGCGCACAGCAGGGCGCAGAAGGGAAGGAGCGCGATGCGACTTTTAGAGTACAGATTCAGATGTTTGGTATCCGGATGCCATGCCATGTTTGTAGAGCCTGTAACGTACCAGAAAACTTGATTCCTCAAAGGAGTGACCCCATTTTGAAAACTGCACCCCTCAAAGAATGTATCAGGGGGTGTAGTGAGTATTAGTATCCCAGACGTGACTGCACAGCGGATGGCGAAGAGGGAATATATAAGCGGTGCGGAGTACATTGCAAACACCAAATTCCCTACTATGTTCCAGGAGCTCCTATAATTGGGGGAGTCACTCTGGGGGTCATTTCTGGTGTCTTTTCCCTCATAAGCTGTAAATCTGGGGTGTCCCCTGATATCCGCTCGCACAGCTTATATATTCCCCTCCTGACGCAGCCAGTTGTGTTCTAATGATTTGGCGATTTTTGGGGGGTTTTTGCCTTCGCATTATTAGATGCTATATTTTCTTTATTTTTATGGTGACGCGGCCATATAAGGGCTTGTTGTTTGCGGGATGAGATGCATTTTGTAATGACACCATTTTTGGGTGCCTACAATTTATTGAATACATTTTATTAACTCTTTTTTGCTGGATTTTTTAAAGAAAAATCAATTCTGGCATTGCATTCTAACTTTTAAATTTTTTGCCATGTAGCGTACAGTATAAGTAACATGTGACCTTTATTCTGCGGGTCGGTACGGTTACGGCGATACCTCATTTATGTTATTTTTTTATGCGATACTAATTCTGTAGAATAAAAACACATTTAGGGACATAAATCAATGTTTTTTGTATCGCCATCTTCTGAGAGGCGTAACATTTTTATTTTTTGGTTGACAGTGTTGGTTGAGGGCTTATTTTTTGCGGGACAATGTGTGCATTTTATTGGTACTGTTGTGTGGTGATTATGATTATTTTGTAAGGTAAGATGGCGAAAAATCACTACTTCCGGCGGGTTTTTTCCGGGGTTTTTTTCCGACGTTCACCGTGTACATTAAATATTGTTGCAGTTTTATTGTTCAGATTGTTACGGACGTGACGATACCAAATATGTATTGTTTTTATTAACTTTTAGGGTTTTTTTAAATATAATTCATTTTCTATAGAAAAAAGGGAATTTTGGGGCTTTATAACTTTATTCATTTTTATCAGACACTTTATTTATTTATTTTTCACTTTTTTTCTCTTGCTTTTTCATGTGTCCCTTTAGGACACTTGGATTAGTGATGCTTTGATAAAAGCATCACTAATTCTCTATTAGACGCTGCAGGACACAGCATTCAGTGTCTTGCAGCATCTGGAGGAAGTCAGACGCAGAGGCTGCCTGCGTCTGACTTCCTCTTCCCCGGGCAGGATCAACCAGGTATTGGGGGTCTCTTGGAGCTTGGGGTCACTGGCCAGACCCCAGGCTCCATGTTAGAGACATCGGCACCCCCCGATCTCGCCCCGATCATGTTTGATCACGGAACTGAAGGGGTTAAAAAACCCCGATCGGAGACCCCTCCGATGGGGGGTTATGGAGCAAGGTCTTAGCTGTAAGATACAGCTAAGACTTGCTCCAATTACGTCGGCACTGACAGGGAATCCTTCCCTGACTGCCCGACGTAGTTTTCCTATAGGGCAGTCAGGAAGGACCTGTCAGTGCCGACGTAGATTCCCTATGGGCCGGTCGTTAAGGGGTTAATATTTAGTAGATTCTCCTTTTGTAAAGATAATAGCCTCTAGTCGCTTCCTGTAGCTTTTAATCAGTTCCTGGATCCTGGATGAAGGCATTTTGGACCATTCCTCTTTACAAAACAATTCAAGTGCAGTTAAGTTTGATGGTCGCCGAGCATGGACAGCCCGCTCTCAAATCATCCCATAGATGTTCAATGATATTCAGGTCTGGGGACTGGGATGGCCATTCCAGAACATTGTAATTGTTCCTCTGCATGAATGCCTGAGTCGATTTGGAGCGGTGTTTTGGATCATTGTCTTGCTGAAATATCCATCCCCAGCGTAACTTCAACTTAGTCACTGATTCTTGAACATTATTCTCAAGAATCTGCTGATACTGAGTGGAATCCATGCGACCCTCAACTTTAACAAGATTCCCGGTGTCGGCATTGGCCACACAGCCCCAGAGCATGATGGAACCTCCACCAAATTTTACAGTGGGTAGCAAGTGTTTTTCTTGGAATGCTGTTTTTTTGGACGCCATGCATAACGCCTTTTTGTATGACCAAACAACTCAATCTTTGTTTCATCAGTCCACAGGACCTTCTTCAAAAATGAAGCTGGCATGTTCAAATGTGCTTTTGCATACCTCAGGTGACTCTGTTTGTGGTGTGCTTGCAGAAATGGCTTCTTTCTCATCACTCTCCCATACAGCTTCTCCTTGTGCAAAGTGCGCTTTATTGTTGACCGATGCACAGTGACACCATCTGCAGCAAGATGATGCTGCAGCTCTTTGGAGGTGGTCTGTGGATTGTCCTTGACTGTTCTCACCATTCTTCTTCTCTGCCTTTCTGATATTTTTCTTGGCCTGCCACTTCTGGGCTTAACAAGAACTGTCCCTGTTGTCTTCCATTTCCTTACTATGTTCCTCACAGTGGAAACTGACAGGTTAAATCTCTGAGACAACTTTTTGTATCCTTCCCCTGAACAACTATGTTGAACAATCTTTGTTTTCATTTCATTTGAGAGCGGGCTGTCCATGCTCGGCGACCATCAAACTTAACTGCACTTGAATTGTTTTGTAAAGAGGAATGGTCCAAAATACCTTCATCAAGGATCCAGGAACTGATTAAAAGCTACAGGAAGCAACTAGAGGCTGTTATCTTTGCAAAAGAAGGAGCTACTAAATATTAATGTCACTTTTCTGTTGAGGTGCCCATACTTTTGCACCAGTCAGATTTTGGTTTAATGCATATTGCTCTTTTTCTGTTAGTACAATAAACCTCATTTCAATCCTGAAATATTACTGTGTCCATCAGTTATTAGATATATCAAACTGAAATGGCTGTTGCAAACACCAAAATATTTAGAACTAAAAATGATTAAGATTAATAGGGGTGCCCAAACTTTTTCATAGGACTGTATGTCTCTTAACCATTTCAGGACCCAGATATTTTTCCTGGTTAAGGATTGGACACATTTTCAGATTTTTTTTGTACATGTGGTTTTGAGGGCTCTAACATATGTTTCCTTTGGGTTATTCAAATAATTTTTGCATCTTATTTCAGTGATAAATAGGGCTTTGTTCTTTCTTTATTTTACTATGCTAGAAAATGTGACCAAAAAGGAGGGGCAATATAGTAGCCGCACAATCAGGTACAGAAAACAGAATTAAGAAATTTAAGAAATAAAATAGGTGATACTTTATGTTTAAAGATTTCTGAGAGTAATTTTGAGCCTTAATAATTAGGCGCAGCACTTCCAGAAAGATGCAAATGGAGTGGAGTTATACATTTCATGGCACTTCTCCATCTCCGTGTACCTGTGACCCTATAAACTAATACAGGGCAATATAATCATTCATTTACAAGCAGTGTCACAGCATACTCTAGGGAAGTAACAGACAGATGCCATACTCTTATTTTTTGTTTACTGTGGAAACAAAGTCCCTAGATCCCTTCACTGTTCATCTTCATTCTACTCTAAAGGGACACATTCACAGCATCACACGCTACATATAAACAAAGATTTCAGGGGTTTTTTTTGTCCTATCTAGTATTTATAATGATAGTTTTACCTAAATGTCGAATGCTTTATAGAAACCCTAATGTTAGTAACAAGATATAATAAAAATGAGATGAGTGTTACATAGACAAGTAGGTATAATTAGAAAATAGAAAGATGAACATTGGTGTTCAATTTCAATGACAGTTCTCCAAAAGTCCACCTCGTTGACGATCTTTGAGAAGACCATCCATTTACCAAGATCAGATTTCCTGTTACGCTAGGTTCACACCTGCGTTCAGGGTCTCCCTTCTATGGTTTCCGTCTTCTGCATGCCAGAAGACGGAAACCATAGACAGGGTCCGGCCATGAGCGGCGGTGAGCGTTTTAGGCTCTCCGCCGCGAAACCGTTTTTTAAATCCGGACACAGAGTACTGCATGTCCGACTCTGTGTCCGGATTATAAAACCCGGTTTCGCGGCGGAGAGCCTAAAACGCTCACTGCCGCTCACGGCCGGACAGCTTTCTCACCCATTCAAATGAATGGGTGAGAGAGACTCCTGCAGGTTTCTGTATCCTGCCTCTGTTTTAGGCAGGAAACGGAAACCTGAAGTACGGAGTGCCGGCGCAGATGTGAACGAGCCCTTAAAGATTTTTCTTTTTTAAAAAAAGCAAGTTGGTTATTATTGATTATTTCTTATTGATTTTTGTTTTTGATGCAAACATCTATCAAATTCTACACTGGAATATTATATGTACCATTGTAATCAATAAATTGGCCCATGCATACATCAGTGCGCCTGTTTAGGGCATAGTTTGCACCAATTTTTTTCACACAGAGCTTCCTAGATGCATTCATTGTGTATTGTGAAGAAAATATTAACTGTAGGCAACACGTTTAAAGGGATCCTATCATTTAAACTCAATTTTTTCTGCCTACCACGTAGGCCTTAAGCTAGGCTACGTAGGCTATTCGTCTCCTACCTTTAGATGTCTTATCCGCGCCACTGTATGGCACATCGGTATGCAAATGAGTTCTCTCACAGCACTGGGGGCGGGCCCCAGCGCTCAAACAGCACTGGCGCCTTCCCCGATGCTGCGAGAGAACTTTCCAGTGCCGCCTCCATCTTCTTCAGGAACGGGTCTTCTTCGCGTCTTCTTCCTGGGGTTGGCTTAGGGCAAAGCCTACTGCGCATGACCGCTGGCCACAAGAAAATGGCCGCTTACATAGTATAGTAAGCAGCCATTTTCTTGCGACCAGCAGGCATGCGCAGTCAGCTTTGTACGAGGCCTGGAAGTTTGAAGCCAACCCCCGGAAGAAGACGCGAAGAAGACCCGTTCCTGAAGAAGATGGAGGCGGCGCTGGAGAGCTCTCTCATAGCATTGGGGACGCCCCCAGTGCTGTTTGAGCGCTGGGGCCCGCCCCCAGTTCTGCAAGAGAACTCATTTGCATACCAGCGAAAACTGGGATTTCTATGTAACGGCGGTGCGGAGAAGACATCTAAAGGTAGGAGAAGAATACCCTTTCTTAAGGCTATTCCTACGTGATAGGCAGAAAAATTGAGTTTAAATGATAGGATCCCTTTAACTTTTTACTGCTCAAAAGTGGAGTTGTGTTGGCATTATTATTTAAATATTATTTATTTGTCTTAAAATAAGTTAACAAAGAGTTGGTGGAAGTAATAGAATAGTGTCTAACTTCAGGCTACATCAGACAGTGTTTGGCCCATTTTTTATTGCTTCCTCTAAGTTTATGTTGTCTGAATATTACAGAGAATTAGTAAATATGGGTCATATTTGTAAAAAGACATGGATAAGTATTGAATCTTAGGATATGTACATCTTTGTGGTAATTTTTTTAAACTCCATTGCATTGTATATATTATTGGGTAGAAAACATTTTTCTAATAGGGAGTTATTAAAAATTGCGCTTGCTCCTTCTTTTGCAGCCATCACTTACCTTCATATAGTGCAAGTTCCTCTTTCCTCTTCTTTTAGAGATACCTCTGAGAAGCTGATTGTCCTTTCTTTAAGTGTTATCTCTGTTGTCTTAAGTTTTCATAAACACTCATATCATATCAAACTGATAAGAACTCAGCTTAAATGAGTGTTTATGAACACTTAGGACACCAGAGATAACACAGAACAGTAAGGGCAGCGCCGCACCTCCCATGAGGCGACCTGAAGCGAGCGCTTCAGGCGGCGCTATGGCAGGGCCCCAGGGAGGGCGGCATTTTTTCTTACCTAAGCCAGTCCAGGACAAGCTGTCCTGGACTGGCTTAGCACGGAGCGGTGGATTGGGGAGGCCGCTGAAGCAGCGCTGCTCCGGCAGCCTCCCCTCACGCTCAGGCATAGAGCAGGTCTTCTCCGTGCCTGCTCTCTGCCTGCGAACGGCGCTAAGCCCCGCTCCCTTCACTAAGCCCCCGGGGTGGGGGTGGGGGTGGGGGGGCGGCTTTCTGTCGTTCGCTTCGGGCGGCGAGAGGGGCAGGTTCACCCCTGAGTAAGGTTATGTTGTAAAATATTCTGTATAACGGTGAAACTTGTGACCACGTGTTGAGAGGCCTTATCATGATAGGAGGAGTCAGCTTGTTATAAATCTGTGTAGAGGTTTATTAATATCTTGAGGGAAAGCACAGGAACAGGGAAAATGTCCAGAATAACATAAATATCAGTCAATTTCTTAATAGCTTACATCTTCAGAGAAGTTGGGTGTTCTGGATCTGGATATCTTGTAGTTACAGCTTGGTTCATGCTTGTCATCTGGTTGATGGACTTGGGCTAGTCAGGACGTCCTCCATGAATGACCACTTGCCAGGGTCACCCACCATGGTCTTCCCAAAAGACCCAGACACGTGTATTTCTTACTCATTTATATTCATGAGAGGGGGTTTTACCTTCCATCTTGTTGCTATGTAAGGAGATTTCTAAAATGGTGTACTCTAACCACACCCATGTTCCCAAAATATAAAAGTATGATGTCAGTAGAGTATTAACCCTTAGTGTGCTAGAGAATATTGTAAATTTCATAATATTTAACATGTTCATACTAAGTTTTTTGCAGGCCAATTTTGATGTGGAATCCACTTCAAACTCTGTCTGCAAAAATGGCTCCCATTGACTTCAATGGAGCCGTTCGCTTTTTTTTTTTTTTCCTGCTAGCTAGTAGCGAAAAAAGAAGCAAGATGCTCTATCTTGCCACAGATTCCGCAGCTGATTCAACCGCAGCGTCCATGGCTAGAGACACGCTCCTGTTTAGGCCCATTCATTCGGGCCTAAACAGGAGCAGAACGCCGTGACAGAATGCCGATGCTAAATTGGCATCCCGTCGTGGCCAGCTGCGCAAAAAGTTCACATGATGGAAAAGGTTTCCACCACCTTTTCCTCCATGGGAACATACCCAAAGTCAGCGTCTCAGAGTAATCTCTGTGATAAAATGAATAAATAACTAAACAAAAGTGCACTAAAATTTTAATTGTTCACTGTTAAAAGTTCTAAAAGTGGTGCTAATAACAATACCACTGATAAATGTGGGCGTTACTGAAATGAGACCAGAATTAGCAGTGATTCAGTGGTACGTGGTGTAAAACTCACAATGTTAAATCTAGAGCAGGTGTAAATAAACCCTGCCTATAATCCAGACTTTAATAGAATAATTATCTAGCGTACTGGACACAAATTGGGGGAGGGAGACCCACTTCCACAAACATATAGAGACACCACATACAGACACTTGTTAACAGATCACACACATGCACAGGACCCTTAGGGTAAGTTCAGACGGGGTCTTTTGGACCAGAACCTGAAGCGGAGGCTGCCTCAGGTTCCAGTCCAAATGACGGGTAGCCGTGACTGAAAGCCGGTGCACTGCACTGGAATCAAGCCGCGCACTCTGCTCTGGATTAGGCTCAATGAGGGAAAAATGCTTACACTGATAACACATAAGCTTCACTTATGTGCTATCCCCATGGTATCTCACACTGCTTCTCAACCTCTCTAGTTTAGAGGTTCAGTACATCCCTGGCCAATCACACACCACTGGTCTGGGGGTTTGGGAGGGGGGGAGGGGGGGGGATTCTAAATTTCCAGAGGACTGTTGGAGAGTTAGGTCGGTGTGTGCTGGCACAGAGACTGGATCTATTTACGTATCCTTGCCAGCCCCTGTGGAAGAGGTGATTTGGCAGAAAACAGCTCTAAGACAGGAAAAATCTCACTGTCTATATCCTAGAGTCCAAGAGTGTGCCTAGTAGGAGGATATTTGTTGTGCTTCATAGGAAACTATCAGCCGGAACCCATTTTGTATCTTGGTATATGCTCAACCCACATATCTAATACTGAGAGAGGCAGAGTATAGTACATTAACTGTAGTGGAGTAAAGACACCCCATCACCATTATAATCTTGCCACTCCTCATCCCAAGTCTGTGAGTAGCCAACCAGGAAGAAATTACTACCCCCATCAGAAAGCTGCATGAGTTTGATATAAATTCTTAAAGCTTTATTTTGGTTCAACTACACAACTGCCACCACCATATGACTCCAACTGGAAGTGCCCCGAGGACACAACTACCTCCACCATCAGGTACCATACAGGCCCCCCCCATGTCAGTTTCCAGCCTGGGAAGTGGGCTGGAGGAGTTGAATGTGCTTGGCCTACCCTGTGACATCACCACTGTCATTAGTACTTCCGGTTCCCTCTTTTGGGATGCGGCAAATAGTAAACCAAATTTAGACTTAAGAGATGAAAATGGTAGAACGTTCTTGATGTGCAGGTCAACTATACCATCTAAATAGAGCGCCCAGGGTTTGATCAAACTGGCAGAGAGACTAGGAGGGAGAAGGGGTGAATAGAAACTATGTGATCAGAGATTTCAAGGATATTAAGGGAACTTTTTGTCACATAGTCTGCAGAGATTCCTAGTATATATCATAGGACCCATAAAAGGAGTTGGGATGGGTATGGGCAACCCACAGCATGACTATATCAATGCACTTATTGAGTGCTTGAATGCGACCCAACAAGAAATTCTGTGGAGCTGTGCACTGGTAGTTATACATTTCTGATACAGGAAGCCCCCTGCTGAAAGAGGGGAAAGCAGGACTGAGCAACATACTCACTTGGATGTGGCGTGCACCTGCGCAAATGAAGGAAAATAGGAAATTGGGAAGTGTAGTTTTTCAAAGAGATATAAATATTTAGGTAAAATAGTAGAAAAAGGAGAGAGGGAGAGTAACCCACCTAGAAAGTAAAGAGGAGATGTCATGAAAGAATGGTGGAAAGTTTATACAGGTTGCTGTATAACAATGTAAGTTGAATTCCCAAAGACATAATAATGTCATTCTTCCACCCATAGGTAAAGGAACGTTTTAGGGCCTGTAAAGTATGAGGTGGGAAATTTATAGGTAAAGCTTCTCTTTTTGCTGTAGAGAGTTACAGAGAATTAGGAGGCTATTATCAATGAAAAGAGAGATTTTTAACTTTCTCCACCAATATCAGGATTGTACATCTGAGCCTAATCACATTTCAGTGGCTAAAAGTTCCATACAGAGCATAAAAACGGGGGGAAAAATTGGCAACCTCCTCATGTTTTGTTATGTATCACTGCTGAAGGAGAAAATCCATGGAGTAGGGTTTAACACAGTGACTATCACTGCAGCCTTGCAGCGCTGGAGTCCTGTGTTTGAATCCTGCCAGGAACAACATCTGCAAGGAGTTTGTATGTTCTCCCTGTGTTTGTGTGGATTTCCTCCCATTCTACAAAGACATACTGATAGGAAAAAAAAATGTACATTGTGATCCCTATATGGGGCTCACAATCTACATTTAAAAAAAAAAATAAAAAAAAATCCATGGACTTAACTTACAGCTTTGGTGGAATAGGGCAAAAAAAGTGCCACGAGGAAAGGCTCATACAATCTGTATCTCTTAAAAGTGGCAAACAAGAAGGGTCACTGGAGTGGATCAAATGTCTTTTCTCTGTCCAAACTGAAAAGAGGAACTGGGGAGTCCGTTTTCACCATGACATCCACAAGATTTACAGTGTTCTCACCAGACTGATCATTAGCTACAAAATCCACCTGGTCTTTATGGACTAGACCTACAAGAGTGTTGCCTAACCTGATACCCAGTGTTTTTATAAAGGCTTTTAAATCCACATTTAGTAAGGAGATAGGACCGAAATTGGTGCAATTTGAGCATTCTTTCCCCAGTTTGGGTATTACAGTCATATAAAACTGGTGTATGGTAAGGGGTTATAGTTGTGTACTCAGCACAAACAGTTTTATATACTGCTAGAAATCCAACAGTGTGCTGAATTCAGCGCACTGTCGGCTTTCTAGCGGTCTATAAAACCACATGTGCCCAAGGACATAAAAGGTTCTCTTTAAATGGGGCATTATACTGTGTGTTGAGCAGAAAAGGGGGCTATGCCATGGGGGGAACCAAGTCAAAAGTATGCTATGGGGCCAAGACTATGCTAGTTAAGTCCCTGTATATATTTATTATATCCTGTCTGTGTATATATTTATATATGTATCTGTTGTGGGGGGGGGGGGCACTCAGCCTCTGCATTGAGCGCTTCCAGTCTTTGCATTGAGCAATCATTGCACTGTTAACAGAATCAGGTCCTGTTGACATGGTGGAATCTGGAGCTGATTTTGCAGCGGATTTCGCCCCCAAATCAGGGGCACATTCTTCCCTCATTCTGACCATTGAAAACAATTAGTGCAGAACGCACAAAAAAAATTGTCCTGCTGGATCTTGGTGCGGATTTTGCATCTGAATCGGAGGCCGCGGCTTGAGACTCCAGACTGGTTAGACCCATTTATTTGGGCCTAATCAGCGGTGGAAAGCTGCAAGGGCATGCTGATTCTCTGCATCCACCACTGTGAGCCAGGGGGAAGAAAATAAAGAGGAATCCAAGGCAGATGTTTAAAATTCCTCTTTACTTTCTGATGTCTGAACAGATTGTATCTACTTGTATGGAATGGACTGTATTACACTCCACTCCAGTAGGTCCACCGCAGCAAAAAAGAAACACCCATTTTCGCATGGGTTGCTCCAAAAAGGACCCACTGAGGTTCTGTCGCCCAAGTGCCCACAAAAACCTGTAGCCGGCCCTGTCCATGGTGGTGGTAAGATCTGGCAGATAAGTCAGAGGGAAGTTGCAGAAGAAAGGAAAATTGTTTAGTGTAGTATTTATGGAATTGTTAAGTTCATTGATCAAATGGCCCTGCAGTTTTTAAAGAGCAGAAGGAGGTGACTGTGCATATCTCTCTCTCTCTCTCTCTCTCTCTCTCTCTCTCTCTCTTTCTCTCTCTCTCTCTCTCTCAACTGGGCAGCAAGCTGTATTATTGCTGTATTGCATAGCCCAATAGTCTCTCTACTTTCGCACTAGAGGGGTCAATCTCTCAATTCAACAATGCGTCTAAAGGTACCAAGGGACGGCCTCTGGGATATCCTACACGCCAGGTAATGAAGCATCACCGACAAGGTCACTACCTGTTGGGCTGCCTCTCACTTTAAGTAGGAAGATGCAGAAATTAGCTGAATAACAAAAATGATAAAAATATTATAGCTCTCAAAATTGCACATATAAAAAAAAACAAAAATTTGTCAGGTCCTGGACCAGAAATTGTCCCAGTACTGAAGTAGTTAACTAAAACCTATAAAGATGTTATCACCACCTGGTGAAATCCAGTCCCTGGAGTATTGCATAAAACAGACCGTTATTCCACATGGGGTACGTATAAAACAGGTCCCAGCAGAAAGAGTACGGAACACTAGTTTGATGGGGAGCTGGGAAAAGGAGGCCACAGCCAGTTCATTAAGATTTATGCATATCCTTTTGAAGGAAGAGAAAATGTCTTGGGAAAAGAAATCCAGGAGTCTTAATGAACTGCAGGAACAAGAATTAAAGCAGGGGATTACTAAAAGTTTTCAGTATACTATGAGAGAAAAAACATGGTTTGTCAGAGATCTGTAGTAATTTAAAGAGAATAGTGCGTTATCTTTCCTAGAAGGTCATCCAAGGGAAAGTGAGACTGAGGTATCCTCACTGGAGGCATATTTATCTAACACTGAAAAAGATATCATTACTACTAGAAATGTACAGAGTAGGGGAGCAAAAGGAGAGATAGAGATAACAGATACAGATGTGATGGGATTATAGGAAGCAACGTGATTCAAACTAGGAAGTAGCTCTTCTTGTAACATAAGTTCCTTTGGTAAACCAATATCCACTGCAGAATTGCACTCCAACAGTACAATGTCAATAAATACACACTACATGCAGGTCATAAATCTTCTCTCCTGACCCCTTTGAAAACTTGAAACCAAAGTCCTAGGTATGACTCCATTTTTATTTATTTACTTGGGTTAAAGGGGCTCTATCATTGGGAAAAGTCATTTTTAGCTAAGCACATCCTTGCATAGCCTTTAGAAAGGCTATTCCATACCTACTTTTAGTATGTAGATTGCCTCAGTGGTTTTTGAATAAGTCTGCTTTTATTCATATGCTAATGAGCTTCCAGCCAGCACAGGAAGTTCCCAGCAGCACTGGCCTCTGCTATTATCTCCTATGTGAGTGTGCAAACAGGAAGCTGAGTCATCATCAGCAGCAGCAGCCTGTGCTGTACACATACATAGGAAAGAATAGCAGGGGCCACACGGTGGCTCAGTGGTTAGCACTGCAGCCTTGCCGCACTGGAGTCCTGGTGTTCAAATCCCACCAAGGGCAGAAAACCATCTGCAAGGAGTTTGTATGTTCTCCCCGTGTTTGCATGGATTTCTATCCCATATTCCAAAGACATACTGATAGGGAAAAAATGTACATTGTGAGCTTTATGTGGGGCTCACAATCTACATTTAAAAAAAAAAAAAAAAAGAATAGCAAAGAGGGTGCACGATGCATCGTGCACCGAGTCTAATTAGCATATGAATAAAAACAGACTTATTTAAAAACCACTGATGCAATTTACATACTAAAGGTAGGTGTGGAATAGCCTTTCTAAAGGCTATGCAAGGATGTGATTAGTTAAAATGACTTTTCCCAATGATAGAGCCCCTTTAAAGATATCGCTTTATTTCTTAAAAAATTACAATGGCACAAACATTTTATAAACCAGGATACATGTTTGTGCTAACAATATATTTTTATGTGACTGATTTACCTGTGGTTAGGTTATTCACAGATATTTCTGACAAAGGTAAAAGTGTGAATATCACTACCCACTTCAGGAAGACAAAAAGTACCTGTATGTTTCCACCTATGGAAAACCAACATATAGGTCTCTTTTTTTGATATAGTGCGTAAGCAGTTGGAAAGCTTACAAGGTAAAAGTCATAATAATCTCCCCAGGTTTGAGAAAAAAAGCAATAAAAGAACTTAGGAAGAACAGAACTTTCACTATAAAGCTGTCCGATAGGAAGGGGGATGTGGTGTTTTTAGATTCTTGACAATATACAGTAGATAAATAAATGTGTCTGGCCATTATGTCAGATATTGTTTCCTACAAGCAGCGCCGCCCCTCCCATGAGGCGACCTGAAGCGACCGCTTCAGGCGGCGCTATGCCAGGGCTGTCCTGGACTGGCTTAGCGTCACCATGTCTGCAGCCCGACACGGGAAGCGAGCGGTGTATTGGGGCAACCCTGCTGGACGCAGCGCTACTCCAGCGGCCGCCCCTCACACGCAGGCAGAGAGCAGGTCCTCTCCCTGCCTGCTCTCTGCTTGCGAACGCCGCCCCTTCTGACCGACCCGCCCCCTTCTGCTCGGCCCTGCCCCTTTCTTGCGCCCCCCGCCCACCTCAGCTCCGCCCCTCCTTGGGAGGGGGGGGGCGGTTTTCTGACGCCGCTTCAGGCGGCAGAAAGCCCAGGTTCACCCCTGCCTACAAGACACTTACTGAGAATCCTGGCCCCACCATTTCATGAACCATTTAAAAGAGATACTTCAATAGGCATTAGCCAACAAGATTATTACCAAATTGAAGATGGAGTTCCCATTACCCAAACACTTTCTATACCCTACTCAAAATCCATAAAGGTTTAACCCCATTAAAAGGACATCCAATAGTTTCATGCGTGGGTAGTCTGAATCAAAACCTGAATCATATTGGGAATTTAAAGTGGTTAAAACATAAATATAAACATATTTAAATTTTTAAAATAATAACAAGTGAAACATTTTTGCAAATACAAATAATTAAAACTTCTGCAGAGTTTTAAAGATTTTCTCTAACTGTTTTAGTGTTGACATCTTTTGTCTTGATTGGATGCCAATGGACACGACCATGAATGCAGGAACTTTCTATGGTCTAAAATCCAGCTATGATTTCCTTATTGTAGCTGAATTATCTTCTTGGGCCTGCCTGGATGCCCACAGCGGCTATTTTCTTGCGGCCGGCAGACATGCACAGTCGGCTTTGCCCAAGGCTAGGAATGTCTTCCTGTTTGATGATTAGTTCCACCAGATCAGGAGCACAGTGATGGGGAATCCCTGTTCATCCTCATATGCTAATTTGCTCCTACGCTGGTGGGAGGTAAACATCATCCTTTTGGAGGACCACAGCCAGTGACAGGGATCCATCTGCTGCTGGCTGAGTTATATTGATTACATCTTTGTCCTTTGCAGATGGACAGTGGAGACTTTCCTAGAATTCATAACCTACTTTAACCAAAATAACCTTAGGGAGCGTTCACACTACCGTCGGTGTCCGACATGTAGTGTCCGCTCCTAGTGTCCGCTCAAAATCTGTCACGGACACTAGGAGCGGACACTAGATGTGTCCGTGACACCTGTCATTCACTTTAATGGGCATCGGGTGCGTTCTTTTGCACTCCGTGCCCGTCCTTCCCTGTCCGCAAGAGAAGATGTCCGACTTCTCAAGCGGACAGAGGAACCCTGCATGCAGGGTTTTTCTGTCCGCTTGAGAAGTCGGACATCTTCTCTTGCGGACAGGGAAGGACGGGCACGGATTGCAAAAGAACGCACCCGATGCCCATTAAAGTGAATGACAGGTGTCACGGACACATCTAGTGTCCGCTCCTAGTGTCCGTGACAGATTTTGAGCGGACACTAGGAGCGGACACTACATGTCGGACACCGACGGTAGTGTGAATGCCCCCTAAGTCTTACATTTACTTAAGAGATAAACCAGTGTTTCCTAACCTTTTCAGTCTCAGGGCTCCCCAAGAATTTTTTTTTTTTTTTTTTTTGAATCTAAGCACCCCTGTTAAATAATTTGTGCCAAAAGTAAAAAAAAAAAAAACAACTGTAGTTTTGATTTGGGTTTTTTCTGCACAGTTTTTGAAATTACAGCTGGTACCAAATACAAATGGTATATATTTTTCTGTTGCAGTTTTGATGCAATTGTAACTACATCACAACTGCACCATTTGAATGCAGTCTCAAAACTACACCATCCTATACTTTCCACCCAGCATATGCAAAAATTCATCATGCTCCCTTAGTGGCCCCACATAGTATCATGCTCCCCAGTGGCTCACCATACAGTACATGCTCCCTAGTGGCCCTCAGACAAATAATAATGCTTCCGAGTGGCCCCAGAACCTAATAATGCTCCCCACTGGCCCCTAAACACCAAATAATGTCCCTCATTGGCCCTCAGGCAAGTAATAATGTCCCCCCCAGTGACCTCCTGAGAAACAATGTCCCCAGTAGCCCGCTGGCAACTAATAATGGCCCCCAGTAGCCCTTTGACAACTAACAATGTCTCCCAGTGGCCCCAACAACTAACAATGGCCCCCTTGACAAGTGATAATGTTCACCAGTGGCTCCCTGAGAAGTAATGTCCCCCAGAGGCCCCCTGACCTCTAACAATGTCCCGTAGTGATCCCTTACAACTATTAATGTCCCCAAGTGGCCCACACTGTAGTTGTACTATATTAATAAATAAAAAAATAAACACCACTTACCCAACCTCAGTGCTAGATTGATGTAGCAATCTTTAGCAGACACCACTAGCTGATTCTTGAGTAATAGAGCAGGAAGCTAAACTCCTGCTGCATCGTTCTGTTTCACGACATCATTAGGATAATGATGTAATTAAAAGGAGGCAAGGGTTTATTTCCCTATCGGATTGTCGTTGCACCCCTGTTGGGAATCGCTGAGACATAATACTATACCACTCACTAGTTTTCCTAGAAGTGTTGATCCAATGCAATGGTAGTGGACTAATTAGAACAGAGGTATTTAGAAAACGTATTGCCACAAACAGTCTCCTGATGTGGGTGAGTTCACATCCACATGCCTTGAAGAAAGGCATTCCAAAAATAGACAATACCACCACCTCATGATAAACTGTTGTAGGATGACAAATTTTAAAAGACAGGCTGATGATTTACACATGCAGTTCCATAAAAGGGGGTATCCCAATGAGAACCGAAAGATGCACTTCGAATAGCACTAAGAAAACAGAGATCCTCAATTATGGTACAACAGGTGCATAAACTGAAGAGGAAACAGTATTATTGGGACATATGACGAGGCTCATAGATAAATTAGACATGTACTGGAGAGATACTGGTCTATTTATTTTTTTTTTTAATGTAGATTGTGAGCCCCACATAGGGCTCACAATGTACATTTTTCCCTATCAGTATGTCTTTTTTGGAATATGGGATGGAAATCCATGCAAACACGGGGAGAACATACAAACTCCTTGCAGATGGGTTTTTGTCCTTGGTGGGATTTGAACACCAGGTCCCAGCGCTGCAAGGCTGCAGTGCTAACCACTGAGCCACCGTGTGGCCCCTTATACTGGTCTATTTTGTGGGGGTGATTAAGGAAAATATGGTACATAGTCACTTTTCTCCTCCAATAACAACAACTAACTGTTTATCTCAATGTTATTTAGATGTGGGAAAAAGTCTGGCCTGTGAACAGTCAAAAAGTCACACATTCCTTTAGGAGTTATTCCACTGGAGTAATTTGCTATCCAAGATTAACTGCAGAGGGGTTGTTTACTTGACTTCATACGGATGTCCCCTGGATTGGAATCATATCATCGAGGACTAGGGCACCCCAGTTGCATGCCATGTCCATTTCTGGGGGAGATCCTAAGGCAACGAAATTTAGTACAATCTATCCCCTCACCTTCAAGAGGGGTCGACTGGGATTGTAGGAACTTCAACAAATCTGTTGCTCCAAATGGTCTCAAAGAAAGCCTACGATGTAGTTGCTTTTTGAGAGACCCTATATGCCTCTTTCTATTTTGCTGGATGTTTTCATTTTATATGTCTCCTATATCATTTTGTCATATGTTTACACTTTGCTACCGTCATATTCAGGATATTCTTATAGTATTGGTGAATCACACTGATACATAGATTATAGCAATACTATGCAACTGTTCACTATTATTCTATAATATGAATACATACCAGCCATAATATCAATAAGAGGATCACTGAGGCCAGATTAGATGGATGCCATACATGGATACATTTTGTTCAAGGCATCCTGTTAAATAATAGAAGTGTTCTCTGATATGATAATAATAGTGTGCAACACATTGTAATTGTATATGTTCTGACATATCGTTCAGTCTATGTCATGGGAGTTGTTTTAGGATTGCTAATGTTTAGTGATCACTGGGGTCACACTAGATGGAAGCATCACAAGAAGACTCCGTCCCCCATTCCACTTAAAATTGGCGGAGAGAAAAGTGCTGCTCTTTGTCTGCCACCAAAAAGCTATCAAAGGTCTTATGTTCTCCCAAATGGCACCAATAAAAATGTCAGGACTTCCCATAAATACATAGTTCTCATGCAATTCCTATGAAAGAAAAAGTTTTGGACCTGAAAAGCAGTTATTTATAAGACATAGGGTTTTTATTGTGGAAATGTTGTAAAGTTTAATATATATATATATATATATATATATATATATATTTGGGATCACTGTAATCATATTGACCAAAAGAATAAATGTATCATGTTATTTAAGCACCATGGTGAACAGTAATAAAATTTTATTTAGTAAAAGTTAAATAAAATTAAATTAATGGGATATATGTACCCAAAAATGGTGCTATTAAGCACTTTTCACTTATTCCTCAAAAAACAAGTTGTCATATAGTTACATAGTAGATGAGGTTGGATGAAGACATCAGTCCATCAAGTCCAACCTATAATCTTACAGTCCTCCACAGTGTTGATCCAGAGGAAGGCAAAAACCCCATGAGGCTCATGCCAATTGCCCCATTTCAGGGGAAAAAATTCCTTCCCGACTCCAATATGGCAATCAGTATAAACTCTGCATCAACGTGTCCTTAAAATTTAGACCCCATAACCAGTAATATAGTTCTGTTTGAGAAAAGCATCCAGGCCCACTTTGAACTTGTTCAAAGAATTTTCCGTCACCACTTCCTGGGGCAGAGAGTTCCAAAAATACCCTTCTACATTTAAGCAATAGTAAAAAAAAAAGTTAAAGGGACTTTATCATTGGGAAGTCATTTTTAGCTAATCACATCCTTGCATAGCCTTTAGAAAGGCTATTTCACACCTACCTTTAGTTTGTAGATTGCCTCAGTGGTTTCTGAATAAGTCCGTTTTTATTCATATGCTAATTAGACTGGTGCACGATGCATAGTACACCCTCTTTGCTATGTGTATACAGCACAGGCTGCTGCTGCTGCTGATGACTCAGCTTCCTGTTTGCCTTACACACATAGGAGATAATAGGAGAGAGGAGTGCTGCTGGGAACTTCCTGTGCTGGCTGGAAGCTCATTAGCATATGCATAAAAACGGACTTATTCAAAAACCACTGAAGCAATTTACATACTAAAGGTAGGTGTGGAATAGCCTTTCTAAAGGCTATGCAAAGATGTGATTAGTTAAAAATGACTTCTATCAGTGATAGAGCCCCTTTAACCACATGAGGACCGCCGTACGTAAATTTACGGCCTCATGTGCTGGTACCTAAAGACCGGACTATTGCCGAAATACGTCCGGCCTTTAGGTACCTTTCTGGCGGGGGGAGGGGTGCGGGGGGGACAGGGGTTAGGTGTTACTAACACCTAACCCCTTCCTCCATAACGTCCAGTCGGAACTGAGTCCGACTGGACGTGTTAACCCTTTCAATCGCGCCGTCAAACATCACGGCGCGATCGAAAGGGATCTGCCGACAATTGAAAGGGATCGGCACCCCCCGCGGCAAGATCGGGGGGTGCCGATGTCAGTAAAAGGTAGTCTGGGGTCTGGCCAGTGACCCCAGACTACCGGAGCCCCCACATACCTGGTTGATCCTGCCGACCGATGGAGGAAGTGAGCGATGCAGCTCACTTCCTCTGCAGCTTACAGGACACGAGCAGGTTCATGTCCTGCTCATGTCCTGTCTGCTACTGTGTAGAATCAGCTGATGCTTTCATCAAAGCATCAACTGATTCAAGTGTCCTAAAGGGACAGATGAAAAAGTTAAAAAAAAAAGTTAAAAAAAAAAAATAAAGTGTCCAAAAATCCCTTTTTTCTATACAAAATGAATTATATAAAAAAAAGCACTAAAAATTAAAAAAAGCAATGCATATTTGGTATCGCCGCATCCGTAACAACCTGTACAATAAAACTGAAATAATATTTAATGTACACGGTGAACGTCGGAAAAAAAAAAACGGAAAAAACTCGCCGGAAGTAATGATTTTTTGTCATCTCATCCTACAAAATATGCTATAAAAAGTGATCAAAAAGTCATATTCACCCCACAACAGTGCCAATAAAAAGAACACATTTTTCCGCAAAAAATAAGCCCTCAACCAACACTGTCAACCGAAAAATAAAAATGTTACGCCTCTCAGAAGATGGCGATGCAAAAAACATTGATTTATGTCCCCATATGTGTTTTTGTTCAGCAGACTTAGTATTGCATAAAAAAATAACATAAATGAGGTATCGCCGTAACCGTACTGACCCGCAGAATAAAGGACACATGTCACTTATACTGTACGCTGCATGGTGAAAAATTTAAAATGTAAAACTCAATGCAGGATTGATTTTTTTTTTTTTAATCCAGCAAGAAAGAGTTAATAAAATGTATTCTATAAGTTGTAGGCACCCAAAAATGGTGTCATTACAAAATGCATTTCATCCCGCAAACAACAAGCCCTTATATGGCCGCGTCACCAGAAAAATAAAGAAATTATAGCATCTAGCAATGTCAAGGCAAAACCCCCCAAAAATCGCCAAATTATTAGAACACAACTGGCTGCGGCAGGTAGGGAATATATAAGCTGTGCGAGCGAATATCAGGGGACACCCCAGATTTACAGCTTATGAGGGAGAAGACACCAGAAGTGACCCCCAGAGTGACTCCCCCAATCATAGGAGCTCCTGGAACATAGTAGGGAATTTGGTGTCTGCAATGTTCTCCGCACAGCTTACATATTCCCTCTTCGCCATCCGCTGTGCAGTCACGCCTGCAATACTAATACTCACTACACCCCCTGATAAATTCTTTGAGGGGTGCAGTTTTCAAAATGGGGTCACTCCTTTGGGGAATCCGCTTTCCTGGTACCTTAGAAGCTCTACAAACATGACATGGCGTTCAAATACCAAACATCCAAATCTGTGCTCCAAAAGCCGCATAGCGCTCCTTCGCTTCTGCGCCCTGCTGTGCGCCCAAACTGCAGTTTATGCCACATGTATGACACATGTATGACACTGGTGTACCCAGGATAACGGACGTAATGTCATATGTGGGTATAAACTGATATTAGGGCACAGCCGGACGCAAAAGGGAAGAAGGGTTATTGGGTTTTTGGAGCACAGACGGTTTGGTTTTTGGATGCCATGACACTTTTGCAGAGCTGAAACGCCAGTAAAGTGGAATCCCCTGATATGAGACCTTATTTTGGAAACTACACCCCTGAAGGATTTATCCAGGGGTACAGACAGCATTTTTAACCCCCAAGTGTTGCTATAACTTATTATCC
The DNA here is from genome assembly GCF_031893055.1 of Leptodactylus fuscus. Classification (NCBI taxonomy): domain Eukaryota; kingdom Metazoa; phylum Chordata; class Amphibia; order Anura; family Leptodactylidae; genus Leptodactylus; species Leptodactylus fuscus. The sequence goes on along the minus strand of NC_134267.1, from coordinate 125,557,856 downwards.
ATAAATGAATACGAAGCTGATTGTGAGAGGTGAAAAATGACAATTTTTCCAGGAATCCGTCATTTCAGTGCGTAACATGTTGTGCCCATCTTGTATCAGAGATGAACGCTCTAAAAGCTGTTGTGCCCAGGATACCCGCTTACCAGTTTTTGGAGTGTCTCTGCTGACATAAGTTGGGCACAACATATCGGGCACTAAAATGGCAAATCTCTGGAAAATTTTCATTTTTAACTTCTCATTATCAGCTGTGATTTCATTTCTGGAAACTAAATAAATGCAACACTCGGATTAAAAGTGCTCGCTACACCACTTGATAAATCCCATGAGTGGGGTAGTGTCCAAAATGGGGTGACATGTCTGCAGATTCCACTTTATTGGCAATTCAGGGGCTTTGCAAAAGTGGCATGACGTCCAAAAACCAAACTATGCTCCAAAAACCAAAAGCGCTCCTTCCCTTCTGTGCCCGGCTGTGCCCAAACAGCCATTTATACCCACATATGGCATTAAGTACGTTATCCGGGGTACACCAGTGTCATACATGTGGGCATACACTGCTATTTGGGTACCCAGCAGGACGGAGATGTGAAGGAGCGATATGTGCTTTTGGAGTGCAGATTTAGATTCTTTGTTTTTGGACACCACGTCACATTTGCAGAGGCCCTAAAATTGTCCCTACAAAATGGGGTCACTTCTTGGTGAATTCCAGTTTACTGTCACCTGTGTAGTTTCTAAAATGGGGTCACAATGGGGGGTTTCCATTGTATTGATACTTTAGGGGCTCAGCTAATGCGACATGGCACCTGAGAACTATTCCAGCCACATCTGCTTTCTAAAAGCCAAATAGCGCTCTTTCCATTCTGAGCCCCACCATGTACCCATACAGCAGATTATGGCCACATATGGGGTATTGCCGTGTTAAGAAGAAATTGTGTAACAAACTCTGGTTTTTTTTTTAATTCTTCAGCTACTTGCAAAATTAAAAATATGGCGCTAAATGGACGATTAATTGGAAAAAAAAGTAATTTTTCATTTTTACGTCCCATTGTTAATAAAATCTGTGAATCAGCTGTGAGGCCAAAATGCTCACCAAACCCCTAGATAAATTCTATGAGGGGTGTAGTTTCCAAAATGGGGTCACTTTTAGGGGGTTTCCACTTTATTGGTACACTAGGGGCTCTGCAAATGCGACATGGCACCTGAAAAATATTCCAGCAAAATCTGCCCTTCAAAAGCCGAACAGCGCTCTTTCCATTCTGAGCCCCGCCATGTTCCCATACAGTAGATTATGGCCACATATGGGGCATTTCTGTGTTCAGGAGAAATTGTGTAACGAACTGTAGTGAGCTTTTTCTCCTTTATCCTCTTGTGAAAATGAAAAATTTGGGGCTAAATTGACAGTTTGTTGGAAAAAAAGTAAATTTTCATTTTCATGTCCCAATGTTAATAAAATCTGTGAAACAGCTGTAGGGTTGAAATGCTCACTCTACCCTTTGATATGTTCTGTGGGGGGTGTAGTTTCCAAAATGGGGTCACTTTTAGGGGGTTTCCACTGTACTGGTTCTCTAGGGGCTCTGCTAATGCGACATGGCACCTAAAAATTATTCCAGCAAAATCTGCCATCCAAAAGCAAAATAGCGCTCCTTCCATTCTGAGCCCCGCCATGTACCCATACAGCAGATTATGACCACATATGGGGTATTGCCGTATTCAGGATAAATTGTTTAACAAACTTTGGGGGGCTTTTACTCCTTTAACCCCTTGTGAAAATGAAAACTTTGGGGATAAAGTGACATTTTAGTAATTTTTCTTTTACACATCCCAATGTTAGTAAAATCTGTGAAACAACTGTAGGGTCTAAATACTCACTATACCCCTTGATGAATTCTGTGAGGGGTGTAGATTCTAAAATGGGGTCACTTTTGGGGGGTTTCCATTGTTTTGGTACGCTAAGGGCTCTGCAAATGCGACATGGTGCCTGAAAATTATTCCAGCAAAATATGCTGTTCAAACACCCAGTGTCGCTCCTTCCCTTTCGTGCACTGCCGTGTGCCCAAAAATCAGTTTACACCCACATGTGGGGTATTTCTGTGCATGGGAGAAATTGCATAACAAAATGTGAGATGCATTTTCTCCTTTAACCCTTTGTGAATGTGATAATTTTAGGTCTAAATGAATGTATTAGTGAAAAAAAATGAAATGTCTAAATTTGACCTCCATATTATTTTTATTCTTATGAAATGCTTAAAGGGTTAACAAACATCCCAAATGCTGTTTTGAATAATTTGAGGGGTGCAGTTTTGAAAATGGGGTGATTTATGGGGGTTTCTATTATATAGGCCTTTATAATTCCTTTCAGAACTGAAGTGTTCCCTAAAAAATTAGTTTGAGGAATTTTCTTGTAAATCTGAAAAATCGCTGTTACACTTGTAAGCCTTGTAACATCCAAAATGAATTAAAAGACAATCAAAAGATGATGCCAATATAAAGCAGAGATATGGGAGATAATATTTATTCATGTATTTGAATGGTATGACTATCTGCCTGAAAAGCAGAGAATTTCACATTTTGAAAATTGCAATTTTTTCCAAATTTCCATCAAATTTGCTAGTTTTTTTTATAAATAAATACAAAAATATTGATTAGTGTTTACCACTAACATGAAGTATAATGTGTTACGAAAAAACAATCTCAAAATCACTTGTGTAAGTTAAAGCGTCTCAAAGTTATTGCCATTTAAAGTGACACATGTCAGTTTTGAAAAAAGAGGCCCGGTCCTTAATGTACTTCTAGGCCTGGTCCTTAACCGGTTAATGTTCTTAGTATGTGACAATAGGAAAACACCAAGAATGGCTTGCCATGTTTATCTCTGTTGATCCAGGTTATTTTTGCTTTACTTCTTTTTAATTCTATTACTCAATATATTTTACAGACTTCACCATACAGTCTAGTTTATTTGAGATTAGGTTGATTTATCTTATACTTGTTTTCAAGGGTAAACAAATTGCATGCTGAAATTTTCATGCCACGTCTTTTATTTACAGGAGAAAAAATCCAAACAAAATAGTGCTACATACTACACTATTTTGTCCAGTAAAATACCAGGTTTCCCATGCTTTACTCCTCCGTTTCTGCATATTTGCACTAGATTTTAATCATAGGCAAATTTATTCACAGTCCCCTATGGCTCATCACAGTCCCCTTGTGGTTCTATGCAGTATAAGTGTCCTTGTTGTGTAATACACACTATGCCCCCTAAGTGCTCCAACACAATATATTGCTCCCTCAGTAGTCTCCAAACTGTCCTTTTAGTGCCCCTACATAGTATATTGACCTTCAGATTGTGGAACATCCTAGAAAATTAGCAAGAGTGGGACTATGTTCTGTGGGAAGATCAAACAAAAACAGAATATAAAGATAAATACACATTCCATGTATGAAAGAAAAAGAACACCGCACATCAATATCTAAATCTTATCCCAACTGTGAAGCATAGTAAAAGGAGTATCACTGTTTAGGATTGCTTTGCAGGCTTAGATGTCTTGTCATTATTGAATGAACAATGAGCACATTTATTAAGCTACTCGCGTCTTTTTTGGTGTAGATTGGGCCTTTTTTAGGCCTTTTCTACCCTATAACCAAACACAATTTGAATAATACATGAAAGATATGTGTACCCAGATGGACAACTAATGAAAAGAAATAACCCCCAATGAATTCACAGGTATATTTAAAACATTTACAGGAGGAAGTTAGGGCGGCATTCTATGACCTCATGCCAGAGAAACTTTGAATGATGTAGCAAGACAGTGACCTAAACAGGTAAATCAACCAAACAATATTTGAATGTTGGAATGCTCAAAGTCATTTGGGTACTTTCTCTAGTACAGTATAAAAACAGGATTAGACACTCATAGTGGGTCTATACATTTTAAAAATGTTCATTACTGTAACCCATCGGGTTTGACATTTCAAGGTATAGAATTAGTTTCCCAAAGGAGATCCAATTAAGTTTATTAATTCAGAATGAAACTTATTAGAGTTTTCCATTGGGGACGTTTTCCCCCAAGGGGTCTAAATATGGATATTAAAGAGGACCTTTCATGTCCTCAGGCCTATGTGGTTTTATATATAAAATTCAGCGCACTGTCGTCTTTCCCGTTATGTACCCCAGGGCTGGAGATATTATTGCCATTGTAACGGCACCAATGTCTGCCCACCAGCAGAATAGCGTTCCTGACAGCCTAGCTGGCCAGTAAGGAACGCCCCACCCTGTCCATAGCCCTGTACTGCCAGAAGGGGCGTTCCTTACCGCCCAACAATGATGCTTAGCTGTGAGGAACGCCTCCCCGACTGCACTCATCCATAGACTAGTACTGGGGGCGTACTTCACAGCTCAGTGTCATCGCTGGGTAGTACAGTACAGGGCTATGGACGAGTACTGTCAGGTGGAGTGTTCCTCACAGCCCAACTAGACTGTCAGAAACACCCTTCTAACAGTGGGCAGAGATCGGTAATGGCACCGATATCTCCAGCCCCGGGGCACATAATGGGAAAGCCGACATTCCACTGAATTCAGCGCACTGTCAACTTCCTAGTGGTATATAAAACCATTGCAATATACACTCACCAGCCACTTTATTAGGTACACCATGCTAGTAACTGGTTGGACCCCCTTTTGCCTTCAGAACTGCCTCAATTCTTCATGGCATAGATTCAACAAGGTGCTGGAAGCATTCCTCAGAGATTTTGGTCCATATTGACATGATGGCATCACACAGTTGCCGCAGATTTGTCGGCTGCACATCCATGATGCGAATCTCCCGTTCCACCACATCCCAAAGATGCTCTATTGGATTGAGATCTGGTGACTGTGGAGGCCATTGGAGTACAGTGAACTCATTGTCATGTTCAAGAAACCAGTCTGAGATGATTCCAGCTTTATGACATGGCATTGCATTATCCTGCTGAAAGTAGCCATCAGATGTTGGGTACATTGTGGTCATAAAGGGATGGACATGGTCAGCAACAATACTCAGGTAGGCTTTGGCGTTGCAACGATGCTCAATTGGTACCAAGGGGCCCAAAGAGTGCCAAGAAAATATTCCCCACACCATGACACCACCACCAGCCTGAACCATTGATACAAGGTAGGATGGATCCATGCTTTCATGTTGTTGACGCCAAATTCTGACCCTACCATCCGAATGTCGCAGCAGAAATCGAGACTCATCAGACCAGGCAACGTTTTTCCAATCTTCAATTGTCCAATTTCGATGAGCTTGTGCAAATTGTAGCCTCAGTTTCCTGTTCTTAGCTGAAAGGAGTGGCACCCGGTGTGGTCTTCTGCTGCTGTAGCCCATCTGCCTCAAAGTTCAACGTACTGTGCGTTCAGAGATGCTCTTCTGGCTACCTTGGTTGTAACGGGTGGCTATTTGAGTCACTGTTGCCTTTCTATCAGCTCGAACCAGTCTGGCCATTCTCCTCTGACCTCTGGCATCAACAACGCATTTCTGCCCACAGAACTGCCGCTCACTGGATGTTTTTTCTTTTTCGGACCATTCTCTGTAAACCCTAGAGATGGTTGTGCGTGAAAATCCCAGTAGATCAGCAGTTTCTGAAATACTCAGACCAGCCCTTCTGGCACCAACAACCATGCCACGTTCAAAGGCACTCAAATCACCTTTCTTCCCCATACTGATGCTCGGTTTGAACTGCAGGAGATTGTCTTGACCATGTCTACATGCCTAAATGCACTGAGTTGCCGCCATGTGATTGGCTGATTAGAAATTAAGTGTTAACGAGCAGTTGGACAGGTGTACCTAATAAAGTGGCCGGTGAGTGTAGTTCAGGCTCAGCCAGACTGGAGAACATCTGTTGACCACAATTTTCATGATTTGCCACAGACTCACAATGGGATTTAGGTCTGCAGTTTGACTGGGCCATTCTAACACATGAGTATTCTTTGATTTAAACCATTCCACTGTATCTATGGCTAAATGTTTAGGGTTATTGTCTTGATGGAAGGTGAATCTCCTTCTGAATTTCAAGTCATTTGCAGCTTCCAACAGGTTTTCTTCAACGATTGCCCTGTATTTAGCTCCATCCATTATCCCATCAACTCTTACCGTGTTTCCCCGAAAATAGGTCGCCCCCGAAAGTAAGGCATGGGGGGGGGTGTTGAATTACCTAATATAAAGCACCCCCCGAAAGTAAGACATCCCCAAAAATCATTGCAGCTGGCTGAATACTGTGCGCGATGTTTCGTGTGCACAGGTATGCCGGCTGCTGCCTCTGCTGTTGTATCCACTGTCCCTGCTGCTGTAGGATGAGCTGGGAGATGCCCGCTGTGCATATGCTGCGGGGAGTTCACTCTCTCAGCTCATCCCAGAGATAGAGGCAGCCGGCATACAGCAGAGGCAGCAGCCGGCTTTACTGTGCACACAGAACACAGCGTTCAGTCGGCTACAATGCCCATGAAGTGAGGCTCTCCAGCGCAACCGCCGGAAGCCTCACTAAGCCCTGCCCACCACTTCCGCAACAAAAGTAGATGGGGAAGGTAAGTAGGATACCTCCCCCCCTACAACCAGCAGTCATACCGGTGTTCCGTTAAAGAAGTGCCAGCATGACTGCCAGTTGTCAGCCACTCCATAATAAGACGTCCCCCCCGAAAATAAGACAGGTCCTATATTTAGGATGAGAATTTTTTTTTTTCTTTAAACTATAATTTTTATTAAGATTTTCAATAAATTTACATAACAAAAAAGAATAATAAGACCAACAAAGAAACTCAAAAGTGTCCATAAGAACTTATGACATTATAAAGCAACTGATACAATTGAAAGACAAGAGGAAACAAGAGACATTAGACAAAATAAGGAAAAGAGGGGAAGGAAAAGGAGGAGGGGGAGGGGAGAGAAGACAAGGAATACAGGTGAACAAGGACAGAAGGAATAAGTAACCATGAGTGATACAGTAAGCATCCCAGGACGACCAGATGGAGTTAAAGCTATCTACTGTGTGGTTTAATGCTGCTGTCATATATTCAAGACTACGAACATCTTTCATACGCGCTATCAATTCAGACCTCACGGGTGGGAGTACGTCTTTCCAGTGACAGGCAATAAGTGTTTTAGCTCCAGTACACAGGTACAAAAATAGATGAGAGGTCTTCTTACCCAATTGTCTGGGAGGGAGATTAAGCAGGTAAACCATTGGATCCAACGGAACTCCCTGGATAAAAAGACTTTCCGTAATGAGCTGAACCTCCTCCCAAAAAGAACGGAGGAGAGGACATTCCCAAAACAGATGGTACACCGTGCCCAAAGAGAATTGACAATGCCAGCATAGAGGGGAAATAGCAGGGTTAAACTTATGCGACAGTGTCGGCGTTTGATACCAAAACATAAGAATTTTATACTGAGTTTCTCGGTAGGTAATACATGAGGAGGACTTAGCAGCCCAAGACCAAATTACTCACCAACCATTAGGTGAGATCTGACACCCCAACGCCTCCTCCCATCTGGACATGTATTGATGGGACGGAGGAGAAGAGAGCTCTGATAAAGAGAGTAGTCTGTAAAAAGTACCAGCCCGACACAATTTTTCAAACTCCGTGGGGGGTGAGACCCGCAAAGAGCCCAACTGCGCCTTAACAAAATTTGCTATCTGTCGATAATGCAGCCACTCAGTGACCGGCATACCCAAAGTAGAAGTAAAATATTTAAAGGGCCTGAGCTCCATCGCCAAGGGATCAACCAAATCAGCAATGTGGAACAAACCTCTTCTCCCCCATGGGTGAACCATAGTAGAGGAGAGCCCCTCCGGGAGGAGAGGATTATAAAGAAATGAGATCATTGAGGACGATCGGGAGGCTAACTGAAATCGCTTAGAGCATATATTCCAGACATCTCTAGTAAACCTGATCGGACCAAGAAGTGGGGTGGCAAGTGAGGGGGGGAGCGAGACCACAGGAGAGCATTGGGATGGACAGGGGCCAGTTAAAGATTCTCTACTTCGACCCACTTAGTGTAGGCCTGAGGCGCAGCCCAAAATGAGATAACTCGGAGGTGAGTTGCTCAATAATAAAGCAGCAAATGCGGGACAGCGAGTCCCCCCTCTCCTTTGCCAGCAAGCATCACAGACCTAGGTATACGGTGACGTTTAGCATTCCAAATAAATTGGAAAATGCTCTTCTGGAGAGCGCGAAGCTCGCTCCTAGGGACTGCAACAGGAAGGGTCTCAAAATAATAAAGAAGTTTGGGAAGGAGAGACATCTGATATTCTCCCAAAAAAAAAATATGAAGGGGCCGCCACTTATCCAACATCGAACGTAACTCATTAAATAAACTCGGGTAGTTAGCAGAGTACAAGCCACTATAAGATGAGGATAACTGAACTCCCAAATACCTAAGGGATGATACTTGCCATTGAAAATCATAGTTATCCTTGAGCAGTTTAACAGAGGAAGCTTATACATTGATGGGGGGAGAGCCTCTGTTTTAGTGGGATTAACCTTTATAACCTGAAAAACTTCCAAAATCCTTCAGAGTGGTCAGGAGATTGGGAAGGGTAGTATGGAGACAGGTCAGGGTGAGAAGGACATCGTCTGCAAACAATGAGATCTTAAACTCCTTGTCTCGGACCTTAACACCCGCAATATCTGGATTTGAACGGATCCTGGCAGCTAACGGTTCAATACATAAGGCAAAAATTAAGGGGGACAGAGGACAGCCCTGCCGCGTCCCATTCCATATAGGAAAGAAACGGGAAGACGCATGTGGGAGACTAGCATCAGCAGAAGGAACAAGGTTCTTCTGTCTGCTTGAGAAGTCGGACATCTTCACTTGCGGACAGGGAAGGACGGGCACGGAGTGCAAAAGAACAAACCCGATGCCCATTGAAATGAATGACAGGTGTCACGGACACAGCTAGTGTCCGCTCCTAATGTCCGTGACAGATTTTGAGCGGACACTAGGAGTGGACACTACCTGTCGGACACCGACGGTAGTGTGAACGCTCTCTAACACAGGAACATTCCCATGTGGACAGAAAAGGTGCAAAACCTGCCCTCACATACTGACCACTGACAGGATAGAGATACCAAACTCTAACAGAGAATATAAAATCCCAGGTACGTTCACCTGTAACACACCTAATGTAGTGTATTTGATCATATGCACCAAATGTTCCTCTGAAAATCTGTATGTTGGAGAAACCGGCCAGAAACTCAGAATGAGAATCAATTTACATTGCCATACAATTAAACAACAGAGAATAGACCTTCCCGTGCCAAAACATTTCTGCCAGGAAGATCATAATATCACCAATGACATGAAAATTTTGATTTTAAGAGGGAATTTTAAATGAAGAAAACAGCAACTGATTTATGAGTACAAGTGCTTGATCCTATTTAAGACTCTGGACAATGGAATGGACACATCACTTGGGTTTATGTCTTTTTATACAAATCACTAAGACAGCCATAAAGAATCTGGGAACTGGTAATTATTTGTTTTTATATGTATATAGTAATAAGCCTCTTCTCCCCTCCCTCTCTCCTATCCCTGTGTCCAGATAAATATTCAGCCTGCAGAAAGTGTTTTTTAGATATATCTGAAGAAGCCCAGAGTAAGCTTCGAAACGTCATATTCTGTCATCATTATGAGTTAGCCATTAAAAAAGGTATCACCTACTGAAGACTTGCAAGTTTTTTGGGGTTTTTTTATATAGTGTAACTCTGTAATAACAGAGGAAATAGTTTTCTCATAAGTTAGGTATATTGGTAGAGTCTCATCTTGGAAGGTTGTGTGATAGATACAACCACCTTATAAGTGTATGTATCCTTATTTGGGAGTGGAATAGCAGCTGGAGCCCATAAGTCTTCTGTTAGGAGGACGTCAAAAGGAGATAGTAGCAGACCATATCACAATCCGCTTCACCAAGTGGAGCAAAGGAGGAGGTGCCACACTCACCCAGACGTTTAGGTTCATAATTCTTTATTTCCAAAACCAATAAAAAAGTACACTGAAACTCCCCTCCTCTATGACCATCAATACTGAACACATATTCTCCATCTTGAATATCTTCTTTAGTAGATATTTATTGAGGTATGTCAGATCTATAACAAGGCGCCATTTTTTGTCTGGCTTTGAAACCAGAAAATCTTTTAAATAGACCCCTATTATTGTTGACTTTATGGGACCAATACTAATGCAGCTATCTCTATGAACTCAGTTCTAACTGCAAAAGAATCAGGTTGGCTCAATTGTAGATAAATCTGTCCATTGGAAAGGAATGAAGCTCTAAAGAATAACCTCTTTTTATAACGGAATATACTCACTTGTAGAGATGAGCGAACACTAAAATGTTCGAGGTTCGAAATTCGATTCGAACAGCCGCTCACTGTTCGTGTGTTCGAATGGGTTTCGAACCCCATTATAGTCTATGGGGAACATAAACTCGTTAAGGGGGAAACCCAAATTCGTGTCTGGAGGGTCACCAAGTCCACTATGACACCCCAGGAAATGATACCAACACCCTGGAATGACACTGGGACAGCAGGGGAAGCATGTCTGGGGGCATAAAAGTCACTTTATTTAATGGAAATCCCTGTCAGTTTGCGATTTTCGCAAGCTAACTTTTCCCCATAGAAATGCATTGGCCAGAGTACGGAACTCGACCAATCAGCGCTGGCTCTGCTGGAGGAGGCGGAGTCTAAGATCGCTCCACACCAGTCTCCATTCAGGTCCGACCTTAGACTCCGCCTCCTCCGGCAGAGCCAGCGCTGATTGGCCGAAGGCTGGCCAATGCATTCCTATACGAATGCAGAGACTTAGCAGTGCTGAGCCATTTCTGCTCAACTACACATCTGATGCACACTCGGCACTGCTACATCAGATGTAGCAATCTGATGTAGCAGAGCCGAGGGTGCACTAGAACCCCTGTGCAAACTCAGTTCACGCTAATAGAATGCATTGGCCAGCGCTGATTGGCCAATGCATTCTATTAGCCCGATGAAGTAGAGCTGAATGTGTGTGCTAAGCACACACATTCAGCACTGCTTCATCACGCCAATACAATGCATTAGCCAGTGCTGATTGGCCAGAGTACGGAATTCGGCCAATCAGCGCTGGCTCTGCTGGAGGAGGAGGAGTCTAAGATCGCTCCACACCAGTCTCCATTCAGGTCCGACCTTAGACTCCGCCTCCTCCGGCAGAGCCAGCGCTGATTGGCCGAAGGCTGGCCAATGCATTCCTATACGAATGCAAAGACTTAGCAGTGCTGAGCCATTTCTGCTCAACTACACATCTGATGCACACTCGGCACTGCTACATCAGATGTAGCAATCTGATGTAGCAGAGCCGAGGGTGCACTAGAACCCCTGTGCAAACTCAGTTCACGCTAATAGAATGCATTGGCCAGCGCTGATTGGCCAATGCATTCTATTAGCCCGATGAAGTAGAGCTGAATGTGTGTGCTAAGCACACACATTCAGCACTGCTTCATCACGCCAATACAATGCATTAGCCAGTGCTGATTGGCCAGAGTACGGAATTCGGCCAATCAGCGCTGGCCAATGCATTCTATTAGCCCGATGAAGTAGAGCTGAATGTGTGTGCTAAGCACACACATTCAGCACTGCTTCATCACGCCAATACAATGCATTAGCCAGTGCTGATTGGCCAGAGTACGGAATTCGGCCAATCAGCGCTGGCCAATGCATTCTATTAGCCCGATGAAGTAGAGCTGAATGTGTGTGCTAAGCACACACATTCAGCACTGCTTCATCACGCCAATACAATGCATTAGCCAGTGCTGATTGGCCAGAGTACGGAATTCGGCCAATCAGCGCTGGCCAATGCATTCTATTAGCCCGATGAAGTAGAGCTGAATGTGTGTGCTAAGCACACACATTCAGCACTGCTTCATCACGCCAATACAATGCATTAGCCAGTGCTGATTGGCCAGAGTACGGAATTCGGCCAATCAGCGCTGGCTCTGCTGGAGGAGGCGGAGTCTAAGGTCGGACCTGAATGGAGACTGAACTGAGTTTGCACAGGGGTTCTAGTGCACCCTCGGCTCTGCTACATCAGATTGCTACATCTGATGTAGCAGTGCCGAGTGTGCATCAGATGTGTAGTTGAGCAGAAATGGCTCAGCACTGCTAAGTCTCTGCATTCGTATAGGAATGCATTGGCCAGCCTTCGGCCAATCAGCACTGGCTCTGCCGGAGGAGGCGGAGTCTAAGGTCGGACCTGAATGGAGACTGGTGTGGAGCGATCTTAGACTCCGCCTCCTCCAGCAGAGCCAGCGCTGATTGGCCGAATTCCGTACTCTGGCCAATCAGCACTGGCTAATGCATTGTATTGGCGTGATGAAGCAGTGCTGAATGTGTGTGCTTAGCACACACATTCAGCTCTACTTCATCGGGCTAATAGAATGCATTGGGCAATCAGCGCTGGCCAATGCATTCTATTAGCTTGATGAAGCAGAGTGTGCACAAGGGTTCAAGCGCACCCTCGGCTCTGATGTAGCAGAGCCGAGGGTGCGCTTGAACCCTTGTGCACACTCTGCTTCATCAAGCTAATAGAATGCATTGGCCAGCACTGATTGGCCAGAGTACGGAATTCGGCCAATCAGCGCTGGCCAATGCATCCCTATGGGAAAAAGTTTATCTCACAAAAATCACAATTACACACCCGATAGAGCCCCAAAAAGTTATTTTTAATAACATTCCCCCCTAAATAAAGGTTATCCCTAGCTATCCCTGCCTGTACAGCTATCCCTGTCTCATAGTCACAAAGTTCACATTCTCATATGACCCGGATTTGAAATCCACTATTCGTCTAAAATGGAGGTCACCTGATTTCGGCAGCCAATGACTTTTTCCAATTTTTTTCAATGCCCCCGGTGTCGTAGTTCCTGTCCCACCTCCCCTGCGCTGTTATTGGTGCAAAAAAGGCGCCAGGGAAGGTGGGAGGGAAATCGAATTTTGGCGCACTTTACCACGCGGTGTTCGATTCGATTCGAACATGGCGAACACCCTGATATCCGATCGAACATGTGTTCGATAGAACACTGTTCGCTCATCTCTACTCACTTGTCTGAGGAAGTTTGTGTTTCATTTTCTTTTCTTTTTACCACCTTCCTGACAAGTTCAGGACATTTACTGGTGAAGGGAAGAAGATAAATCTCATCAGGATATATATATATATATATATATATATATATATATATATATATATATGTGTATATATATATATATATATATATGTATATATATATATGTGTATATATATATATATATATATATATATATATATATATATATATATGCTACACATATGTACCACTTATAAGTGCACACCCTATTACACTGCCTATGTTTCAGACAACTTTAACCATGTGCTGACTCAGAGAGCATCTTATAAAAGCACACCACAGAAAGAAAGACTTGTATGTTTAAAGCAAAGTCTTGTCAGGCGTTACTCAGGGTGGCTCTCTGAGGATATGTCTTGAATCAACAGATTCATGGTGCGCACATCATGCCGAACGCCTGGAACTTTTAAAGAGGCATTGCAATCTTGTGAGATTTAGAAATCTCGCATATGCGCAGTAGCCAATTCGTCATTACAAGATGACCTCATGTACTGAGGTGCGCATGCGCAAAACCCTCTGTTTGCTGCAATGATATGCGATCCTCTGCACCCAGAAGGGACTGGCTCCACAGACTTCATGGGGAAACGTGTTCCACCATGATCCTTGGATGGATTTAAGTGTATACGTCATAGAGGAACAATATAGGATAGCCCAGAAGCGACTACAAAAATGCAGCTTCCTGGGAAAGTTGAGTAACCTGTTCCTGGATACACAAGAAAGAAAGATTATGAATGATAATGTTTTCCCTTAGCCCAAACAGCAGCACAACTGGGGTATTCCTGCCCCTAATGAGCTGTTAGGACAGGTGGAATTTTTAATTACCTAACAGCTTTTGACCCCTATAAGAGGCTGGAAGACCTGCTCCTCCCTTGTGTTGGTAACAAGTATGATGTACAGAGAGCAATTTATGCCAAGAGCTACACACACATACACAAAATCTGTACAACAGTACCTCCTAGGGAGGGAGCCTTGTGCTGCTGTTTGGGCTAAGGGAAAACAGATTATCATTCATAATCTTTCTTTCCCCCTACGCCCAGCAGCAGCACAACTGGGGATTTAGCAAGTATTGTTTCCCCTAGGGCGGGTCCTCCTGGCAAGTGCCCAAATGCTGTAGCATCGGCCGTACGCCAGTCCAATCTGTAGTGTTTGGCAAAAGTCAGCTGTGAGCTCCATGAGGCTGCAGCACATATCTGGTCTAGAGAGAGGAACTGTGTCTCTGCCCATGATGTCGCCACTGCTCGGGTGGCATGGGCTCGTAAGAAATCTGGAACAGGAAGATTCTGGGCCCAAAGGGAACAGCTGATAGCTTCGCTGATCCATCTCGACAGGGTTACCTTTGATGCTTTAGCGCCTCTATTGTGGCCAAACAGATTAACCAGAAGATTCTCTGATCTTCGGAATGGTGCTGTACGGTCTAGGTAAATACGTAGTGCTCTTACCAGATCCAGTGTGTGTAGCTTCTCCTCCTGCTCCGTAGCAGGAGAGGGAAAGAAGCCCGGTAGGGTGATCACTTGGTTGGTGCTCTGAAGTGTTGGTACCTTTGGCAAAAATCCCAGAACGAACCTTAGCTGTACCCTGTCAGGGAAGAAGGTTATGAAAGGTTCGGAGGCCGCTAGGGCCTGCAATTCGCCAACCCTCTTGGCGGAGGTTATTGCCAGCAGGAAAGTCACCTTAAATGACAGGTACTTCCAGTCCACTTCAGATAATGGTTCGAAGGGGGGCGCACATAGCCCTTGTAGAACCACGGCCAGGTCCCACCTGGGGACAGGGGGCCGTACCTGGGGGCGGAGCCTGGCAGCCCCCCTAAGGAACTGTTTGACAAGAGGATCTTGTGATAATCGTGTCTCCAGGAGAGCAGATAGAGCTGACACTTGAACCTTGAGGGTGGCGGGTGCTAGTCCTCTCTCCAGGCCGTTCTGTAAGAACTCTAGGACTGCATCTCTGTCTGGATCGCGGTGGCTGTCTGTACACCAATCTCGGAATATCCGGGCGATCCTTTGGTAGCTCTGATTGGTTGCCTCCGCTCTTGAATGGGCTAAGGTCTTAAATTGCTTGGATGGCGCAAAGGGTTTTTCCGGGTGCCTCCATTCGCTCTCCATCAGGTGAAGCATTTCCGAGGACGGTCTGAAGGTACGAGACCTTCGACTTGGGCCTTCACCACCTTCCCGGTCTCTGATCCTAAGTGTCTTGAACACCCTGGACATCTTCTCTAAGGGGAAGATCTCCTTTTCCTCCTCAGAATCGGATGATGACTCCATGTCCCTAAGGCGCAGGTTCTCCAGGGGCGGAAGGGACAACTCGCAATCCAGCCGTGGTCTTTTGGCTGAGGACTGCATCCTTTTCATGGAGTCCTGGACGAAGCCCTTCATCCAGGATACCATCTCCCGCATGGGGGTTGCCTCAGAAGGGGGGGTTCTACATCCTGGACAAAAACGAAACTGGGAGTCGTCAGGCAGTGGGAATCTGCAGGTAGCGCATGAAAGATGTTTCCTCTTTGCCACGGCCTTCCTCCGAGGAGGAACAGTAGAGGAGGAAGAAGAAGACATTCTGAGAAGGAACAAAGAAAAAGAATACTAACAACCTTTGCCCTCCCATAGTGGGAACCGCTACCACCCCTTCCCCCTGGCCGCCTCCCCCAAACCTGAATCAACGGAGCTGCTTTCTAGGACAAATTGACCAAGGAGCTTCTCTAGTTGAGGTGCTAGTAACCGGAGCAACAGGCACTGAAAGATGGTTTTGGAGGGGCTATATAGGCCAGGGGGCGGGACTAAAAAAGGGCACGCCCCCTCCTTCTTTGGGGCAATCTTTTTTTTTTGGGGGGGGGGGCAAAGGCAAAAACTCACAGAGGGGGGGCCCCTCAATACTGACAGGATCCCCAGAAACTGGAGGGGGCCCCCCCCTCAGGAACCCCGGCATCCGCTCGTCCTAGCCGCGCAGGGAAGCCCGGCTGCGGCGCGGCAGCACTCCAGGCGCACGCATGAGCCGGTGGGCTCCCCCGGCGGGGGAGGAAGCAGCAGAGGCTCAGAAGAGCAAAAAGAAAGGAAAAATATAGCAAAGTCTTCCGCTTGTCAGGTAAGAAGGAGGGGGGAGAGAGAGTAGCAGACCCCTATGAGAGGTCAGAACCCCTGCCCCCCTACCACCTGTCCTGTCCCACAGGACAGAAAAAAACACAAGGGAGGAGCAGGTCTTCTGGCCTCTTATAGGGGTCAAAAGCTGTTAGGTAATTAAAAATTCCACCTGTCCTAACAGCTCATTAGGGGCAGGAATACCCCAGTTGTGCTGCTGTTGGGCGTAGGGGGAATAAGAATAGTTTAGCTGGACTTTTATCAGTACAGAGATAAATTGAATTTCCATCTGTAATCCTCTTGAGATCTTTGAAAGAAAAAAAAAAATATGCAGGCCTCTTATAGAAGTAACGTGATAGTTTAATTGGTGATCATTGCTTGTTAACTTGTCTCTTCTAATTGTATCTAGGGGGAAATTATCCCAATGGTTTACTGCCAACGGACGAACAGGAAAAGATATTTTCAGAATGGGAGTTGTTGCATTCTGCAGTGTTTGGGTGCATTCACACTACGTATACGGCAGCTTATTCTGAACGTAAAACACGTTCAGAATCAGCGGCATATAAAGCAGTTCCCATTCATTTCTATGGGAGCTGGCATACGAGCGCTCCCCATAGAAATGAATGGGCTGCTTTTTTCACTACGAGCAGTCCCATTGAAGTGAATGGGAAGTGCTGCGTGTACGGCTAGCTCTGCTCATGCCGAGCCATACACGTGAGCACATCCCATTCACTTCAATGGGAGCGCTCGTAGTGAAAAAAGCAGCCCATTCATTTCTATGGGGAGCGCTCGTATGCCGGCTCCCATAGAAATGAATGGGAACTGCTTTATATTCCGCTGATTCTGAACGTGTTTTACGTTCAGAATAAGCTGCCGTATACGTAGTGTGAATGCACCCTTACAAGTGCAGCTTTTTTGTTTTTTAAGACAGGACCGATTTTCCTTCTCACCATAACCTGCAGACCCCTTTTCACATTAATATTGGTCTGTTTAGGATAGAGAATAAGTTGCAGCACAGTAGAGGGCCTGCCTTCCAACATCCCCAGTGATAGGGACAGCAATGGATCCCTCCGTATGTTGTAGAGGTCCTAATTAGATATTTAATTAACAGGCCTAGATGGACTGCAGCCATCTTTCTTTTAAGCCTGGAGAACTGATTAAAGACACAAGATGGTAGTGTATCAAAAGTGTTCTGATTTTATTATAAGAAAAAGGTAGTTTAAATACATTACAGACAAAGAGCTGGCTTGGCTATTCTAATCAGTATACAACATGATTGGTTATAGAGATATAAGACAAGCCTGGCACATGGCTATTGGCTGAGGCCTGATATGATCTGCATCTCATTATAGCTTTCCACACTGGGATGGACTTTCCCATGAAACAAAGAAGGATTCAAAATACTTATGTGAGCTAACATCCCAAACTATGTCTATATGTATATATCATGGCAAAAGAGATAAGATGACAGGTTCCATAGACCCTGTGTCTATACACTCTAAGTGACCTTCATATACCATAAAATATGACAGAGTGCCCAGATACCATAATATTAATACTTTTGTTGGTTATGTGTCCATACATCATGTAAAGGAGATAAGAGATATACAAAGTCAGCTGCATCTTCTCAAAATGAGGCCCTTGAGAGATAATGATTAGCAACCTATGCATTAACGTTCATTATCACATTCCTTAAAGTCTAACAAAGGGCCTCCTTGACTTAAGAAGAAAAAACACATACTTATACAGTTTATATGTGAAAGATTACAAGATGGCTGCCAAAATACAAAGATGGAGGACTTAACTCTAACACCAGCAATCAGGATAATGTGCCAGCTATGTCTGACATTCCTATGGAAATCAATAGAGCAGTGTATATGCCAGCTTGACCACTGCTCCATTCAGAACGTGGCACAAACCACCACCATTTTCCTAATCTGTGTGTTCAGACTCCCAATCTGTAAATTATTTGCTGTTCTATGGATAGGGAACAATATGTTAAGCCCCCTCCTTTTTTGTGCCATTAATGTGCATGCAGTTTATTTCCAATACAATGCATGTTCCAATTGATTCATGTGAACACAATTTTAGCCCATACAAGCCAATGGATTAAATTTAAACCTCTCTCGACATCTGCTTTGCCATTATGGAAGATGTTGTATATTTAATTATGGCAGCTGCCATAGTTGTCTGGTCTCAGCTGAACGCAGACATTTACCCTCCTAAAGCGCTGTTCAAACATGATGAAGTCCCCTTTTTAGACCCTTAGTGGGTATAAAAATAACAGCAAGTAAAAAAAAAAAGTAGATAAACCATATTGATCCAGAGAATACAGGTGACATGTTATTTTGACCGTTAATTGAACACCATAAAACCAAAGCCCAGAAGAAAATAGCAAGTAAAATTTCATCTAATTCCAGCCCCTTCTGCTCCAGCGGGTTCTCTCGAGTCTTTGCTTGTGTTCCGCTGTAGCTGATCATGTGATTGCTGAGGCCAATCAGCTGCCTGAGGAAGAGACAGGTAGTGACATTGCAAGCCCTTTGATGAGACCGCTGATTGACATAAGCAGTCACGTGTGACTGGGACTTCCGTAACACATCAGCATGAGACCAGACCCCATTCAATTTAACCCCTTCCCGCCGATGGCACTTTTTGATCTCCTGACCAAGCTCGATTTGTCACTTTATGTGGCAATAACTTTGGAATGCTTTAACTTACCAAAGTGATTTTGAGATTGTTTTTTCGTAACACATTGTACTTCATGTTAGTAGTAAATTTTGGTTGATATGTTTTGTTTAATTATGAAAAAATAGGAAATTTGGTGGAAATTTTGAAAAATATGCATTTTATAGTCTGAAATGATGTGCATTGCATACAGATATTCAGACCGCCAAAATTATATCATAAATCTCATGTGCCAGATCTCTGCTTTATGTCGGCATCAAACTTTAGTCACCCTTTTATTTTTTACGGACATTATAAGATTTACAAGTGAAACAACAATATTCAAAATTTTCAGGATATTTCTAAAACCCATTTTTTAAGGAACTAATCCAGTTATGAAGGGGTTTTGAAAGACCCTTGTATTAAATCCCCCCATAAATCACTCCATTTTCAAAACTGCACCCCTTAAATCAGCCAAAACATATACCTAGTATTTTAACCCTATAAGTGCTTAACAGGAATTAAGACAAAATGGAGGTGAAATTTTCAAATTTGATTTTAATTTACTAATATTTTGGTTTAGCCCTAGAATTTGCACATTCACAAGGGGTTAAAGGAGAAAATGCATCCCACAATTTGTTATGCAAGTTCTCTGGACTACCATAGTACCCCACTTGTGGGTGTAAACTAATATATGGACGCACAAGGGAAGGCGCGCCAAGGAGCTTTTAGAGGGCAGATTTGACTGTGATCAGTCTCAGGAACCATTTTGCATTTACAAAGCCCTTGAGGTGTCATAACAGTGGAAACCTCTAGAAAGTGACCCAATTTTGAAAACCGCACCCCTCAAAGAATTTATCAAGTGATGTAGTGAGCATTAGTAACCCCGAAGTGAATGTGTAAGCTGTGTGGAGTAAATTGGGTACACCAAATCCCATTCTATTTTCCCACTAGCTCCTATGACACGGACTGGGAAGAAGGGCATTTTGGGGGATCAGTGCTGGTGTATTAGCTCTCATAAGCTCTAAATATGGAGTGTCCTTTGAAAACGCTCGCACAGCTTATACATTTCCTTCTAGTCGCAGCCACTTATGTCCTAATGATTTGGTAACTTTTGGGGTTTTTGTCTTCACATTGTAAAAGCTAGATTTTTATTTTCTGGCAATGTGGCCATATGAGGGCTTGGTGTTTGCGGTATTAGATGTGCTTTTCAATGCCACCATTTTGTGATGCCTGTAACTTATTGACTACAATTTATTAATTCTTTCTGGGAGGGATGTAAAAGGAAACATCAATTCTAGCATTGCTTTTTAGCATTCCCCCCCCCCCCCCATACAGCGTACAGCACAAGTAACATGTTACCTTTATTCTGCGGGTCGGTACGGTTACGGCGATACCTCACTTATATTATTTTTTAATGCGTTGCCATTTGTGCAGAATAAAATTCAATTCAGGGGAAAAAAAAAATCAATTATTTTTGCATCGCCATTTTTTTTCTATTTTTCTTTATTTTACATAAAACATTTTATATGGGAAAATGGTATTTTTGGGGCTTTATTTCAAATTTATTTTAAACTTAAACTTTTTTATAACTTTTTTTTTTCTGTCTCCATGGGGGATTGAAGCAGTGATCTGCTGATCATTGCTTAACTACTTGTACGCTGCAATACACATGTATTGCAGTGTACAGGAAGCTCTCAGCAACCATGCACACGCACGGGGCTAACAGCTTCCATTTTGGTAGGATCAACCAGGTACATGGAGGGGTAAGTGATAGGGCAGACCCGGGGTCACTGATCAGACCCCGGGCTGCCCACTACCAACACCCTCAGAAACTGTCGCGGTGGGTGCCGATCAGCACTATTATATACCGAAACCCCTGAGATGCCGGCAAGTCATGTTTGACCGCCGGCATCTCAGAGGTTAACAACCGCGATCGGACCCGGTTCCGACCGCGGGTGTTACAGGGCAATGTCAGCCGTAACATACGGCTGACACTCGCAGGGCATGGTGCGCACACAGGTCCTTCCCGGCAGCGCCGTACTATTACAGCGGATGTTGGGAAGGGGTTAAAGCTTAAATCGAATGTCTATTTTTTGCCTAGACATCCCCTTTAAGCTTTCATATGACTCTGAATTTAAAAAAAAAAAAAAAGTTAGCTGAGTAATAAAACACACACTAAAAAAAATGGTTGTGGTGAGAAAAAAAAAACAAAAAACATTTGTTTATTATGGTAGGTATTTATATTTGTTTCTTTAATCTAGTATTACTACATTACAAAAACTGAAGAAAAAAAAGTTAAAAAGGGGCTGTTATGGCAATTATCTGACCACAGTCACCCCCCCCCCCCCATTCATGAGATTATAGGTCACAAATCTCCTTGTTCCTCTTGACTGCACCACTACATTGAGGAGTTGGATGGAACAGTTAAGTGTACATACTAATGCTCATTTCAAAAAGGGGACTTGAACAACTAAGGGCTCGTTCACATCTGCACCCAGGACTCCGTTATGCAGGTTTCTGTTTCCTGCACAAAACAGGGCAGGAGACGGAAACCTGCCGGCATCTTTCAAACCCATTCATTTGAATGGGTTTGAAAAGTGTCCAGCCGTGTGCGTCTTATGCTCTCCGTGGTAAAACAGTTTTTGTCTTTTTTTTTTTAACCGGACATAGAGTCGAGAGTCGGACATGCAGTATTCTATGCCCGGTTTAAAAGAAAAAAAAAAAAAAAAAAAAAAAAAAAACAAAACACGGTTTCGCCACGGAAACCTCAAAACGCTCACCGGCACTCACGGCTGGACTCGGCATGACAGATTTCCGTCTTCTGTCAGCCGAAGACGGAAACCCAATACAGAGTGCCGAACACTGGTGTGAACTCCGCGTAAGGGCCCGTTCTCATGAAGTAATGCGCCGCTCATTATGACACGTAAACACGTCAGAGTGAGCGCTTCAAAACAGAATCCCATTGACTTCAATGGGTGCCGTGTTACCCATTGAAATCAATGGGAAGCTTTTTAACCCATTGATTTCAATGTGTAGCGCGTGTAAGACGGCATCCATTGAAGTCAATGGGATTCTGTTTTGAAGCGCTCACTCTGACACGTTTACATGTCAGAATGAGTGGAGCGTTACTTCGTGAGAACGGGCCCTAAGAGTGAAAAAAGCCAAGTCAATCCAGAACAAAACCAGATATTTTTGTGTAACTATTAGGCCAAGATTTTCATGCAAATAAGGTTTAAAGGGAGTCTATCACTGTCCCCAGCTACTTTAAACCACTCTCAAGAGTGCTTAAGATGCTGGTTAGCAGAATATAAAATAGCACCTTTAAGTTTTGGAGCTCCAGGGATTCTTCTTTTTTATTCTCTATTCAAATGAGGATCTTAGAGCACAGGGGAGTTTTCTTCTACACCCACAGTTTTCAGAGAGTCATGTATTTCAGCTCATGTTATGTGTGGGTTTTTCTTTGCATCCCGGACGATTTTCCAGGCAGTTGTGGCCAAAATTTTGGTTGATCTACCTGACCGTGGATTGTTTTTTGTCAACTTCCGGGCATGTTATCAGGCCGAAATCTCCAAGGTATATGAACTTTTCAACAGGGACATTTTGACATTTTTGATTGTCATTATGATTTAAAAAGAGAAAACACAGAGTTTTGACAATAAATGGCTTAAGCCAGCCACTAACAATGAGGGTGCATGCACACTACGTAACGCCGGGCGTGTATGAGAGCCGTACACGCCGGCGTTACAGCAGGGCTGCCGAACACTTCCCATTCACTTCAATGGGAGCGCTCGTAAACGCAGCTGTTACGAGCGCTCCCATTGAAGTGAATGGGAAGTGTTCGGCAGTCTGCTGTAATGCCGGCGTGTACGGCTCTCATACACGCCCGGCGTTACTCAGTGTGCATGCACCCTGAGTGGCAAAAACGTTTTTTTGGGTTATCATTTATAGGCTCTGAAAAAAAAGGCCAAAAAAAAAAAAAAAAAAAAAAATCTGTCGAAGTATGTAAACTTTATAGCACAACTTTAAGCGTGATAATAAAGATGTTCAAACACAGTTAAAAGGGAATACCTTTTTATTTTTACTTTAAATGAAAAACAAAATAAAATAAAAACAGCAGATGGTCACAACAATTTAGTCATTTTTCAAAACCACAAAACCGTAAGTACAAAAGCACCACTAATTATTGCTATAGAAAATGCCATGGAAAATTTCAGAAATGCACAGTAAAAAACATCACTATATGCACAAGATTTTTTTTTTAGTTTTCTTAAAAGCAATAAAAGTTGATATGTAAAACAGCTGCAAACATATCCACTAATGCCAAAGTTGATTTTTTTGTTTTTTTGTTTAAAACTTGCAGACAATGAAGAAAATCAGAATCAGCAAAGCATGAATATGTAGAGGAAAATGTTCATGTACATTATATATATATGTAAAAGTTAAACTACAGTTGTCCTAAAAAAATTAGCATTTACAAAATACTTGAGAAAAATATTGTTTTTTTTCTTAAAGTTCTTCAAGAGGTACGTAAAATCAACGAAAAATTTCCATGACCATTTCATTCTTTCTTGCCACACGCTGCTTCAGTTATCTGTACCTATGAAAGTAAAAGAAAAACAAAAATAAAAAATCAGAATAATGAAACAGCAATGATGCGGACCCCAACCCTCGTCTACTCAACTACTGTTTTTTTTTTCTATTAAAAAACTTCTGTAGAAGAAAATATGGAATATGTCATGTGAAAAGACCTGTTTTATGATAGGGATACTTTTGATTAACTTACCAAAGTTAAGATTTACAACCCCAAGAAGCCTTACCTGAAAGCTTCCATTATTTTCCACACAGAATAAGCACCACACCACTAGCTTTCTATGCACTGCACACAAAAAAATATCGATCTACCATACCCTTAACTTTCACTGTTTCAATCTGCCCTTTTATTGACAGTGTGCTGGGCATGGCACCTCTGGATGTGGAAACATTAACAGTTGAGCGAGAGATGCGAATCTGTAATAACATTTCGGTCAATAAAAAGAAGCATTATGAACATGCAATCAATGGCTGTACGACTGTATAAGAAAACACCACCACTGATTCAATCTGTGCAATGTACCTCATCAGCTCTATTTTCACCATTTTCAGATGGAGCAGTACCTTCCTTTCCGGCTTCTTGTTTTTCTTCCTTCTTCCCTTTAGCACCTTTGTTACCCTTTGTTCCTGGCTCCTTCTTTACACCAATGGAGAAAATAAAAATATACAATTAAAATATTGAAATAGTGTTTTAATCATACAATAAATCCAGCTTCATACACAAAAATTAAAACAAAACAAAACTTAGGCTACATTCACATTACAGTTATTAATGACCTTTGCTGCTGTTAGACATAGGATGACAGTAATAGACATCCCCTGCATGCAGAACTTTTCCTTACTTCAGAAAAGTAAAAAAATGACAGAAGAAAGCACTTTTTTTTTTTTTAAACACTGTTACAAATGCCGATGGACACCCAATGGAGGGGGCTCTATCTTTATCTGTTATTTACTGTCAGATTCTCTCATCTTGTGACAGATGAGAACAACAGACAATGAGAAACAGTAGTGTGAACCAACCCTTATACAGATTTCCAATATATGTTCTGTATGAATTCCTTGTCTTCTCCATTTATGATCTCATTCAAGGACAACCTTCATTGTTAACCTACAGTGACCAAAACTGCCCTGGTCACATGGTAATCACACAGGTTAAAGGGATTGTATCATTAGAATCCCATTTTTTAATATTAACACGTAGGAACAGTAAGTTAATTTACAAGAAAATGGCCGCAGACCTGCGCATGCCTAGGATTTTGAAGACCAGTGCTGGAAGAAGACGCGGCAGAGAGGAGTTCCAGAAGAAGATGAGGCGGCTCTGGAGATTTTTCAGGTAGCATTGGGGACTTCCCCAGTGATATTTGAGCATTGTGGAACGCGTCCAGCGCCGAGAGAAAAATCATTTGCATACCACAGAAAACCGGGAATATCACCGTAATGGCTGTGCAGAGAAGACTTCTAAATGTAGGAGAAGAATAGCCTCTCTTAAGGCTATTCCCACGTGTTAATATTAAAAAATGGGATTATAATGATAGAATCCCTTTAAAATCTTGTTACAGTACAGTCAGAGCTTTCTTTTACTAACAAGTCATGTATTCATACGACCAGGACAGAATTGTACCCCCAGAGGTAACATACACTAGTCCTAAGATTATATAGGAACATGTCCCCAGCTAGTCAGCTTATTGATACATTTCAAGGAGGAAGAACTGTAACAGCACAATGCAGAGTTCTAAGAAGAGATACCCAAGAATTATAAATTCATGGGGAATACAAATATTACCTAAAACAGAGAGGTCTTTAAATGGAGTCTATCACTAGGGTGAAGCACATTTAACTAGCGACACAGTTAGATAGATCAAGCTAACCTGAATGTAAAACTCCGCTCCCCCATAAAAATGGCTGCTTTTGTTGCCGAGATATTCATTTATTTTATAATAGGCAAAGGAACAGTCTGGAGCATGGACAGCGGCTCTGTTGTTTCAAACTGCTCTAAACTCTCAGCACGAGAACACAGGGCAAGAAAACAGCATAGTTCCCTGGTCATATCACTCAAATAGGAAATCATCATATAGCAGTGTGGCACATAGCAGTTTTGAGCAACAGAGCCACCCTTGGTGCACCAGATTGCAATCTTATATAGTGCAACCTGAATGAATATCTCGGCAATGGGGGCACCAATTTTCATGGGGAAAAGGAGGCAGTAATCTTTTGTATTCTCTGAAATACTGAAAAGGTCCGTGTCCACTTGGAGAATCAGATCTTATCTTTTGAACAGATTGGCAGATTTTAAAAAGAAGAACACGAAATTGAAAGATTTACCTTGGCTGCAGCTTTTTTTGGCTTTGCTTCAGGTTTAGGAGGGGCAGGTTTCTAGGAGCAAGAGAACATTTACGTAAAATGTAGATTACATTATCACAACTAACAACAAACCAAACGGTAAACAGTTTGCTAGTAAAGTTCAGGCTCTGTGAAAATCCTCCAAAAATTCATGGATGGCCAGTATGTACAATATATGGTAGAACTGAAAAATTACAATAGTAAATGTGGTCTGGATAGGTAGTGGACATTGCAAGAGAATTACTTACAGCTGACAATCTTGCTGATCTTCTTGTTGGCTACAGGAGACAAAACATATGAACATTATTTCTAAGTAGCACAATCTCAGACGCTTAAAAGGGTAACAGAAAAATAGTGTGTCCCCACAACGTGTTATTAGTACAGTACTTCTCTCTGCTCCAGACAAACTACTCTGACGGGTCACATATGCCTAAAGCAGGTGGTGTCCAGAAGTGTATGACACAGGCCTAATATGGCCTGCGATCTACAAGACAGAAAGTGGGAGGGCAGGATATGACAGTTTCAGTACCAGGTTGGGGCTCCTCCACTCTCTGGTTTTCTGATTGAGCTGCATTTTTCACAACCAGATAGGCAATACTTGGGAGACCCCACAGCATTCCACCCCTACCTGTGGGCCGCAGATGACAGCTTCAGGGACCGAATTCGGCCTGTGTTCAAGGCCTCTAGTTTAAAGGGAACCCATTTCCAGAAAAAATGCAGTGCAATCAGCAGGCATCTTGTTAATAGTGCAGGAGGAGCTGAAAAAAATTGATATATAGATTTCTGGAGAAAGATTCAGTAAACCAATCTGCTGAATTCTTCCTGCTCTATAACATGCTGCCTGTAGAATGCTCTGCATTTTCATGGTGACTAGTTCCTTTAAATCTCTCAAATAGGTAAGTCACATCCACACTTGTGATATATGCTTGTATCTGAGCAAATTAAAGGGGTTTTCCATCTCAGGGTTTCACCTACTCGCCTGTCTCCTCCACTTATTGGTTTCAGTGACAAGCTTAAAGAGGACCTTTCACCACCTGGGGCACATTCAGTTTTATATACCACTAGAAAGCCGATTGTGCGCTGAATTCAGTGCACTGTTGGCCTTCACGATCTGTGCCCCGGGTGAAGAGCTATCGGTGTCGGTACCGTAGCTCTTCACCGTCAGTACTATGGACAAGTACTATCACGAGGGGAGGGAGGCGTTCCTCGCTGCTCTCACAGTACAGCGCTATAGGCACTGCTGTGAGGAAGGGCGTTCCTTTCTAGCGGTATATACTCTCCCCTCTATGCAATGACTCTCTCATACAAGTGAATAGGGTCTGCTCCAGACCATTGCGTCTATGGCCCATGTTCCTTCTATAGGAAACAAAGTTTCAATGTTTAGGGTCCCTTCACACTGAGTTTACACTCCGCTCATTCAGGCACGTATACACGAGCGCTTCAAAACACATCCCATTCACTTCAATGGGAGCGCGTGTAAACCCGGCTTTACGCGTGCTTCCATTGAAGTGAATGGAATGTGTTTTGAAGTGCTCGTGTATACGTGTCTGAATGAGCGGAGTGTAAACTCCGTGTGAAGGGACCCTTAGGCTGTGGCAAAAGCTGGAATTAAATACAAAGTTTGGATATACAATTATCTCCAGTGATATCTCTAGAAATTATACAAGCATTTTAAAATTCCTAAAATATAATGGTTTGAAGTTAACCATTCCCCACCCACCTTCATTTCACATAACCCATACACCATTCACAATGAGAATCAGGGAAAAGTTCTCAATAGATTTTTAAGGGACAGAAAAAAAATGTATTTCACAGAAAGGTGCCAAAATTTGTTAATAAAATATAACAATATGTATTAATGACACAAAAGCTACCAGAAAAATCTTAAGTTGTCTGAAAGCTGCAAATATGATCCTGAAGATGGGAAAACTAATTTATGGCAGAAGACAATTATTAGTCAAGTCCCAGGAAAGGTAACCGTACACACTTACCTCTTGCTTAGTTACTTTGCCAGCATCCTTGGCTTCAGCACCTTCTGGAGACTGCAACACAGAAGAACAACAAGATTTAGAACTTTTCCTCATAATTCTAGTAATCATTTTTCAGATCATTACTAGTTCATTATCATTAGTTAAGCAATTAGTTCTGTTTGAAGGTAAAACGGCAGTTTTCCAGGGTTTTGGCCCTAAATGGTCATCAGTATGTACATCAGTATGTACAGACCAGCAGTTCCTCCAGGTGATATTTGCTGCTAGAGTGGCTAGGGAGTGCATGTAAACGGCTCCTGTTCAAGTAATAGGAGCAATGTAGCAGCCCCTTCTACCGTATAGAAGTGGTTACAGAAAGGTTGCTGGAACATTTGATCTGGTGTTGGACCCTCACAAATCATACCAATTATGGCCAGTTGGCCATTTTTGGGAGGCTGCTCTTGTAGTTCAATACAGGAGCGTACTGCGCAGGTGTCGGAAGTTGGACCGAGACGGAAGACAGAAGACGCAGGGTTGCAGCTGAAGATGGAGGCGTCGCTGGAAAGAGCTCTCTGGCAGCAGTGGGGATGCCCCCATCGCCGTTTGAGCGCTGAGGCCCGCCCTCATTGCTGCGGAGAACTCATTTGCATACCGATTGAAACCAGTAATTCCAAGGAACGGCGCCACGGAGACCACATCTAAAGGTAAGAGACGAATAGCCTTTCTTAAGGCTATTCCGACGTGGTAATTAGAAAAAAATGTTGGTTTAGTGGTAGAATCCCTTTAAAACCCCTTTCATGCCTTTTTACCCTCTTCACTGTAATTCAGAGTACTGTCAACTTTCTCAGTATGTGCCCTGTTGCTGAAGATATCGGTGTTGTTAATTACAGCACTGATATCTCCCCTCTGTCAGAAAGGTATTCTTCAAAGCCTAGCATCATCGCTGGGCTGTGAGGAAGCCCCACAACGACTGTACCCTTAACATAGCCTTGTACTGCCCTCATTCGTAAACTTATACTGAAGAAGGGGGTGTTTTCCAGGCTGAATAATTGATTACTGTTTTAGCATTGATGAAGATCTGATCAGCAGAGGTTCCATGTGTCTGACCCTGCTTTTTTTTTTTTTTTGAAGAGGCTGGGGGTGTAAAGTACTTTCCAAGCAAAGTTCTGTACGTCTGTATAGTGGCAGTGCTTTGATATTGCAGCCCAGCCCATTCACTTGAACGTGACATCACAGACTGAGCAGCGCTCAGGAAGTGCTGCTGCAGCTTCAAACATTTGATTTTTCTGATCTTCAATTGGGTAGCTCAAAATTTAAGCAGCCTAAGCTGAGGAAACCCCTTTATTTTTACAGAAGTGGAATAAATGTATGACTGTTCACATGTGGCCATATAACAATGTTAGTATTAGCAACTTTTTCATGAGCCATGTGATACTTTAAACTGTATAACTTTTTTCACACCCCACACCTGTTTATAAGAAAGAATTTCTAAATCTTTCCTAATGTGTATTATGAATTCTGCGGATAAAGAACTTTCTGTTTGGTTCTGTGGCATAGTGTAAAGTTAGAAAAACACATCTCTTTAAACTCTGGTACTCTTGTGTTGCAATCCTATACAATATCATTGAATACAAGTGAATTAGGGATATATAAAAACAAGTCACTTCCAGGGATCCCAAACTTTTCTCAAACTGTAAAAGTCAAGAGCAGATGTAAAGATCGCAGGGCTTCAGGACTGTCCTAGCAGCTGTTTTTAAGCATGTGCTGAAAATGTTGCATTGCTGTAAAACAATGAAAAGAATATGGTGTACAACTAACAATCACACACTCAGCTATCTGGAAAAGCCCAGAGCTGGATCTTTTGTTTCAATTGACTATTTAAAAGGTAAAAAGGAATATACCTGAAAGTGGAAATTGTACTAGTTACTATCACTGGGTCTACTTTGGCATGTGCCAACTCAGGACAAGTAGGGATTTTTTTTTTTCTTTTGAGAAGGGTCTATTAGTTATCTTAAAAACAGAATTATGATGCACAAGAAACAACATCAGTAAGTGGTAAATACATAAATAACGTCTGGCTGAAAATGCTTACAGATCCGTGTGCCACTCAAAATAATCTAAAAATTGCTTTAGAAATTCCCTAGATCAGAGGCATACAGAGGTGCAGTATATACCTATATAAAATGCTGGATTACAGCTATGTACAGTATGAATTAGGACTGGGCAATTAATCGAAAGTCAGCTCAACTAACTTATGAACTTGCGTGATTATGATGTTCTGTCACTCAGTTCTTAAGTTTTCGGTGCTCAGAAAAGGCATCTCACCGCCATAACAAAATAAAAAATATTTTCTAGCACTTTTAAGATATTTGTGAAGAATCGTAATTTATTAGC
The DNA here is from genome assembly GCF_031893055.1 of Leptodactylus fuscus. Lineage (NCBI taxonomy): Eukaryota > Metazoa > Chordata > Amphibia > Anura > Leptodactylidae > Leptodactylus > Leptodactylus fuscus. The sequence goes on along the minus strand of NC_134267.1, from coordinate 125,527,675 downwards.
ATCCAAACAATAAACGTTTCGGTCAAAAATGATCTTCATCAGTATAACGGATGCATAGGGTGGGGTGAAGATCAAGGAAGATAAGAGAATAGTGGTTGATATGAACCTGGGCACATCAATTATTACATTTTTTTGCATTCCCACCATCCTGTCTCACATGGTTATTGGCTAAAGGAGATGTCACTAAACGTATACTATCTAATCAAGAATAGCGATATGTGAATAGCGAAAAACAAAATTCAGTGGTATATAAATAGGGTGTGTGTCCGAGGTAAAATGTACAATTAACCGTGGTATAGATTTAGGTCATAATGGCCCAGCCCTGGTATTAAAGAGGATGTCCGGGGGCTTAAATTATGTTTAAAATAGGCCAGAGGAGGTGAGGAAAAACAAACAAAAAAAACCCCATAACAAATATAAAAACCCAAATACACCCCGATCGGGTCCTGCAGCTCAGCTACCTTCTTGCTGGCTGTGATGTCCCGATTCCCTTTCGGTGAGGCCACTGATTGGCGGGTACTTCCATCATAAGAAAACAACGTAGATGTGTGACCAGACCACCGGGGAAGGGGGATTATAATTCTAATTCTTTTTCCCCGCCGCCCCCGGCCGATTTAAAAAATAATGTGGGTTTCCATTTTTACCTGGCCAACCCCTTTATGTACCATATACTTTTTTGCATTAAGGAGAATGTTAATGGTACAGGCAAAAGCTTTATAGCACAACCAATACCCACACAGTGCAAATTAAGACATTAAAATAAATATAGAAAAAATTTAAAATTAACAAATCTGCTGAAACAAGTACATGGAAGGCTTTCTAAATAATAGTTGATAATGCCAAACATGAAACAAATGGAATTTCCTTTAATATATATTTGAAAGATATTTTATGCTTTGAAACCAAATATTCCATAAGATCATATTATTCATAAGGTAGACAGAATGTTTTACAGTGTTGGGTTTAACGCTCAATAGTGAAGTGGTGACAGACGTTATAGCCTGAGGTTCAAAGAGTCTGGTTAACAAAAGAGGGCATTTCTTCTCTTCTTCAGCACACGTGCCAACTGTTCAACGCCAAATTGTCAAAGACCATATAAATATAACACAATGAAAACATTGTGTCAAATCTCCATTCTGAACCAGGCTTGATGAAATAACTATTAGAAAGTGAACTTTAGGGTCACAAGATTAGTTTTAGTTAACTAGAATTAGTAAACGCCATATTACATGCACAAAGCATGTGTGCACAGCCTACCAATGCATTTTTAATTTTCTCACATAGTAGATGAGGTTGGATAAAGACATCATTCCATCAAGTCCAACCTACAACCCCCTATAGTGTTGATCTACGTTACAAAATTTCGCTCTTAAATCTATATAGCGCAACACATATCTGAGAGCATCTGGGGCCACATGTTTTTGGACGGTACAATAGTTTGAAGAGGAGTTGTAATATGATGATCGATTGTGAACACTACGCCTGGTGTAGGATGACAGTCACACATCACTAATAACATAGATATTACATTTTATAGCTCATATAAGACCCCTAGAACCGTCTTCTGCTGAAACCTGGCACCGATCCAAGCAGAGTAATGTAGATGGATGTAAACAGATTGCTTTATGTGGAGGCGGTGTAACACACCCTCACAAGGCTTTACACACTTGCTGTTGAGCACTTACAGTGTAACCTGTGGAAATTTTAGATTTTGTCAGGTGTAAAGCCATACATGGTAGAAGGAGTTGTCAGCCATGATAGCTGCCATAGACCTGCTCAGGAGCCTGGCTGCCACCATACTGCAAACTGTTCCTTTCTCTTTGTTTTCCACGGATGGGCTGTATAAGAATGCGGGAAACATGGAGCAATGGCCAAGTAAATGCGAGGGAATAGACACTGGTCCCGTACACAGGCCCCACACTGCCGATGTGACACCAGCCATCCGAGCTCTAGAAACATGGACGTCACACTTCTCTACTCTTTCCATAAGCTGTCATTGAGCATGGCCAATAATGGAAAAATATGGACCCCACCTCCTAAGAAAAGGCCCCGGAGCAATGGCTGGCGAAATATAGATGTATAGGATTGTAAAGTGGAAAGAGAAGGAGCGGGGAAGGCTGGGTGACACCACGGATCTGGTAACAATAACGTAGCGGCTGCAAGGAACCCACCGCACGCAAAGAGGGAACACGCAAGAGCTAGGGCAGAGCACAGCACAGGGAAGCCATATGTGCAGCGGGGACACTCACCTTTCTCTTAGGCATCGTGATCTGTAGGTGATGGCCTCGCCCTGGAGCTAGAGATGAGGAAGCTGATGGCTGTGGAGGAAGCACACTGACTGGAGCCTAACAACCGCTTTCCGCACAACTACAGTCTCCCCCTCTCCAATCCTGGTTCGTTCTTCACTGCAGCGATCTCATTGGTGGATTCTAGTTTACAAATTCCACAAGACACGCCCCCCCAGAGCAAACCACCTACAGCCGGACCCTAGATGGGGGTGACACGCCCGAATACGTCATGGGTGATTTACTACAACCGATCTTCTTGTTGTGAGTCTGCCTACTCCACTCAGTGCACCAATAAGCAGTAGGGGGCTTCGGCGTCGACCGTTCAAACGAGAGGTAGGAGGCGGTTCCGAGTAGCTGCCAGTCACTCGCAGTGGCGGTCTTTTCTCTTGTTTGAACCGTTAGGAGCGTGGAGCTGGCCCCGCCCCTCGGTGAAGTTAGGTGTTTATTTTTGAATAGGGTGACGAGCGCTTAGTTTACTGAGGTAAGAACCGCCATTTTACAGCAGACGCGGAAGCTTGGAGGCTGCTGTCAGTATCTGTGCGAGTGCTTTACTAGTCTTGTGTATTGAAGCGCTGCGGCCAGCTCTTTATAGTCACTGCATGGGCTGTTTGGAGCTTCATGGTTTATCGTCACCTAAATTGGACAATATGATTTTTATCGGTGTTTATCCCAAATCTAATTCTCTGAGGTGTTCTGGCTGCATGAGAGAGTCAGAAGAGAAGGGCTGTTATGTGGCGCATATAAAAAACGATGAACACAATGATAATGAAAAGTAATCAATGATAGAACCCCTTAAGGTCCCAGCCTAGTTTTACAAAACTGATGTGTGTCACTTTAAATGGCAATAACTTTATGACGCTTTAACTTACACAAGTGATTTTGTTTTTGGAACACATTATACTTCATGTTAGAGATAAACACTAATCAATATTTGTATTTATAAAGAAAATAGGAAATTTTGAAAAATTTGCAGATAGTCATACCATCCAAATACATGAATAAATATTATCTATCATAGTTCTGCTTTATATCGGCATCATCTTTTAATTGTACTTTAATTTATTTTGGATGTGAGGTTTGCAAATTTAACAGCGACTTTCCAGGTTTACAAGGAAATTCCCCAAACTAATTTTTTAGAGAGCACTTCAGTTCACCCCCCTTCCAATCAACCAATTTTCAAAACTGCACCCCTCAAATTATTCAAAACAGCATTTGGGATGTCTGTTAACCCTTTAAGCATTTCATAAGAATAAAAATAATATAGAGGTGAAATTTAGACATTTCTTTTTCACTAATACATTCATTTAGACCTAAAATTATCACATTCACAAAGAGTTAGGGCCCGTTCACACAGAGTAAACGCGCATGTATATTGGCAAAATACACGTGTAAAAATAAGACTCCCATTGACTTCAATGACATTTTACACGTGTATTTTGATGTGTATTTTGACATGTTTTTTTACACGTGTAAAAAAAAAAATGCCATTGAAGTCAATTGGAGTCTTATTTATACACTTGTATTTTTTACACGTGTATTTTGACAAAATACACACGCGTTTACTCCGTGTGAACGGGCCCTTAAAAGTAGAAAATGCATATGACCGTTTATTATGCAATTTCTCTGGAGCACAGAAATACCCCACATGTGGGTGTAAACTAATATTTGGGCACACGACAGGCCATGGAAGGGAAGGAACGACACTGGGGGTATGAAAAACAGATTGTGCTGGAAAAGTTTTCAGGCACCATTTGCAGAGCCCCTAGAGTACCAAAGCAATGGAAACCCCATAAAAATGACCCATTTTAGAAACTACACCTCTCACAGACACATCAAGGAGTATAGTGAGCATTTTGACCCTGCAGCTGTTTCACAGGTTTTGCTAACATTGGGATGTAAAAAATACACAACGGAGGACAACATACCATCAGACTGGAGTCCTGGCTAAGGTAAGTATTAGAGAAGAGCGAGTAGTATTCGAAACGGCAGTTTCGAATAGCACGCACCCATAGGAATGAATGGACGCAGCTGGCACACAGGGGGTTAAGCGGCAGGATGCCGGCCCCGTCTGCATGCTGGCTGGCTCCATTCATTCCTATGGGTGTGTGCTATTCGAAACTGCTGTTTCGAATACTACTCGCTCATCTCTAGTAAGTATATAAATGTACATAGATAAGTATCAGCAACAAAAGAAAATACCATATATGGCGACAAATTACAAACACAGTGTCAAAAACAGACCAAATGGACATATAGTAGAGATTATCGCCAAATATTTAAATCCTGAGTAATAGGTCTATGTGTTGCATGATATGGGTGTGGGGGATGGTGTAGTATAAGACCACACAGGATAAATTAAGAAAATATCATATGCAACAAAAAGCACAATGATAGATTTTAACTGATATATATATATATATATATATATATATATATATATATATATATATATATAGCAAAAGTTGCCACCAGGTATTTAAATTAGAAATGCAAAAATATATACACAACATGATGTGAGAGAAAGTATAATGTAAGACCACTGAATATGCAGCCTAATGAATGGTACTAGTGTCTAGGGTTATTACCCAGTATGATATTGCAATAAAAAGACCAGTGTCTACTATACGTCGTGTGTATATATACTGTATATATCTATATATATACTATAATATATATATATATATATATATATATATATATCAGTAAAACAGTATGTTATATAAATATATGGACATAAGCACACTAATAATATCCACATACAAAAGAATAGTTGTGGTAATGTAGAAATAGGCGCGCCAGTACAGTGTTGGCCAAAAGTATTGGCACCCCTGCAATTCTGTCAGATAATACTCATTTTCTTCCAGAAAATGATTGCAAGCACAAACTCTTTGGTATTAATATCTTCATTTATTTTGCTTGCAATGAAACAACACAAAAGAGAATGAAAAAAATTCAAATCATTGATCATTTTACACAAAACTCCAAAAATGGGCCGGACAAAAGTATTGGCACCCTCAGCCTAATACTTGGTAGCACAACCTTTAGACAAAATAACTGCGAACAACCGTTTCCGGTAACCATCAATGAGTTTCTTACAAGGCTCTGCTGGAATTTTAGACCATTCTTCTTTGGCAAACTGCTCCAGGTCCCTGAGATTTGAAGGGTGCCTTCTCCAAACTGCCATTTTGAGATCTCTCCACAGGTGTTCTATGGGATTCAGGTCTGGACTCATTGCTGGCCACTTTAGAAGTCTCCAGTGCTTTCTCTCAAACCATTTTATAGTGCTTTTTGAAGTGTGTTTTGGGTCATTGTCCTGTTGGAAGACCCATGACCTCTGAGGGAGACCCAGCTTTCTCACACTAGGCCCTACAATTTGCTGCAAAATTTGTTGGTAGTCTTCAGACTTCATAATGCCATGCACACGGTCAAGCAGTCCAGTGCCAGATACAGCAAAGCAACCCCAAAACATCAGGGAACCTCCGCCATGTTTGACTGTAGGGACCATGTTCTTTTATTTGAAGGCCATTTTTTTTTTTTCCCTGTAAAGTCTATGTTGATGCCTTTTCCCAAAAAGCTCTATTTTTGTCTCATCTGACCAGAGAACATTCTTCCAAAACGTTTTTGGCTTTCTCAGGCAAGTTTTGACAAACTTCAGCCTGGCTTTTTTATGTCTGTGGGTAAGAAGTGGGGTCTTCCTGGGTATCCTACCATTCAGTCCCTTTTCATTCAGACGCCGACGGATAGTACGGGTTGACACTGTTGTACCCTCAGACTGCAGGGTAGCTTGAACTTGTTTGGATGTTAGTCGAGGTTCTTTATCCACCATCCGCACAATCTTGCTTTGAAATCTCATCAATTTTTCTTTTCTGTCCACATCTAGGGAGGTTAGCCACAGTGCCATGGGCTTTAAACTTCTTGATGGCACTGCGCACGGTAGACACAGGAACATTCAGATCTTTGGAGATGGACTTATAGCCTTGAGATTGCTCATGCTTCCTCACAATATTGCTTCTCAAGTCCTCAGACAGTTCTTTGGTCTTCTTTTTTTTCTTCATGCTCAATGTGGTACACACAAGGACACAGGACAGAGGTTGAGTCAACTTTAATCCATTTCAACTGGCTGCAAGTGTGATTTAGTTATTGCCACCACCTGTTAGGTGCCTCAGGTAAGTAACATGTGGTGTTAATTACACAAATTAGAGAAGCATCATATGATTTTTCAAATGGTGCCAATACTTTTGTCTACCCTTTTTATGTTTGCTGTGGAATTATATCCAATTTGGCTTTTTGACAATTCTTTTTGTGGTTTTTCCATTGAAGACAAATTAAATGAAGATAATAATTCCAAAGAATTTGTGATTGCAATCATTTTCTGGAAGAAAATGAGTATTATCTGACAGAATTGCAGAGGTGCCAATACTTTTGGCCAACACTGTACAATAATTAGATATTCAGGAATGCATGTGCAGCACAGTGTGAAAGAAGATATAATGTAGGACTACAATAAATGCAGCCCAATCAGTAATGATATTGCCAATAGTTGTTGCCCAATATATGTTGCAACAAAGAGACCAGTGTCCACGAAGTGTCATGTTAAAGAAATGTCAACATGAGTGTGGACACACAAATGATGTCTACATGCAATAGAATAACTGTAGTGGTACAGAGGTAGAACTTATTAACACACTAATCCCACAGTCTACACAGACACGTTATAGCAAAGTTACAGAGAGGACATACCTAACAGGGACAGGGCTCCAGATTCCCCTACGTGCGTTTCGGCGCTAGCCTTCTTTAAATATTTTTGTATAAATAAAAATTCTCTCGTACTTTGATTATACTTTGTTGCCTTAGTCACTTCTTTTTTGCTTTTCGGTTGTATCCTTTGAGTGTTTTCTAGGGCTAATTATTTATTTGGACATACGATTTGGAAATCTACATGTTTGGACTATGTGGTGTTTTCTAGAGATGAGCGAGTAGTGTTCGATCGAGTAGGTGTTCGATCGAATACTACGGTATTCGAGATGCTCGTACTCGATCGACCACTACTAGCTGTTTGAAGTTTAATGTTCGATGCAGAACCAGCGTTGAATGGCAGAATGCTATACATTCTGCCAATCAACGCTGGTTCTTCTCTTACCTTTAGAAGTCTTCTCTGTGCAACGTCTTCAGGCTGGAATTCACTCTGCCTAGGCATCCGGCCTAGGCAGAGCCGACTGCGCATGCGCGGGCATGCCTTCGCATGCGCAGTCGGCTCTGTTCAGGCGTCGGGCAGGGCCAACCCCTCATGCGCAGTTGGCTCTGCCTAGGCCCCGATGCCTAGGCAGAGTGAATTCCAGCCGGAAGACGCCGCGGGGGCGCTGCGCCGGGAGAAGACTTCAAGGGGAATCCAGCCCGACTGTCACTCATGGACTTGGTAAGTATAATTTGATCGAATTTTGCCTACCCCTGAAACGAGTATTTCCATTACGTCCACCATGACGGCTACACAAGGAGGTTGACCTCTGACCCTCTGTAGGGACAGGAACTGAGAAACTCATTAAATACACCACTCCCACCACCATACACCAGTGTTTCCTGTCCCTACACAGGGTCGGGATGAGAAGCTCTCCTCCATCTGGGGGATAGGTAAAGACTTACCACCGTCCGGCCCTCGATCGTAGTCAAAGGCGCCTGCCTCCCTGGGCCATTAAGGACACGGGGGTATCGCTCTGGCCTGCCCCCGGGTGGAAAACTCCCCCCTTACAAAATCCTCTCCCTCCAGTAGACCTGGGGGGAAGTTATGACACCAGGGTAGGGGGGAGACTAATGAGGTTCTTACCGGAATGGGAAAAGATAACCTCAAATCCCTGGGTTTTACAGGTCATAAAGTCAGGGTACAAGATAGACTGTGTCGATTCCTCCCCCCAGATTTCTGGTCTCCATACAGCCCTCAAGACAACCCTTAAAGCTTGCAGGAAGCCAGTCACCAACGCAATCTACCTCAAAATCTGGAAACGGTTTTGCTCCTGGGCGCAGGATTCCCCGCCGAGTCAGAATAGCCCTAATATAGGTCGGATTTTGGATTTTCTGCAAGTGGGGCTAGAGTCAGGCCTTAGCCAAAGTACTTTGAAAGTGCAGGTAGCAGCGCTCAGTACCTTTTTTGATACTCAGCTGGCAGATCATCGGTGGGTGGCAAGATTTTTTAGGGCAAGTGCTAGGCTTAGACCTTCCACTAAACCTCTGTCTCCTCAATGGGATCTATCAGTGGTATTGGAGGCTCTGTCCAAAGAGCCGTTTGAGCCCATTGGCAGCATCCCTTTAAAATTCCTTTCCTGGAAAGTAGCCTTCCTAATAGCTATCACCACGGCTAGACGCGTAGGGGAAATTCAGGCTCTCTCTATGAGAGAACCTTACCTTAGAATCACGAGTGATAGGATTGTTTTAAGGCTAGACCCAAACTTTACACCGAAGGTAGTGTCTGATTTCCACAGAGAACAGGACATTGTCCTTCTTTCCTTTTGTCCAAATCCTTCTTCTCCAAGAGAAAGAGAGTGGCAGGCTCTGGATGTTAGAAGGGCAGTAATCGCTTATTTGGAGTCTACCTCCTCCTGGAGGAAAGATGACAATTTATTGATTAAATTTGGGGGTACGAATAAAGGGCATAAGGCTTCTAAAACTACCATAGCAGGGTGGATCAGGGCAACAATCCGGCAGGCTTACCTTTTAAGGAACCTACCAGTGCCAGGGAACATTAAGGCTCACTCGACTAGAACAACTGCCTCCTCTTGGGCTGAGAGGCGGGGAGCGTCCCTGGAGCAAATATGCAGAGCTGCCACTTGGTCTAGTCCACTGACCTTCGTTAAACACTACAGGTTAGATTTGGATTCGGTAAGTGATTTAGCCTTTGGACGTAAGGTCCTTTCGGCGGTAATCCCACCCTAGAGTTGGTAATCTGGTATATCTCCTTGTGTAGCCGTCATGGTGGACGTAATGGAAAACCGGAGTTAGACTTACCGGTAACGTTGTTTCCATGTAGTCCACCATGACTGCGTCTAATTACCCTCCCTAGTTAACTATTTATGTAGAACAGTATGCTATAGCTTATATTTTCACCTTTCCTTTGTAATTTGGTAAACACTGGTGTATGGTGGTGGGGGTGGTGTATTTAACGAGTTTCTCAGTTCCTGTCCCTACAGAGGGTCAGAGGTCAACCTCCTTGTGAGAAAATCCATACACCTGGTTCTGATGCCGCCCAATCACTGAGCAGGCGGACTTTGACATAGTATTACTTCATGGATCTCCTAGTACCTTGTGGCCATGACCAAATACTACATCAAAGGTCGATAAGGGGTTAATGAAAAAATGTAAATAATGCACTAGATTCACACTAGCATTGCCCCTCTCTCGTTATGGTCAGTCAGCGACTTGAACAACCGAGAGATGGACAGCTAAAACAGTTTTTACACCCAGTACCTAATGGACCCCGTTATTTTTTAACGTTAAGAATTTTATTGAAGAAAATTTTTTTATGCAGGTACATTCAAAGGAAGAGTAAAACAATGGGAATAAGGGAAAGGAAAGGTACTGGGAGGGGAGGGAAAACAAGAAACGGCATGTAGAAACAGGAGGGGGAAGACTCCATTATTTTTAAACTAAAACTTGCAAAGGAAAAAGTCCTCCATGTAGAAATTTTCCCTCCATTGATTTTCAGCAGACACTGCGACAGAGACTCCAGCGCAGAGGTGAACGTAACCTTATATGTTTTAGTTATTTATAGTGACTTATGCAGATATGTTGTAAATTCCCTGTTCTTCCAAAATGTGGACTGAACCAGGGCTTTGGAGCAGGAAAAAAAGTTATAGACTTTGTTTTAACCCTTTCACTGTCAAGGGTATCTGGAAACTTTGCACCTCCGGTAGCCGGAGCAATTTTCACAGTGTTGAGATGGCCAAATCAAACCTAAATTGCAACATTAACCCCTTCCTGCCGACAGCATATTATGATTTTCTTTTTCCGTTTTTGACTCCCCTCCTTCCAAACCCCATACCTTTTTTTTTTTCTCTCCGCTCTGAGCCAGGTCTTAATCTTTGCGAGACAAATCGTTCTTCATGATGCTACCATTAATTGTTCTGTATAATGTACTGGGAAGCTGGAAACTATTCAGAATGGGGTGGATTTGGAAAAAAAGTGCATTTGTGGGACTTTCTTACGAGCTTCGGTTTTGTGGCATTTGCTGTGAAGCCAAAATGACATGTCATCTGTATTCTATGTTTTGGTACTGTTCCAGGGATACCAAATTTCTATGGTTTTATTTACATTTTAACCCCTTAACAAAAATCCAAAACTGTGTTAAAAATGTTTTTTCTAAAAGTCGCCATATTCTGACACCTGTAACTTTTTGTACTTCCGTGTACGGGGATGCGTAGGGCGTCGTTTTTTGTAGGACCAGGTGTACTTTTTATTTATACCATTTTGGGGAATTGCTGTTGCGTTGATCACTTTTTATTGAAATTTTTATCATAGGCGAAACAGTGAAAAAATGGCGGTTTGGCACTTTTTACTTTTTCTCCCCGCTACGACCTTTACCGTACAGGAAAAATATTTTTATACATTTGTAGAGCGGGCGTTTTTGGAAACCGGGATACCTAATGTGTATGTGTTTCACAGTATTGACATACTTTTATATGTGTTCTAGGGAAAGGGGGGTGATTTGAATTTTTAATATTTTAAATTTTTTTGAATATATAACTTTTTTTAAAAACTTTTTTTTGTATTGAACCCTAGGAGGTCTGATCACTAATGCAATGCATTACAATGCATTCAAAATACCGGCGGTTCTATTGCAGGCTACCTAGCCAAAAACCAAACTAAACAAAACTAAAACGACAATCCTGCAATTACCATTGTGGGGCATTGCTCAGGTAGATGCTCGGTAGCAGTGCAGGAAACAGGGACATAGACACTGGGTTGCACACAAATTCAGGCTTTATTCACTTGCAGTGCATTAATTGCCTTTGCAAAGGCACACATAAACAAAACAAAACCCTTCTCGGGCTGAGAACTAAACTAAACACAAGCAAACTTTTCCCTGTCCATACAAATGCCTGGCTACCAGACTCTGACCTTGGCAACAACAACGGGTGGCACAGTACCTGCTTTGTATGTTCAGTCTGAACAGGTCAGCTCTGTTAGTGTGGTGCCACACTCCTAGTCCTCACACACAGACTATTATCAGGCCTTGATTAGTCAGCTGACCACCCTGGTGTGGGTCTTTACCAAACATCCTTTAGATGCCTGGCTGGGACATACCTGTCTTCCCAGACCACACCCTTCACTCTCTCACACCATATACCATATCAAATACCTAATCACAAAACTGCAGCTATTTTTCTCTATAAGGGCGAGTTCACACCTGTGCCTGGTTTCCTCTTTGCAGATCTCTGTCTTCTGCCCAAGAAACTGGACAGGAGACCGAAACCGGCAGTCCGTTTTCAAACCCATTAATTTGAATGGGTTTGTAAAGTGTCCACCCGTGAGCGACTTCTTCCTCTCCACAGTGAAGCCATTTTTTTTTTAACCGGACACAAAGTCGGACATACATGGAGACTAGAAGACGCTTACGGGTGGACACTTTACAAACCCATTCAAATGAATGGGTTTGAAAACTGACTGCCAGTTTCCGTCTCCTGTCCAGTTTCTCGGATATAAAACGGAAACCTGCAAATCAGAGACCGGGCGCAGATGTGAACCCGCCCTTACAGCGTAAGCGATATGACAGGTGAACTTTTTTATCCCATTAATTTTTTTTATTACTCACACATTTTTCATTTCTCTTTGGACCCAATTCTGAAGACGATGCAGGTAGGATAGTATAGTATAGTATTAACATAAATTGATAACAGCCATGAAGCCATGTCATGTACCAGGATAAAAAGTATCCTCCACCGGGGTCAGACGGGTTATTCTTCAGGTGACGGGGATTGACTTGGAGGACGATCCTGCACCCCTACTTCTTTCGCTGTTCTCCCGGACGTTTCGCAAATCCACCCGTAGGCTTCTTGGATTTTTGTTAGTAGCTGCTCGCTCTGTTATTCCCAGGCTTTGGAAGTCCTCGACTCCTCCCTCGCTCATTTGCTGGCTAAATGAGATTCTTGCCCTGCGAACTATGGAGACCCTGGTGGCCGAACTCCGCCAAGACGAAACCAAACATCAGCAGACTTGGCTCCTTTGGAACCATTTCTATTACTCTGCTGATTTCCGTACCCTCTTCCCTTCTGTGTCCCCTGTGTAGTGCCCCCTTGTGCTGTCTGTTTGTCTACTTTTCTTTTTGCTTTACCTGGCAATGGATACTCAGATGTTTTTTTAGGTTTATGTATCTGTTTTGTTTCAGAACTCTGCTGCGGCAGAGCGTTTATTTGTCCCTTGCACCCTTACCTCCCCCTTCCTACCCCCCTTCCCTCGCCCCCCCAATTTTGCCATTGTTTAACATTTCTATACGCTATTCTGGCCCCCTTCCCCTCCCCTCACCCTTTTCCTCCCCCCCCCCCCCCCTTTCTGGTTTTGTAAAATTTGTAAAAATTTCAATAAAACTTCTAATGTTGAAAAAAGTATCCTCCATCTTCAGCTGCAACAGCCTCTTCTGTCTTGGTCCAACCTCCGGCGGCCATTTTTGGGAGGTCGCTCTTGCAGTTCAATACAGGAGCGTACTACGCAGGCGTCAGAGGTTGGACCAAGACAGAAGAGGCGGTTGCAGCTGAAGATGGAGGTATCGCTGGAGAGAGTTCTCTGGCAGCAGTGGGGAAGCCCCTATCGCTGTTTGAGCGCTGAGGCCCGCCCCCACTGCTGCGTGAGAACTCATTTGCATACCTGTAAAAACCGGTATCACTACGGAACGGCGGGCCAGAGACCACGTCTAAAGGTAAGAGACTAATAGCCTTTCTAAAGGCTATTCTGACGACTTAAAGGGGTATTCCCATGAACATAATCATGTCTATATTTGTAAATAATTAAAGGTTAAACATTTTTGCAAATATAAGTGATTAAAAATTCTGCCGAGTTTTAAAGATTTTCTCCAACTTTCTTAGTGGTGACAGTCTGTTATCTTGATCGGTTGCCATGGATACGACCACTAATGCAGAAACTTTCTATGGTCTGGGACTTGTCAGGAACCCAGCTATGATTGTCTTATTGTAGCCGGGTTATCAGGCATGGACACTACATGTGTCTGAAGATATCCCGGCCACAATAAAGAAACCATGGCTGATTCTCTGACCGTAGAAAGTTTCTGCATTAGTGGTCGTATCCACTGGCAAACGATCAAGACAACAGACTGTGACCACTAAGAAAGTTAGAGAAAATCTTTAAAACTCTGCAGAATTTTTAATTACTTATATTTGCAAAAATGTTTAACTTTTAATTATCTACAAATTTAAAAATAATTATGTAGATGGGAATACCCCTTTAACCCCCAAAAAATACAGTTTTAGTGGTAGAATCCCTTTAAAACCACCTGCACATGGGCCATAAGGGCTGCAGATTTTCTGTGTGGAATTTAACACATCTCATATAATTTCTGTAGAGGTTTTTTTTTTTTTTTAAGCAGAAATTGACCTGTGGGGCAGTTTTTTAAATTTGCATCATGTCAAATTCTAGAGAAAATAGAGGAGTGAAATCCTCAGACAATCCACAGCAAAAATCTGCATGTTAAAATACGTCACCCAATGCGCAGACACCTAAAGAAAGAAAATAATCAGATTAGCTATGGTAATATACTGAAAATATCGTAAAATAATTACAAAGGTATGCAAATAATCTGTTGTTTTAGTTAACTTTTATACTGTATGTGTAATATTTGCATTGCAATGACCGTAAAGAAAATGTGTTTTACAAATTATAGAATCCAATTAATTTATTTTAAGTATTCAGTTTATGAAGTTAAACAAAGGAAAACACTTTAAAGTCTAAACAAAATGAACTGTTCGTGAGGCAAAAGAACACTCAGGAATATTAACTAAAGGTTTGCTTAGCCACGCTATTTTTCAAACCTAGTGTCCAGCGGCCTATAGACACGTTCAAATAGTGATGTCCCTTTCTTTCTTGTACAAACTGCTGGATGGTTGGGTGCTTTGAAAGGATTTCCTTTAACAATAGTCATAGTCACTTGGTGCTATAATGCAGAGGAGTGTAGTAAAAGGGAAACAGTTAAAAAGACTGCTGGGTGAGCTGTTCCTTTTATTAAAAGAAAGGCATTTGAAAGACCATAAATATTATTTTCGTCATAACAGGTGTTTTGCTTCTGAATGCATATCATTATAAACTGAGGGAATAGAAGCCCTTATGTATTAAACCTGAGTTTTTTTTAGCTATAGCCACCAATCAAATTTCATGTTGTTAGCTTTCTGGTGCATGTCGTAGGTAAAACTGTTTTTCCAATTGTAGAAACATAGATTGATGGTAGAAATGGCATCTATTTTGTTACAAATAAGTAGTTGAAAAGTAAATTCACCTATAAGATAGGAAGGAATATGGCTGAAGGGAGGGCATTAGGAAAATAAGAATTGTATATATTTACATAGGTGTTAAATAGGAGTTAATGTTATTTTGCTGTAAGAAGGCATTTAAAGGGGTTGTCCAGGATAAACTAATAATTATCTCCTAAACTCCCTCCCCTCACCTAACTTCTAATTTAATTCAATTTAAAAAAAAAAAAAAAAAAGTATAATTACCCATATTCCTGGAGCGTTTATGTGACCGCTCCACAGACACTTTCTGCTAATCCGGTGATGTTCTGTTTCACTGCTTCCGAAACAGAAAGTCACCATCACTCATCCCCCTCCCCTATCCCCTGCAATACTTACCAGCCTTCCTGTGTTCGGAGAATGGACTTTAGGATGTAAATAGAACACTGCCCGTGCATCTGGTCAGTCCACATGCTATCTCCTAAGCAGAGGGGTACTTCTTAGAAGATTTCTAAGTCTGGTAGGCAGTATGCCTATTGGTTTTTTTGTGCCACACTATCATAGTTAGAAAGAGGTGTCATGTGAACATAAACTGCGACTCCTAGTTCTAGTTATTTATATGTGCTATTTATTTATCATCCTGTATGGGTTATTTAATTACTGTTTATCAGTTTTATATTATATGTAGGGTTGAGCAAATTTCACGATCGCGATCGGAATTCCGAACACGATCTTTTTAGGTGGGATCGAGATCGGTACTATTTCCCACAATACTTTGCTTAGCCTTCACACTAAGTATACGCTCCGCTCATCCTGAGTAGAGTGTATACTCAGTATGAAGGCTCCGCTGCGGTTCCATAGGAATAAATGGAAGCAGCCGACACACAGCCTTAACCCCCTGCGCGCTGGCTGCCTCCATTCATTCTAATGGGAGACTAAACTAACATCTCTAGTAGCTACTTACCTGCAGAGATGGCTGCTCCGGTGCCTAGTGTTCTCCTTCTTCGCCTCACTGCCGCTCCACGCTGCTCTTCTTCGCCTCGCTGCCACTGCTTCCCAGGTTCGTGTTTAAAGAGCTAGGAAGGCGGGGCTCGTGGCTTAGGAGAGTGTGGGCGGGTAGACCCGGTCCTGTCGAAGAAGCATGGCCAAGGGTTCTATGGCTAAGGCAAACAGCAGCGGTGAGAGCGGACTGCCCTGACACGTACCCCTACCGAACGAAAAATAAGAGGACAGTGAACCATTAATGGACAACGCCGCTCTGGGGGATCGGTACAGGAGCGACACCCAAGTAATAAAAGCCTCCCCAAATCCATATTTACACGGGGATTCTAAGAGGAATGGCCACTCGACCGAATCGAAGGCCTTGGTTGCATCTAAGGAGGCTATCGCCCAATCACCAGAGGAAACCGACCCAATCTGGGCCACCAATTGGACGCGTCTAAGATTATCAGACGTGGATTTACCTGGCATAAAACCTGTTTGGTCTGAGTGAATTAAGTCCAGAATCACTGAATTGAGCCTGTTAGCCAGCATTATAGCCAAAAGTTTATAATCAATATTTAACAATCTTATAGGTCTATAAGAGCCACAGTCTAGCGGGTTCTTGTCTGGCTTAAGCTGCAGGATAATGGTAGTGTCATAAAAGGATGCCAGAAGACTGCGGCCCTCAAAAGCAGACTTGTAACACTCCAGCAGCACAGGAAGAAGCACATCCTTATACTGAGCGTACACCTCCACAGGGATGCCATCAGGGCCCGGAGATTTCCCATTTGCCATGCCAGACAACGCCTCCGTCAACTCCTCCAGAGTAAAAGGGGAGTCCAAAAAAGCACAGACAAAGTTGGAAAGGGGATAGAATCAAGATAGTCAGTAGGGTTGAGCGATCGTGTTTGGAAAAAATCGGATTCTGATCGGCGATCGAGAAAAATTCACGATCGTGATTGGAATCCCGAACATGATCTTTTTAGGTGGGATCGAGATCGGTACTATTTCCCACAATGCTTTGCTTAGCCTTCTCACTGAGTAGTGTATATTCAGTGTGAAGGCTCCGCTGCGGATCCATAGGAATGAATGGAAGCAGCCGACACACATCCTTAACCCTCTGCGCGCCAGCTGCCTCCATTCATTCTAATGGGAGACTAAACTAACATCTCTAGTAGCTACTTACCTCCAGAGATGGCTGCTCCGGTGTTCTTCGCCTCGCTGGCCCTGCACGCTGCTCTTCTCGCCTCGCTGCCCCGCCTCCCAGGTTAGTGTTTAAAGAGCTAGGAAGGCGGGGATTGTGGCTTAGGAGAGTGAGGACGGGTACAGGGCGGGGAGACGTGACGTCTCCCCTCCCAGTACCCGCCCACACTCCTAACCTGGGAGGCAGGGGTCAGTGAGGTGAGAAGAATAGCGTGGAGTGGCAGCGAGGCGAAGAAGAACACTGGAGCAGCCATATCTGGAGGTAAGTGGACACCAGGGGGGACTAAGTAGCCAGAGGATTAAAAAAAATAAATCCTCTGGCTACTTAGTGATTCACTACACAGCATGGATTCTAACAATTAAAGCGTTCAATTGTTAGATTCCATGCTGTATAGTGAATAGGATTGCTTTTAAAATCCGATCTCCGATTAAT
The DNA here is from genome assembly GCF_031893055.1 of Leptodactylus fuscus. NCBI lineage: Eukaryota > Metazoa > Chordata > Amphibia > Anura > Leptodactylidae > Leptodactylus > Leptodactylus fuscus. Next base: position 125,510,330 of record NC_134267.1, on the reverse strand, counting down.
AAAAAAATCCCATTAACTTGCATTGGGATTGAGATCGGGTTCGAATGAAAAATGATCGGAAATCGGATTTTAAAATCGATCCTGAGAATTCAAGTATAGAGTATGGAGTATAGAAAGGTCAGACGCAGGGGGCGAGTACACACCCAATATCACATATAAGATTGAATCAATCCACGCCTGCGCATACACATAGCGCCCCTCAGGGTCCCTCTCAACCACCCTTGCTTCCGACCTAAGGCTACGATGTATTAGAACAGATACCCCTCTAGAGAAGGTTATATGAGTAGAATGGGCAGCCCACTGAACCCACGGTTTCTGTAACCACTTCATATTTTCAGACACCAAGTGAGTCTCCTGGAGACACATAACAGAAGGATTCACTTGTCTAATCTTGGAAAAAATGGAGGAAGGCTTGCGCGGATTGCCCATACCCCTCACATTCCAAGAAAGGACTTTAAGTAACGTTAAATAGCGGTGTATGACCCAATAAACACAAGCCTGAAATATCGGGGCATAGAGGCACAATGACGCGCAGCAGATCAGTGAACAATCAAAAACACAAACAGAACAAAACCATACACCTGCAAGAGGTGTAAAAGACTGTGTAAACTGTCCTAGAATACTGGGCTACTAATACTGGGCTACTAACTACTAAATACTGTGGCTACTAACAACGGGGGAGAAAGTGCACCTTAAACCGATCTTGATCTGGGCACTCTCTCAAGAAATTAGTGCAGTGAAGCTAAATACAGGCAAACAGTAGAGCTGAAAGTACAGAGCCATAGCAAATAAACAAACATCCCAGGCCCCTGGGCCTAAGGAGGCAGTAGAGTGTCCGCCTGGTCAATGAAATAAAGAAAAACATGACGGACATAGCAGTAGAACAGTGTCAAAATAAGACAAAAAATCCGAGGTTCATAGGTATGGTCCGGGTGGACCTCTCACCACCAAGATGTAAGATCAACGTCGTGGGGATCCAGGCACGAGAGACAGCCAGTCCTCAGCATCCTTGGGGGGTAGCAAAAAATAGAGAGCGGTCACCATGAATGACCTGAAGCCTGGCAGGGTAGACCATGGAGTATTGTATAGCTTTTTGAACGTAGTCATCTTTTAACCGCTACAAAGGAAGCTCTGGTCTTTTGGAGGGCAGCTGAGAAATCAGGAAAAATCGCCTCAGCTGCTCCATTGTACTTGATCTCCCTGGCCTGGCGAGCAGCCCGGAGTGCAGCATCCCGGTCAGTACTGTTAATCAAAGGGGCCAGCAAAGGACGTGGAGGAGCCCCTTGGGGGGGGGGGGGGTAGCGGGAACCCTGTGAACCCGTTCAACTGCAAATATCGAAGAGAAGGGCACCTCTGGGAGGGTGTCACGAAGCCATTGTTCAACAAAGGAGCGAGGTTGGCACCCTCGGCCCGCTCCGGGAGACCTATGATCCGTAGATTGTTGCGGCGTAATCTGTTCTCCAAGTCATCAGCTCTCTGAGTCCAGAGGTTCGCCGCCCGCTCCAACTCTCGGATTTCAGCAGGAAGAGGATGAACGGAGTCCTCCACTTGTGAAACGCGATCCTCCACTTCGCCCACTCTGCCCCGCAAAGTTTGAAAGTCCTGACGAAGTAAGCCAAGGTCAATCTTAACCTCCTCGATTTTACCAGTTAAGGAGGAAGTGCCAGCCTGGATCACTTCGAGCAATTGAGCCCTTACTTGCTTCAAAGTAGGTTCAGCCTCCGCCATAGACGGGCCAGGAGGAGAGGCAGCAGGCGAGACAGGGGCAGGAGGGGTGACGGACCTGGTGAACCCCCGTAGGCGCTCAGAAGCAGGGGTCGACTGCGGGCGACTCATCTGGGAGAGTCTGCCACCGCCCTTTTTACGGGTTGTGGAGGTAGGTATGGTGGCGGATTCAGGAGGCCCAGACCACGGGGGCAAATCTCAACAGTTCCAGCAGTATAGACAGAGAGCACAAAATGGGGACCACAGCGTGTATATGTATAGGTGAGTGGAGGGCCACAGGAACACGCCACGGCAAGTCCAGCGCCATGAGAAGATGATACAAAATGGAGGAGACAGTCGGTGCAGAGCGGGACGAAGGACCCCTGTATCTTCCCCAGTTGCCAGGAGAAACTGCAGAGGCACACAACAAGCATTGGAAGAGGATGGGTAGCAAGGAGATGTATAAGACACCACTGTGCAGCAAATATAAGGAGGCAGCAGGGAGTTCAGTCATACACAGAGAACAGTCCACCAGTAAATTGCCAGAAGGAACTAGCTGAGGACTCCAGTGGAGACAGTCTGAAAACACCAACTGGGCTATGGCACACCACTAGAAGGATGCAGGCACAGGCAGGGGAGGTGAAAATGATGACTCCTGGCCAGGGAGGCACTCACCAGCAGACATGGGCAGTGAGGCAGCCACAGAGACCAGGGAAAACGCAGCCAGAGTAGCAGACCGGGCTCAATCCATGCAGGATGGGAGGAGGGTCGCAGCCGGGACCAGGCATGCTACACAGCCACACCGGAAGAGGAGAAGAGAGAAGATGGCCGGCGGCCTCGTGAATAGGAAGCAGGCCGCAAGCTTGTCGGTTGATAGGAGCGTGGCGTCAGGGACCCACAAGCAACGGACCAGGGCAGGAGGTAAGTGTTACACGCTGGAGGGGCCCAGGGCACAGGGCATGCCTTGACACATACTGATCCTGCTACCACACTAGATCGCGTCTGATGAAGGTCTAAGGACCGAAACGTCATATCCAATTGATCTAGCCTGTCTTTCTATGCCAATATTTTGCATTGTGTCAAAAGGCGTTAACTATATTGTAAAATAAATCTATATTCCTTTGATCACAAAACAGTGTGTGCAGCAAAATCTATTTTCACTACAGGATGAAAAACGTCATGCTACTAAATCACATTCTGGAAAAGATGCTTTTAAATCCAGCTGGTCAGGGGACTGGAGATGTGGGGTCTACAATTCATGACCACATGAGCCCTGTGGGGCTGAGCTGGAGGAGGAGAAAGAGGACAATGTATAGCCAAATGGGTGGTCTTTCTAAACGGGTGACATAAGAGGAGCAGCAGGAGCAACTGGAACAGCAAGAAGGACATGAGGAGAATGAGGCAGATGACCAAGGCGCACCGTGGCAGTATGCAGTGGAGATGGATGCACAGAGTCCCTCCGAGTCAATTGCGCAAATAGCCCAATGCTGCTAAATCCACATTATATCACCTTGCCACTCTGTGCCCTCCTCATGTTGCTGTTACTTCAACACTATGTCACCATGTCTCTATGACATGCTCTCCTTTATGTCAGGGGGAGCTCTACTTGTATATGCGTTTACTAGAACAGGTTCTGTAGACACCTGTGTGAATTCAGCAGACAATGGTGTCAAACGAATGCGCTCTTTCACACTACAGTATGATCTTGGGCCTCTGTACAGTTCTTTATACCTGCACTAACATCAATGTGTAAGGCTGAGTTCACACTTGTTAGTTGGTCAGTTTTGGTTCTCTAACTACCCAAATAAGTGATGTGTGCAGTGGTTCTAATAGCAAAGACTGTCATGTGCATGCCGTACTGACTCACTGTATTGTATAACTGCCACAGCAGATTCACTATGCGTGTTACTGCAAGACACAGTATTTCACACCACTATACAGGCTCATTGCAGCTTATCTCTAGTTAAGACCCAATGACAGGCCTCAGCGATCCATGACTTTATTTGGGAGGCCTGGCGATGGCAAGCACCCATGTGCTGGGGACCAGGCGTGGTAACACTTTATGTATATTTATTCAACCTCCCTGTGGCTCATCTTATTATACCCTAGAGTATATTATAATAATTCACAAGTGACAAGTTGGTTTGGTAAACTCTATATATGTTCCATTAAAGGGAGTCTATCATTGGGATTTTTTAATTTTAACTAAACCTACCTTTATGTAGCCTTTAGAAAGGCTAGTGTAGGCATAACTTTTGTTTCAATTAAGTTGCTGATGTTTTCATGAAAAAGCCAGTTTCTTTTTATGCAAATTAGTGTTCATGGATCACATGGGGCATCATCAGCCTGGACCTGAATCCCCACCCCCTTCTTGATTGTAGTTGAAGCTTCCTTCTCTTCTTTATTTCCTTCTTAGACGAGTACAAGAAGGAGTGGATAACTCCAATGATGAGAAAAATTTGCACTTCTTATCAAGAAATGGTTACTTTATTGATACTCAACACAAAATGTGACTGGTGCAAAAGTATGGGCACCTCAACAGAAAAGTGACGAAGTTGAAGTTACGCCGGGGATGGATATTTCAGCAAGACAATGATCCAAAACACTGCTCCAAATTGACTCAGGCATTAATGCAGAGGAACAATTACAATGTTCTGGAATGGCCATCCCAGTCCCCAAACCTGATTATCATTGAACATCTGTGGGATGATTTGAAGCGGGCTGTCCATGCTCGGCGACCATCAAACTTAACTGAACTTGAATTATTTTGTAAAGAGGAATGGTCCAAAATACCTTCATCCAGGAACTGATTAAAAGCTACAGGAAGTGACTAGAGGCTGTTATCTTTGCAAAAGCAGGATCTACTAAATATTAATGTCACTTTTCTGCTGAGGTGCCCATACTTTTACACCGGGCAAATTTTGGTTTAATGCATATTGCACATTTTCTGTTAGTACAATAAACCTCATTTCAATCCTGAAATATTACTGTGTCCATCAGTTATTAGATATATCAAACTGAAATGGCTGTTGCAAACACCAAAATATTTAGAACTAAAAATGATTAAGATAAATAGGGGTGCCCAAACTTTTTCATAGGACTGTATATTACTATCGCGGCTGTTCTATGACACTCAGCGATAGTAATGTATAGAATCTCCCATAGACGGCAATACACTTGTATTGCCGTCTATGGGACTTGCAATCAAATGATTGCAGGTTCAAGCCCCTTAGGCGGGGGATAATAAAATAGTAATAAAAAAAATAAATAAATATATAATAATAAATAAAAGTTCACCTCCTTTCCCTAGAATACATATAAAAGTATAACATTACTGTGAAACATATACATTAGGTATCCCTGTGTCTGAAAATGCCCGGTCTACTAATATTTTTATGTACAGTGAACGTCAAAATCAAAAGTGCTAAACCGCCGGGTTTTTCTCTCTGTTTTGCCTCTGAATTAAATAAAAGGTGATCTAAGCAATAAACATTTCCCAAAATGGTATATCTAAAAAGTACATCTGGCCCCACAAAAAAAACGCCCTATACATCCCCATACAGCTGCAGGGTCACCTGTCAATGTGGTCTTGCAGCTGTTCCAAAACTACAACTCCCATATATTAAATATTTTACCATTTTTTGCCTGAAAATTTTTTTTCCCTATTTTTCTCCTCTAAAACCTGGGTGCGTCTTATAGTCCGAAAAATACGGTATATATATATATATATATATATATATATATATTTATTTATTTTTTTTGTATACAAGCTAATTAGTAATTAGGTGGGGGAGGGGGTTAGCTTAGGGGTTAATTTGTATTTTATCCAGGAGAACCCCTTTAACAACCATACATATAAATCATCTGCACTGCAGTACCTGTGACTTCACCTACCTTTTATGTGCACTCTGTTACAAGCTGCACCCCAATAGCACCATTATATTTTCAGCTTGAAATGGCCAGAGTGGGTATTCCTTATTATGCAGCATGTGACTGCCTGTTTCTCTAATGAAAACTACATTTCCCAGGTGCACCTTGCTTAATAGGTGACAAATATTTTACAAAGCACTTTTAAATGAAATATGATTGCTGTGGGAATACCCCTTTAACAGCATCCAAGCCTGAATTTCCAGAGTAGTATATGACTTTTTATTAGAGAAATAACAGTACGTTACATTCATTTAATTTCAATTACATTTTCACGACAAGGTCAAGGTGATAATATTTAAGATCTTCATAATCTCTGTCCCAATTCCATATTGCTTCAATTCACTAATAATTTATCTCCACTTTCAGTCTTGTGCTATTTTATGGAATAATATACCGTATATACTCGAGTATAAGCCGACCCGAATATAAGCTGACCCCTAATTTTACCACAAAAAACTTGGAAAACTTATTGACTCGTGTATAAGCCTAGGGGGGAAATGCAGCAGCTACTGGAAAATTTCAAAAATTTAAATGGTCGGAATTTTTGGGTGCAGTAGATGTTGGATGCTGGGAAAGGGGAGGGGGTGTTTTGGTTGTATGTCTGTCCCTTCCCTGAGCTTGAGGACTGTTTTTTCTTCCCCCACTTGGAATTCAGTCTAGCTGAATATAGGGTATCTGCAGTGCTCCTATTAACCCCTTCCCGACAGAACAGGAGCACTGCAGATACCCCAGATTCAGTAGACTGGGCACTTTCAGACACGGGGATACCTAATGTGTATGTGTTTCACAGTCATTTTCTACTTTTATATGTATTCTAGGGAAAAAAAAATATTTTTTTTTGCTGACTCGAGTATAAGCCGAGGGGGGCTTTTTCAGCCCAAAAACTGGGCTGAAAAATTCGGCTTATACTCGAGTATATACGGTACCCACTTTCTGATCATAATAAAGTGAGTCTGTCAGCAATAAAATAGTTTATAAACCCAATGACAGTACCTTGTAAACACAATTCTACAGTTCACGCTAGGTTCACATTAGCATTTGGGTTTCCATTCTTCGGATCCGCTTGAGGACCCAAAAAGTGAGAACTCTATCTGCTTAAAAAGTATAATAGACTAAAGGGGGGTCTGCTGCATTTGTACCCAAAATTGGCAGAGAAAAAAAATCCTGCTTGTAACAGGAATGGGGGATGGAGTCCCTAAATGCTAGTGTGATTGCACCCTCAGAGCCCCTTTTTTAATGGAGATCAGTTTTAGATAGTGATTCATGAAACATGTCTTAAGTTGCCTAGACGTTGGTCTCGCTCTACATTTCCAGGCAAGGTACTTTTTCCCTCGTTTGCATATGACTAAACCTGGACTGTACATGAACATGAGGCTTCAAATCTGAGTAACAGATTTTGGAGCCCCATGAAATTAGATGACGCTGGGCAAAGGTCTACCATGTGACAGTGGTCCAAGGTAAATGTTTAACTTGGTTTGATGAGGTTCAAAGGATCTCCAAAGAATTTAACTTTATATATTCTATATAAGAATCTCAGTCTATATAACAGGAGATTTCTTGAGCATAGGGTGAAAAGGGGGCAGTGACGTCATGTGTGTTGAGGAATCGTCCAGTCATCCCATGTACCAGCTGTACGGTGTCTCCATGTCTCACTGTATTTGGAAACACTAGAAATAACACTACACTCTTACAATGGCAACTGTCACAATAACTTTATAGTGCTCTATTGCATAATATTCACAAACTTTATTATTAGGTCCAAAATCCTCAAAATCTCTGTATCAGGCATCCAATTTATGGAAAGCTCAGAGAAACAGAACACAATTGTCTACTGCAATCACAAAATACGTCTATCACTATAGATCTAGCTCCTGAATGTAGCAACCGTAATGCTCTTATGGCACCTACTACATGCCTGGAGTTAAGACCAGTGAGGAAAATGATCTCTTAGTGGCTCTTCCGCCTATCAATGAACAAATATATATTGTTTGTAGCCCGTAGATTTGGTTTGGGAGTACACTGACAAATCTGTCAGCAGCAAATATGTAGCCAGCAAACGGACAGAAGAATCTATAATAAGGCTCCACAAGAATGAGACTTGTATACATATTTATATGGAACAAAATAACACAAAATTTAGGAGGGTCAACATTTAAGTTTTTCAGACAGATTTGTCCTAGCTTAGTGCAAAATATATTTATTAAATTATTGCAAATAATTTGTTGAAAATATACAAAACAACATTTTATGATAAATAGTCTTTAAATGGGTTTTCCTATCATCCCCTCTCACCAGCTTTGCCTGTTTGAGGAACAGTGAAGACACAGTGAAGTATATCAGTAGATACAGACATTGCCTTTAGCACAAGAGATTATTTATAATGATTCCTAGAAATCTAATATCAATGCATATAAAATAATATGCACAGAAAATGAATATTATATTACACAGGTTTGGAGACAAAATAAACTTATACATGTTCCTGGGACTGGCAACGGATTTGCAGGAAACTCAATGTTATCTTTATGCTTATATTAGTATAAAGGAGAGGAGATAAAGAGCGCACGGGGCCACTGCCACACAAAGTGCTTAGAGACAGACAGTGCCAGTAAGTTTGTTTTAAGAGTCAATGACACTGCACCATCAATTGTGAATGTAAGTTAGGGTTACTAACCTTAAGCATTTTACAAGGTTCGTCAGGAGCAAATCAGAGGAGACTCTGATTTCCCCCGGTGTCTGAAAAATAAGACCAACCCTGAAAATAAGACCTAGCCTTTTTTTTGGAGAAAAAAAATTATAAGACAAAGTCTTATTTTCAAAGAAACACGGTAATATAAGAACCATGTAATATATCTTGTTAAATAAGTTTCCTTCTCCACTTATTATGGCTGTTCTGCTCCTCGCCTTCACTCAGACTGTTTATAGTATCCATACCCTTCTTTAGCTGCACAAGTCTATGGAGAGGAGGAGGCTTCTGCCTAATTCTATCCAGTGGTAGACTCTTATCATGAAGATACAGTGTCAGAAGAGTTCCCCAACACATAATAGAAAGTTTAGCAGCTGTAGCTATTTGTGTGCCTTTTCCAGCAGCCTCCTCCTCCGTTCTCCATAGATTTGTATGCAGAGAAGTAATAACCTGATAAGTGGGGAAGGAACCATTTTCCTTTAAGAAGATATAGTGCAAGGTTTTTAAATTCACCCTTGTACTATTCATTTCTGAAAAGTTGTTTAAAATTCTAAAAAATGGAGGTATGCTGTAATTAAATTTAGATTATTTGCGCAACTTATTTATTTTAATCTTTAAGTAACAGGGATCTGACAAAATCCTGATATGGATATTGATATTTGAAAAAAATAATTTAATAAAAACTACTTCTGAAAAATAGTAGCAATTAAAAAATATACAATACATATTAAAAGAATCCTTACATTTTTACTATGCCATAAATATTCAACAGGCACATTTACATAATCTCTATAACGCCAATTCTTCAATTTCATCTTCTACAGAGTTAACAGCTTTTACTGCGGTTCTTCCGGGTATGTTCTGCAAGCGACTTCTACTAGAGCTTGAGATTTTGCCATCACCAGATAAGAGCACCTCATCTTTCCCTCTAATTTTGCTGTTTTGTTCCCAAGGTAAGGTATTGCTGGAGTCCTGATCTTGGATTCTGCTGTTTGAAGTTAAGCCATCTTGATCTCCAAATTTAGAAATAGAAGGCAATGTAGTATTAGAACCATTTCCAAAAAGCTGCTCCATTAAGTTAGATTTTTTATCTTTTTGCATGTCCAGCTTTGAGGTGGTTATAATGGACTCCTCCATTACATCTTTTCTTTGATTATGAACAGATGACCTCCCTTTTCCAAAAGAGGGAGTATAACTTCCAAATGTAAAGTCCCCATTGGTATCCACTGTGTTTTTCTGGACATCTCTTTTTGACTCGCGTCCTCCATGGACTGGAAGGCCATTGAACAGTTTTTCAGTTGGCTCAGAAAACCTGTATGTTTTATGCTTTGTATCTGCTGGGTCCATTTTTATTGAGGTATCTGCAAGTGGTGCTGGAGCAGGCCTAGTGCTATCAAAGTAAAATGGATCTTGGTTTTCTCTATCAATTTCAAACATTTTTGCCAATAAGAGCTCCTTTTTAAGTTTTTCCTCTTCATTTCTGTTTATACCCACTTCCTTTTTATTCTTTTCTTCATTTAACAAATCTTCTTTTCTCTTCCTTTCAAGTTCCTCTTTTTCCCATTCTGCAAATTAAAAAACAAAAAAATTCAGATATATAAATAAGATTTCTACTTCTTATAGTAAACTAGCCATGCACAGGTAGAGATCTTACGAAGCAAAGACGTTGGTATAATGCAATCATTCTTTTCTGTGAGTAGAGGGAAGGAATACAACCGGATTCCCCAAATGCAGGAAAACCTTGTGTCATTCTGGCAAGCCTTCTCTAGAAGTACCCAATATATAGCTAAACATTGTTCAAATGTTGCATCAGGCAGTAAAATTGGACCATGAATTGCCAGTTTATTGTTCACTGATATGTTCTGTTCTACGGTAAATAATGAAGGGGTCATTAGACCATGAATTTTATTATAGTATATGGCAGAAAACTAGGTTCTACCTGACTCTCCCACTCTGGCATAAGTCAGGGAAGATGAGAAGTGGCCAAAGAAGTTCAGCAGCATCCTTTTCCCCTTTACTACTGAGAACACATACAAGCTCTGCTAAACTATGCATGTGTTAGGCGGAAAGGTTGGAGCTGTGAACCATATGGCAGCTAATCAAAGTGCGTGACCAGTCGTACAGCCGGTTATGGCAGACAATATGGAATAACACAAGAGGATATATGAAACATCTTCATTATATGAACAGTGAGCCCATTTGCCTTCCTCACAGATCTATTGTTCTATGTTCAGATCACTGCAGCTAACAGCTAAAAAACAAAAAAAGAGGAAGTCATCAGATTACAGCAGCTAGCCATATGACTAAATAGATTATCAGTCATTTCAGTCTAGTTAAGTTGGCCATACACAAAGTATGTGTTGTAGATAGGGCTGGGTGATTATGGCCTAAATCAAAATCGTGATTAAATTGGCAATTTTACCTTAATTACGATTAATTGCGATTACTTAGGTCAAGCCCCTTTTAAACCTCATTCCTTTTACAGTATGAGCAGGCTTTGAACAAACCAAGCTAGATTATTTTGAAAAGGTTTGCCTGGCGGTTTGGTTTGAATCGAACACGGCCAAACCAAAACTGCTATTATACTCTGGGATCAAAGACACCCCAAAGTATAATGGGCAGAGGTCCCGGGAAGGTGATCAAACATAAAAAACTGTGTTACTCACCTATACTGGACTCTGGCGCGGTCCCTGCTGTCTGTGGCACTTCCGGATGACTTCAGAGACTGATGAGGCCTGTGACTGAGCCTCAGCTGGTCGTGTGGCATTGTGACCTGTAGTCACAAATGTCGCGTGAACCATGTGATCGCTGAAGCCCAATCACAGGACTCAGTGGTTCCTGACGTCAAGGGAGATAATAGGTGTAGCTACAGCTCTATCCACTGTATAGTGGTGGCTACAGGGCACTGCAGCTTTGCAACTATTACTTGAGTAGGAGCAGCGCTACTTCTGATCTGTCAACAGTAAAATCTTCTGGCAGCAGGTAGCAACTGAATCAGCTGATTGGTGTGGGTCCAGGTATCTATTTTTAAGGCAATGGGGTATGTCAAAACACTGATCAGTCATGGTCCTTAGTCCTTGAGGTCACTCACTAACGAAAATCAAGAAATATACAAAGAGGTCAAAGCACTTGGAAAACTGTCAGCTTTATGACATTTTGACAATGTAAAACCCCATAAATTATGAGATCATTATGAATAAATGCATAGTAACTGGAGTCTTCTACACAACAACATGAAACATTGTCGTACCTGGAAAGTTGTCATAATGTACTGGCATCACGGTATTTTCACAGTTATGAATTAACAGAAGAAATTTTTTTATGTTCTAAATGTAATCTTACCTTCACGTAGTTTCTTTGCTTTGTCCTCCAAAAGCTTTTGCTCTTTATTTCTATTTAACAGCTCTTCTTGGGCTTGTTTTCGTTCTGCCTGTTCACGTTCTCTTTTAAGCCTTTCAGCTTCTTCTTTTTCTCTTCGAATTCTCTCTGCTTCCTCTTTGAGTTGTTTTGCTAAATTATCTTCTCCCTTTGTGAATTAAAAAAATAAATAAAAATTAATTTTACTGGTAAATGTTTTACTGAAGCTCATGGGACCACCCATACGAGAAGGACATCCCATCTCCTGGGACAGGAAACTTAGAAGACATAAGTCTGTCCACACCTCTCTACGTCTTAGTGTTTGGAAAATGAGCACACACAAAAACAAAACAAAACCCACATCCAGAAAATTATGCCCTCATCTCCCTGTTCTAGGTGGGCCTCAACTAATAATAATTACAAACTTATTAAAGTGATAGCTCCTCAACACAGGGAGAGAAAATAATGGGGTGCTGTCATAGGCTTCAGAAAAAAAATTACCCGTAAGAGTAGCTCCGCCATCCACGACAGCACCCATACGTGACTAAACTAGTAATGGTCAAGGTGGGAGGGGGGCCATGACAGCTTGCAGCACCTTTCATCTGACAAATGCCCAAACCTCAAACTTCAGCTGACATCTACTGTATAACATTTGAAAAATGCATGAGGAGACCTCCCTGTGGCTGCTTTACACATTTGTGATTAACCCCTTCCGGCCGATGGCACTTTTTGACTTCCTGACAAAGCTCGATTTTTCAAAACTGACATGTATCACTTTATGTGGCAATAACTTTGGAACGCTTTAACTTACCAAAGTGATTTTGAGATTGTTTTGTCGCAACACATTGTACTTCATGTTAGTGTTAAATTTTGGTTGATATGTTTTGCGTTTAATTATGAAAAAATAGGAAATTTTGAAAAATATGCATTTTATAAAAGTCTGTGCATTGCATACAGATAGTCAGACCGCCAAAATTATATCATAAATCTCATGTCCCAGATCTCTGCTTTATGTCGGCATCAAACTTTAGGGGCCTTTTTATTTTTTTACGGACATTAGAAGGTTTACAAGTGAAACAACAATATTCAAAATTTTCAGGAAATTTCTAAAACCCATTTTTTAAGGGACTAATCCAGTTATGAAGGGGTTTTGAAAGACCCTTGTATTAAAAACCCCCATAAATCACCCCATTTTCAAAACTGCACCCCTTAAATAAGCCAAAACAACATATACCTAGTAATTTAACCCTATAAGTGCTTAACAGGAATTAAGACAAAATGGAGGTGAAATTTACACATTTGATTTTATTTTACTAATATTTTCGTTTAGCCCTAGAATTTACACATTCACAAGGGGTTAAAGGAGAAAACGCATCCCACAATTTGTTATGCAAATTCTCTGGACTACCATAGTACCCCACTTGTGGGTGTAAACTGATATATGGACGCTCAGCAAGACGCAGAAGGGAAGGCGCGCCAAAGAGCTTTTAGAGGGCAGATCTGGCTGTGATCAGTTTCAGGAACCATGTCACATTTACAAAGCCCTTGAGGTGTCAAAACAGTTGAAACCTCTAGAAAGTGACCCCATTTTGAAAACCGCACCCCTCAAAGAATTTATCAAGTGATGTAGTGAGCATTAGTAACCCCGAAGTGAATATGTAAGCTGTGCGGAGTAAATTGGGTACACAAAATCCCATTCTATTTTCCCACTAGCTCCTATGACACGGATGGGGAAGAGGGGCATTCTGGGGTATCAGTGCTGGTGCATTATCTCTCATAAGCTCTAAATATGGGGGGTCCCCTGAAAACGCTCGCACAGCTTATACATTTCCTTCTAGTCGCAGCCACTTATGTCCTAATGATTTGGCGACTTTTGGGGTTTTTGTCTTCACATTGTACAAGCTAGATTTTTATTTTCTGGCAATCTGGCCATATGAGGGCTTGGTGTATACGGTATTAGATGTGCTTTTCAATGCCACCATTTTAGGATGCCTGTAACTTATTGACTACAATTTATTAACTCTTTCTGGGTGGGATGTAAAAGGAAACCTCAATTCTGGCATTGCTTTTTAGCATTTATTTTTTTTCCCGTGCAGCGTACAGCATAAGTACTGGGCTGCTTTTTTCCATTCATTTCTATGGGGAGCGCACGTGTTCCGGCTCCCATAGAAAACAATGGGATCTGTTTTAAATGAATGGGTTGTAACGCAGCCTGCTGGCAAGCCGCCGCCTGTCCAGTTTCTCCAGGGTTTAGGACGGAAATCCCAGGGTGGACAGCGGCGCTAGTGTGAACCCTCCTTTACATAAAAGATGGTTCGGGACTAGAGATGAGCGAATAGTATTCAAAACTATAGTTTCGAATACCTCGCTCCATAGGAATGAATGGAAGTGGCCAAACACCAAGGGGTTAAGTGCAGACGTTGGCCGCTTCCATTCATTCCTATGGAGCGAGGTATTCAAAACTATAGTTTCGAATACTATTCGCTCATCTCTATTCGGGACTGGAAAGCAAATAAAAAAAGCATTAAAGAGTATGTCAAGGGGTAAGTATGCATTAAAAAGAGGTACCCCACAGAAGAGGGGTAGTCTTATACGGTGAGTATATCCCAAACTCTATATTTTAACTGGAAAAGTTGGGGGTCGGCTTATACGCCCAGTCGTCTTATACGCCGGAAAGTACGGTAGGTATCCCTGTGTGTGAAAATGCCCACTCTACAAATCTATGAAAATATTTTTCCTATTCAGTAAACGCCATAGTGGGGAAAAAAAAAAAGGTCAAAAGTGCCAAATCGCCCTTTTTTTTACTGTTTTGCCTCTGATAAAAATTTGAATAAAGAGTGATCAAAGCAAAAGCAATTCCCCAAAATGGTATAACTAAAAAGTACACCCGGCCCTGCAAAAAAAAAAAAAAAAGACACCCTATGCATCGCCATACATGGAAGTATAAAAAGTTACGGGTGTCAGAATATGGCAAGATTTAGAAAAAAAGGCGTTTTGGCAGTTTTGGATTTTTATTTGAGGTTAAAATGTAAATAGAACCATGTAAATCTGGTATCCCCAGAATCGTACCAAAACACAGAATCCAGTTGATATGTCATTTTGGCTGCACAGTGAAGGCTGTTAAAATTAATCCCGCAAGAAAAATTGCACAAATGCACTTTTTCTTCAAATCCCCCCCCCCATTCTGAATTTTTTTTTTCCAGTTTCCCAGTACAATTAATGGTAGCATCATGAAGAAAAATTTGTCCTTGAAACATTAAGATTTCATATGGCTCTGAGAGTGGAAAAATAAAGTTATGGGGGTTGGAAGGGGGGGGGGGGGAGTCAAGCAGCATGGTCAGCTGGAAGCCCAGGTGTCAGTCCTCCTAAAGCGAGGTCATTAACCCCTTCCCGCCGATGGCATTTTTTGATTTTCGTTTTTGACTCCCCTCCTTCTAAACCCCATAACTTTTTTATTTCTCCGCTCCCAGAGTCATATGAGGTCTTAATTTTTGCGGGACAATTTTTTCTTCATGATGCTACCATTAATTATTCTATATAATGTACTGGGAAGCAGGAAAAAAATTCAGAATGGGGTGGATTTGAAGAAAAAATGCATTTCTGCGACTTTCTTACGGGCTTTGGTTTTACGGCGTTCACTGTGCAGCCAAATGTCCCCTGTATTCTGTGTTTCGGTATGGTTCCAGGGATACCAAATTTATATGGTTTTATTTACATTTTGACCCCTAAAAAAAATTCCAAAACGGTGTTAAAAATTGTTTTTTCTAAAAGTCGCCATATTCCGACGGCCGTAACTTTTTTATAAATAGGTGTACGGGGATGCATAGGGCGTCTTTTTTTGCGGGGCCGGGTGTACTTTTTAGTTCTACCATTTTCGGGAAATGTTATTGCTTTGATCACTTTTTATTCAAATTTTTAGCAGAATTAAAACAGTGAAAAAACGGCGGTTTGGCACTTTTGACTATTTTTCCTGCTACGGCGTTTACCGAACAGGAAAAATATTTGTATAGATTTGTAGAGCGGGCGATTTCGGACGCGGGAATACCTAACATGTATATGTTTCACAGTTTTTAACTACTTTTATATCTGTTCTAGGGAAAGGGGGGTGATTTGAACTTTTAATACTTTTTTATATTTTTTTTTATTTTTTTTTTATTTTTTTTGCATTTATTAGACCCCCTAGGGGTGTTGAACCCCAGGGGATCTGATCACTAATGCAATGCATTACAATGCTAATGCATTGCAAAAAAGCATCATCTCTTTTGCAGGCTGTATACACCAGCCTGCAAAAGAGAGAATTTGCAGACTGGCTGGGAGCCCTTAACAAGGCTCCCGGCTGTCATGGCAACGGGGGGTCGGCCCTGGAGCATGCTCCAGGAGCCGGCGATCCCTGCCAAAATGGCGGCGCCCATGCGCCGCCGGGAAGATGGCGCCTCCGGCGCCTTTGACAGCAGCGCCGGAGGGGTTAATGCCTCCGATCGGTCCCCGGACCGATCGGAGGCATTAGAGCCGGTTGTCTACTGCTTGAAGCAGTAGACACCCGGCGGCTATGACGGCCGCCCGGCTCCCGGGCGGTCGCCATAGTTACAGACCCAACACGCGCCGTACTATTACGGCGCATGTCGGGAAGGGGTTAATTATTTAGTCTGGAAAACCCCTTTAAACACAAACATACATTTCACTATACAAACAATACACAGCTATAAACATGTGAATTGCTGCTTAGAATACCTAAACTGTCTAAAGAAATTAAACTTCAAGTTTAAAAATTTTCAAGAAAAAATATTAAATACTGTATCCTAAAGAATTTATAGAAGGTTTACATTCATTACCGGAGCTTCCTGCTCGTTCTCCAGTTTATCTTCAGTTGGAACTGGAGGTGGGGGAGGTGGAGAAGGAAAGTCCAACTTTGGGGCAGAGTTATTTTTCTGAACACCTATGTTAATGCTATGACTTGTCCCTACAATGAAAACAATATAAATCATTAATATTAACTATAATTATATTATAGCACAATTTCTATAGAATTTTCATTAAAAAAAAAATCTCTTACCCCTCTTCCTAGGTGTAATTTCCATGTCTTTCTTGGGAGAAGGCTTGGACAAACGCAAAGCATAGATATTTTTTGCATCAAGTTCTCTTTCTTTATCCTGTATAGGAAAAATAAAACCTTAACCTGGAATACATTCACTGAATACATGGATCAACGTTTTCAGTTTTCATGGACAGCAGTGTATGTTTGTGAAACAAAACATAGAAAGCATAAAGTATAACTTTAACATAAAATTTCTAACACTGCATTATCAACAAATCAATACTCCCAATTAATGCAATATTTTATTTTAGGCTCGGTCATGCAGAAACGACAGAAAACTTATAACAGAAATCATGAGTAAGGGCTAGTTCACACGTGTTCGGGTGTTCGAGGAATTTGGTCAGGAAAAAATCTGCTTCAGGAATAGGAAGCTAGTATTCAGTCATGTTAGAGTTACAACCTCCTCTAAAGTTGTTGATGAAAAATGTAGGGTGGTTATAATGTGCAGCAATGCTACTGACGCTAGGTTCACACCTGCGTTCTGGTCTCCGTTCTGTGGTTTCCGTCTTCTGCATGCAAGAAGACGGAAACCACAGTCCGGGTCCGGCCGTGAGCGGCGGTGAACGTTTTATGCTCTCCGCCGCAAAACCGTTTTTTAAAATCCGGACACAGAGTACTGCATGTCCAACTCTGTGTCCGGATTATAAAACCCGGTTTCGCGGTGGAGAGCATAAAACGCTCACCGCCGCTCACGGCCGGACATCTTTCTCACCCATTCAAATGAATGGGTGAGAAAGACTCCTACAGGTTTCCGTATCCTGCTCTGTTTTATGAAGGAAACGGAAACCTGAAGGACGGAGTGCCGGGTGCAGATGTGAACGAGCCCTAATGCATATATATCTTCGTGCTAAGACTGTTAATCTGCAATAGGATCTCTGGTGCATTAAGGCTAAGAAATCCGCCAGTGCACCCAAATCATAGATCCTGTTTGAGAAAAAAAAATTAACTAAACCCACTCAGGGATATGAACTAATAAGAAAGTAACTCTTAGAACACCTCAACGCATTTCTCCTTCAAGTTGTTATGAGGGTTCATCAGGAGGAGATGGTTAAAATAGCCCGTCAAAATATCCCTATAGAAGTGATATTGCAGTTAAAACTGCATTTCCACGCTCCCAAATGGTGGAAGCCGGTACTAAAAGTAATTTCGCCACCTAGTGTTCAAATCCCAGTATGGGACTAAGTGTAAATGAAAAAAAAATAAATAGTGAAATGAAATAAAACATAAAATAAAAATACAATAAATAGTCAGATTAGATATTGATGTGTCTGTAACAACCCATACCAGAATAAATAGATCATAATTTATCCTGTGGTGAATGCCATAAAAATATGAAAAATATGAGCCTAAAAAGTGCTTCCCAAAACAATGTACAAAAGTGAAAAATTTAAATTTTTCAAGAAATATGCCATTTCTGTTGCTAATATGTTGTTCCCACTTTATGTCATCAGAGATATGCACTTCTAAAAACTATTAAGTGGGCTATTCCGGGGTCAAAAAAGTTATATATGTGGGTGTAAACTGCTGCTTGGGCACACATCAGGGTTTAGAAGGGAAGGAGTTCTGCGCTTTTTACCTTTTGGGGTAAAGATTTAGAGGGGCTTTCTGGACACCATGTTATTTTTGCAATGCCCTGGGGGTGCTAGTAAACTGGAACTCCCAAGAAGTGACCCCATTTTGTAGGGGCAATTTTAAGGTCTATGCAAATGTGACCAATGGTCACCAATGGTGTCCAAAAACCAACAATCTAAATCTGCGTTCCAAAAGCACCTAGCGCTCTTTCACAAATGGGCCCTGCTGTGTACCCAAGCTGCAGTTTATGGCCACATGTATGACACTGGTGTACCCAAGATAACTTACTTACTGTCATATGTGGATATAAACTGCTGTTTGAGTGCACAGCCAGGCACAAAAGTGAAGGAGCACTATTTTGTTTTTTTGGAGCAGAGTTTGGTTTTTAGATGTCATACCAACTTTTGCAAAGCCCCTGAATTGCGAGTAAAGCGTAATCTGTAGATATATGAGCCTATTTTAGAAACTAAACCCTCAAGGGAATTATCAAGTGGCGTAGCGAGAATTTTGAAAACTAAACCACTGAAGGGATTTATTAAGTGGTGGGGCCACCATTTTTAATAGAGATGAGTGAGTAGTATTTGATCGAGTAGGTATTCGACCAATCGACGCTGGTCCTTCTCCTACCTTTAGAAGTCTTCTCCCTGCAGCGTCCCCGCGGCGTCTTCCGGCTCTGAATTCACTCTGCCAGGCATCAGGCCTGGGCAGAGCCGACTGTGCATGCCCGCACTACATTTTCTTGTAGTGCAGACATGTGCAGTCAGCTCTGCCCAGGCCCCATGCCTGGCAGAGTGAATTCAGAGCTGTAAGATGCCGCGGGGACGCTGCATGGAGAATACTTCTCGGAGGATCCAGCCCGACCCTCACTCGTGGACTTGGTAAGTGTAATTTAATCGAATGTTGCCTACCCCTGAAACGAGCATTTTCCCCCCATAGGATAGGATATTCGATAGGATATTCGAGTGTTCGATTCGAGTAGTCGAATATTGAGCGGCTACTCGAAACGAATATCGAACATTTTACTATTCGCGTATCTCTAATTTTTAACCCTTGAGTGTTGCGTTAATTTAATTTCCAGAAATGATTGTGCAGCTGATAATGCCAAGTGAAATTACAATTTTTCCAGAGATACTCCATTCCAGTGCCTGTTAAGCAAGTATCTCGGGCACAACAGCTTTTAGAGAGTTCGTATCTGGGCACAACATATTACGTACTGAATTACATATTCTTGGAAAAATTGCCATTTTCACTTTTCACCATCAGCTGCATATTCATTTATGGATAATTAATTAATGCAACACTTGCGGGTTAAAAATGCTCACCGTACCAATGGACAAAATCCTTCAGAGGTGTAGTTTCCAAAATGTGGCCACATATCAATGGATTCCACTTTACTAGTGTTTCAGGAGGTCTGCAAAAGTGTCACGATGTCCAAAAACCAAACCGTCAAGGTTTGTGCTCCAAAACTACATGATGGTCCTTCCCTTCTGTGCCCAGCTGAAACCAAACAGCAATTTCTACCAATATATGATATTAACCTCTTCTCGCCACAGGCATTTTTCAAATTTCCTTTTTTGACATATATATATATATATATAAAAAAAAAAAAGTTCAAATCACCCCCCTTTCCCTTGAACACATATAAAAGTAATTGATTACTGTCAAACACATACACATTAGCTATCCCTATGTCCATAAACGCCTGCTCTGCGAATCTATAAAAATATTTTTCCCGTAGTGGGGGGAAAAAAAAAAATCAAAAATACCAAAACCGACGTTTTTTTCAGAGTTTTGCCTCTGATAAAAAATTTTAATAAAAAGTGACCAAAGCAAAAGCAATTCCCCAAAATGGTAGAACTGAAAAATATACCCGGCCCCGCAAAAAAAAATAAAAAATGACACCCTATACATTCCCGTACACAGAAGTATAAAAAAAAGTTAAGGGTTTCAGAATATGGTGACTGTTAGAAAAAAAAAAATTGGCACAGTTTTGGATGTTTGTTAAGAAATTGGGTTAAAGAGGACCTTTCATCAGATCGGGCACATGCAGTTTTATATACTGCTGGAAAGCTGACAGTGCGCTGAATTCAGCGCACTATCGGCTTTCCCGATCTGTGCCCGGTGTAAAGCGCTATCGGTCACGGTACCGTAGCACTTTAGTGTCAGAAGGGCGTTTCTGACAGTTAGCCAGGGACGCCCTTCTGCCCAGCAGCGCCTATCGCGCTGTACAGTGTGAGTGGGGAGGAATGCCCCCTCCCTCTGCTCACAGTGCTCGTCCATAGACGAGTATTATCAGGAGGGGAGGGGGCGTTCCTCCTCGCTCCACAGTACAGCGCGATAGGCGCTGCTGGGCAGAAGGGCGTCCCTGGCTAAGTGTCAGAAACGCCCTTCTGACACTAAAGCCCTACAGTACCGGGACCGGTAGCGCTTTACACCGGGCACAGATCGGGAAAGCCGATAGTGCGCTGAATTCAGCGCACTGTCAGCTTTCCAGCAGTATATAAAACTGCATGTGCCCGATCTGATGAAAGGTCCTCTTTAATATGTACATAAAACAATATTAATTTGGTATCCTCGGAATCGTACTAAAACATAGAATACAGGTGACATTTCAAAAACAAAAAAACGAAAATCAAAAGATGCCCATGGTGGGAAGAGGTTAATTATTCTATACAATGTACTGGTAAGCAGGAAAAAGATTCAGAATGAGGTGGATTTGAAGAAAAAATGCAATTGTGCGACTTTCTTACGGGCTTCAATTTTACAGCGTTCACTGTACAGCCAAAATGACATGTCACCTGTATTCTATGTTTCAGTGCGACTCTGAGGATACCAAATTTATATGGTTTTATTTACATTTTAACCCCTTACCAAAAATCCAAAACTGTGGCATTTTTTTTCTCCTAAAGTCGCCATATTCTTTTTTTTTTTTTTCTTGTAGATTGGGAGTCCCATATACGGCTCACAATGTACATTTTTCCCTATCAGTATGTCTTTGGAGTATGTGAAGAAATCCACACAAACACGAGAGAACATGCAAACTCCTTGCAGATATTAAAAGTCCCATATTCTGACACCCATAACACTTTTTTATACTTCCGTGTATGGGGATGCATAGAGCGTCTTTTTTTTTTTTTTTGCGGGGCCAGATGTACTTTTCAGTTATACCATTTTGGGGAATTGCTATTGCTTTGATGACTTTTTATTCAAATTTTTATCAGAGGCAAAACATAAAAAACATCGATTTGGCACTTTTGATTTTTTTTCCCGCTATGGCATTTGCCGTATGGAAAAATATTTTTATAGATTTGTAGAGTGGGCATTTTCGGACACAGAGATACCTAATGTGTAGGTTTTTCACAGTATTTAAGTACCGTATTTTTCGGACTACGCACCGGACCATAAGACGCACTAAGGTTTTAGAGGAGGAAAATAGGGAAAAAAAAAAATTAAGGAAAAAAAATTGGTGAAATATTTAATAACCTAATAATATAATATTTCACCAATGTAAATAGAACCGGGGGCTTTTGGACACAGGGATACCAAATGTGTATGTGTTTCACAGTAATGTTTTTGTTTTATATGTATTCTAGGGATATGGGGGTGATTTGAACATATATCTCTATCTAATCTATCTAATCTATCTATCTATCTATCCGTCTATCTGTCTGTCTTTCTGTCTATCTATCTATATCTAATCTATCTCATCCATGGATGGAAAGAGACACCCTGCAGTGAAGCTATGCAAGAAGAGAAAAAGGGGCGGGCCAGACGGGTGAAGGAGGTGTGGTTTTCTAAGCAAACTTGAAAACATGCCTCTTTCACCTGTCTGGCTCGTCCCTCCTTCACTGGCTCTCACATCTTGCTCCGGCAATGAAGCCACACAGACAGGGAAGTAGGGTCGGGCCAGACGGGTGAAAGAGGCGTGGTTTCAAGCTTGCCAAGAAAACCATGCCTCCTCCTCCCGTTTGGCCCGCCCCTCCTTCCCTGTCTGTGTGGCTTCATTGCCAGAGCCAGATCTGAGAGGCAGTGAAGGAGGGGCGGGCCAGACGGGAGAAGGAGGCGTGGTTTTCTCGGCAAGCTTGAAACCACGCTTCCTTCACCCGTCTGGCCCGCCCTTACTTCCCTGCCTCTCATATCTCGCTCCTGCAAAGACGCGACACAGACAGGGAAGGAGGGGCAGAGCAGGCAGGCACCGTGCTGCTCTCCTTTTGATTCACACAGACGGGACACAGACGCTGCACACGCTGCATTCGGACTATAAGACGCACACACATTTTCCTCCCATATTGGGAGGAAAAAAAGTGCGTCTTATAGTCCGAAAAATACGGTACTTATATATGTGTTTCTGTGAAAGGGGGGTGATTTGAACTTTTAATACTTTTTCTTTTATATTTTAATTTTTTTAAAAATTTATTAGACTGCCTAGGGGTCTTGAACTTCAGGGGGTCTGATCACTAATGCAATGCATTACAAAGCTAATGTATTGCAAAAATCCATAATTTCTATTACAGGCTATAGAATATACTAAAAGAAAGGCCTGGGAGCCTTCACAAGTCTCCAGGCTGTTATAACAAGGGGACACCGGGCCCGGAGCTTGCTCCAGGTGTCAGCAATCCCCAGGAAAATGAGGTCACTTCTGCTCTCTTTTCCCTTCTAAGCACTAAATCTGGAGTGTCCCCTAATATAGGCTCGCACAGCTTATACATTCCCTTCCTGACGCAGACAGTTGTGTTCTAATGATTTGGCGATTTATATATATTTCTTGTGAAGTAGCCATATGAGGGCTTGTCTTTTGTGGTATGAAATAAATGTTGTAATGACACCATTTTGGGGTGCTATAACTTTTTGACTAGATTTTATTAACTATCTCTTGGTAGAAAAAAAACAAAACAACCAAACAAAACAAAAAAAAAAACCAAAAACCTAAATTCTGGCATACCTTTTAATTATATTTTTCCTCAAAACATACAGCATAAGTAACATGTTGCATTTATTCAGTGGGTCAATACAATTATGGCAACACCCAATTTATGTGTGTCACTAATTTATGTGTCACTACTTTTGGGGCTATAAATCCATTATTTTTGAATCACCATGTTCTAAGATGCGTAACATTTTTATTTTTCGGTTGACAGAGTTGGTTGAGGGCTTATTTTTTGCAGAACCACCTGTACCTTTTATTAGTAAGATTTTTGGGTACATGTGACTTTTACATCGCTTTTAATAGCATAGTAAGACAAGATGGCGAAAAATCATTTCATTGCAAGTTAAATAATTTTTTAGTTTCATTGTATGGCTTGTTACGGACTCCTTAGTAGCATCATGTAGTGGTCCTTATTTCAGTGGTCCAGTTTCATAATAGACACATTTCAAAACTGTTATATTCTCTAGAGAGGAATGGAAAGACACATACCCTTAATTTCTGAGTCAACCGTTGAAGCTCTTCTTGTAGTACTTTGTTATTCTCTTGAACATCATGGGCTCTCTTTTTCTCAGCCATCAGTTGCCTCTGAAAACTGCTTTGTGTCAGTTCAATGTTTTTCTCCAGCTCCTGTAAGACAAGAAAACAGCTAATAACATCTGTAATAATACAAGTGTTACAGGAGGACAAGTGCAGGTTTTCAAATATCTGTTTATATCAATATTGGAAGATTCTATAAGAGCATCTGTCCCAGATTTCACAGACAAAATCTGACAACAGACAAAATCATAAAACCAAACAGACCTAGTTCAGTGGGCTCTGGTGGAGTCTGTGGTTTGACACAGTGCTGTGGCTTTCTTTATAAATTGAAGCAAGCAAATGGAAAAAATCAAGTAATTGCTCAATATACCTCAAAGTCTTATGCTTGGTTCACACATCAGTATGCCATCCGTCCGTTTGAATTCAGTTTGACACTTTAAAACGGACTGATGCACTGACTGATTGTATACTGACACCTTTTTATGCTGACAGCAAATGCTATCCATCCCCTAGAGGACAGATAAGGGGATTAAAAGTAGAAAATTGTAAACAGAGTAGAGATGAGGACATTTATTATATGTGATAAGGACATTTATTATATGTGATAAGGACATTTATTATATGTGATAAGGACATTTATTATATCTCCTTATCTCTACTCTGTTTCCCTTAGCTACTTTTAATCCCCTTATCTGTCCTCTAGGGGACAGACAGTGTTTGCTATCAGCATAAAAAGGTGTCAGTATACAATCAGTATGTGCATCAGTTCGTTTTTTAGTTTCAAACTGAATTCAAACGGACGGATGGCATACTGATGTGTGAACCAAGCATTAGTCCACAAATGACCAACAAGAAGCTATCATCACTGGGCCACATTTACATTGATTTATATTCATTCTGTTAATGAATTTTAAAGGGCTGGCAAGGAATTTTGTTTTTAAGATCAGCAATAAATACTTGATTGGGGAGGGGCACAACTGACTTCAGCAAAGATCAGCTATTTGGTTCGCTTCTGACGCTTATACTATACCTGTATAGTGGCCAGAGGATGATACTTCAACTCAGCTCCTACTGAATGTAAAAGGAGATGAGCTGCAGTGACAACACCCAGCAACTATATCACAAACCCAACTGCTTCTAAATGCGCTGACTATAGTAGGGATGTCTGAAGTGACCCCAACAGCTGATCCATGCTGCACCCAGCTGTCTGAAAAATAGATCATTTAAAAAAAAATGCCTAGAAGTGTGTTTTCAGTTTTCTAAAACTTTTGACTTGTTAGAAAACTTGTCCCAAGTAATGGAATATGTTACATAGTTAGTTTGAGTGAAAAAAAGACATATGTCCAGCAAGTTCAATCAGGGGATGGGAAACATCATGACATTTCCATAACTATTAATGCTATTTTGCTCTAAATGGCATCTAATCCTTTTTGTAGCTGTCAGCCGTGACCAGCTCCTGGGGTAAGCTATTCCACAGGTATACAGTCCTTACAGTGAAGAAACCTTGTCAGCTCTTGTAATGAAACCTTTTTTTTTCCTCCAGAAGAGGAGAGTACCCCCTTGTTTTCCATGTGGATTTTACATGGTACAGATTTTCCCCGTATTTCTTTTATGGGTCATGTTTAGGAGTAAGTTTTCATCATCTAGAAAATATAGAACTGGGCACTCACCATGAAAAATCTGCAGTAAAAAATTCAATCTTTATTATAGGAATCCAAGTAAAAATACATACGGGAGGAGGCACGCCTGGAGAGGAAGAGCGACAGTTGTTTTGTGCTGGTTGCACTTTTTCAAGCTTTGCAGATTACATTTGGACTTTCTATTCACTGTGAGCACCACCTATATACTGCGTGAAAGTTTACCCCATATTACATGGCTTATGCATATTCAGTAGCGCCACCCTACTCCTCATATTTAAGTTTTCATCATCTACCTCTGAGATCTTAATTGATGTGGATGATTGCTTAGGGCGTTATAGGGTTCCTAGCAGAAGTCAAAATTTTATTTTATTTTTTTAAACAAAAGCAGTACACTATAAAGCCATTTAACAATCCTCTCCAATATCAGTGTGAGAATTGTTTGATCCACTAGGTAAAGAATTCAAAAGTAAACATAAAAAAGTGGAATACCCTGACTCTTTTTTCTCGATCATCCAGCCTGCTTTCTAGAAGATCCACTTTCTTTGTCAACTCCTCACGTTCAGCTAGGTGTTTATTTTCAGAAAGCTGCTTTAACTTCTTCAGTGCAACATTCGACCTGTACAACTCCTCTTCTGTGTCCTTCAGTCGCTTTTCTGTATTCCTCTCCCTTTCCTGGGATTTACGCAATCGTTCTTTTAGGGTTCGCAGTTCATTGTTATGTCGGGATATAAGTTGGGAAACCTCATTTTCTGTATCTTCAAACTTATTCAGGGCTTTTTCCTGCCTGAACTGCAACCTTTTGAGGGCTTTGTTTTCTTTTTGACACTCTTCTAATTTCATCTGAAGTTCTGTTAATTCATTTCTTAGTTCATTTATTTTCAAAAGGCGAGCTGAAAGGACTCTCTTAGTGACAATATCTATGTCTTTCGGTGGAGACTCTTTGTTTAGGCTCTGGGAACGAAATCCCCATCGTGGTGCCTTTTTACTTGATGAAAATTTGGTACTGACTCTTTTTACACCTGGAACAACAAGCATATTACGGTAATGTCAGTCTCAGTCTAAATATCAGGATTTCCTAATCACAATTCCGATGGTTTGACCTGTTCAAGACTTCTCAGAGCACAGTGACTGCACTTGAACTTTTACAACAAAATGAAAACCTGATTTCAGACTGCTCAAAGATGCTTTACAAAGTTGTAAAAATATCTGAAAAAAAAAAATGATCTAGCACTGATCAGGAATGATAGAATGCTTAAATTGTCCCTACACCAAGTAGGAATGGTATTAGGGGTTCCCAGCATTGTATCTGATACACAGGGAATGAAGCAGGAAGCAGACAACTCTGTTCTTTTTGTAGTGGCTGAACTGAGTCACTGCAGCTTAGCTCCCTTTTAAGCGAATAAGAGCTGATCTTCATTACTACCGGTAGGTCTGTACCTACACAGGAAGTAGAGCTGTTTGTTTCCTGCTCCATTCTCTGTCTATGAGTTGCTAACATTGGTTTGAGGGGGAGCAGGGAGTCAACCCCCACCAATCATTATTTTACTTGATTATACACCGCCAGCATGTTCTGCAGTGCTTTACAGATATTATCATTATTCAATGTCCCAAGTGTGGCTCACAAACTAAATATCACTGTTTTTGGAGTATGGGAGGAAACCCATGCAAGGTCTGAAAGAATATACAAACTCCATCCAGATGTTGTTACTAGCTGTATTCGGACATCGGGGTTAAACACTAGATAGATCATCAATATTTTTGTGTGGGACACCCCCTTTAACCCATTCCCGCTCGGCACTGTACTATTACGTCACCCTGAGCATATAGTTAACGCTGTACGTACAGCATTATTTTCTGTTATAACACAGCCAAGGGTAGGGACCAGCCACTGATCACAGCACCCAGGAGCAAGTTTGGGCCCTGACTGCCTATACATAGTTCTCATAAGAACTAATGTGAGTTGTTCTACAATACTATGTATTGTAGGACATTGCACTGGGAATCCGAGATCCCACCTTCAAGTCCCCTGCAATACACACTAATAAGCAAAAAGTTATTTTTTTTTAATTAAAAAACCCCTTTATATTTAAAAAATATATATATATAATGTAAACAAAAATAAGCAAACATGTTAGGAACCGTCATGTGTGTATCAGTCTCCACTAACCCAAAAATAGTGTTATTTATCCAGTTCGGTAAAAAAAAAATAAAAAAATGTTACACACACACACACACACACACACACAGAGTACAGACCAAAAGTTTGGACAAACCTTCTCATTCAAAGAGTTTTCTGTATTTTCATGACTATGAAAATTGTAGATTCACACTGAAGGCATCAAAACTATGAATTATCACATGTGGAATTATACACTTAACAAAAAAGTGTGAAACAACTGAAAATATTTCTTATATTCTGGGTTCTTCAAAGTAGCCACCTTTTGCTTTGATTGCTGCTTTGTACACTCTTGGCATTCTCTTGATGAGCTTCTAGAGGTAGTCACCGGTAGTGGTTTTCACTTCACAGGTGTGCCCTGTCAGGTTTAATAAGTGGGATTTCTTGCCTTATAAATGGGGTTGGGACCATCAGTTGTGTTGTGCAGAAGTCAGGTGGATACACAGCTGATAGTCCTACTGAATAGACTGTTAGAATTTGTATTATGGCAAGAAAAAAGCAGCTAAGTAAAGAAAAACGAGTGGCCATCATTACATTGAAAAATGAAGGTCAGTCAGTCTGAAAAATTGGGAAAACTTTTAAAGTGTCCCCAAGTGCAGTTGCAAAAACCATCAAGTGCTACAAAGAAACTGGCTCACATGAGGACCACCCCAGGAAAGGAAGACCAAGAGTCACCTCTGCTGCAGAGGATAAGTTCATCCGAGTCACCAGCCTCAGAAATCGCAGGTTAACAGCAGCTCAGATTAGAGACCAGAGTAAAAAAGGCATATTTGGAAAGTGCGTAAGCAGTCCTACAAGGTACTGTCATTAGTCTGCAGACAAACTACATTTCATTAAGTATATTACAATATTTACTTATGACACAAATGGTGATAAAAAAGCAAAAGTTGTTGAAAGTTTAGGAATGCTTTAAAGGTGTTGTGCAGAGAAGAAAGTTTATCCTTGAATTCTCCACATTGAATCAGTTTTATTACTAAAATATAAAGTCCCTTGAAGCCCCAATGATTATATCTGCAGAGCAGGGTGCTAGTAGTCTCTGTGCACTGCCTCCTCTGCTGCAGTTCTGGTTCTCTATGACTTTACTGTACACCTCCTGCGTAACCATAGAGCAGAGTTGGTCATGCGACCAAGGGTTGAAGCACAAGCAAGGGAGACTTTTGGCCTCCTCAGCTGCGCTCTGCAAATGTGATTATCATTGCTGCAGGGGACCTGGATATATATTAATAAGTTAACGTACCCAGAGTACTGGTAAGCCTTAGATTTTCCTGCATAAACTCTAATTCAAGCATCACACTTACCAACTAGTAATATTTTTCTAAACTTTTACCATAGAGAAAGAAAGTATACCTTACCTCTGTTATGTACAGGTGTTACAGACCTGACTTTATAGCCGGCCTTTTTGGCACGAGGTGAAAAGGCCTTGGAACTGGGTGTTGGTGATCGGTCAGATCCATATGTTGTGTTCTCGTAATCATCAGAATAATAAGAATCACTACTTTTCTCAATATCTGGACTTCTATCCCGGTTACTCCTTCTCGTTCCTCTATCTGCCCTGGCCATTTCCTGGTCATCCTTCATGCTTTTCTTCGTAGTGTACGTTTGTGTGCTTGTAGATTCCTGCCGGGATAATGGACTCCGTCCTCTTTGTCTGTGTGGCTCATCATACTGTGAGTATGGGCTCCTGCTATTCATGTCAGTGAGTTATGCATTTCTGTAGGCAGCAAATAAAAATAGACAAACAATAAGAGTTCAGCATACCCCATGCTGTCAACCTAAATAGTTATGTAACATTGAGGCTCTCTGTTTGCCAGCATACAGCCTTTCTTAACAGACCTAATTTAATTGCTACCTATGGGGCCAATCACACGGAGTAAAGTGGCGCTGATTCTGCCACGATAACTCGCGGCAGAATCAGAGCTGATAAAAAACACTCCCATTTACTTCAATGGGTTCCATTTTCCATGCGGAACACACTGAAGTCAATGGGAGTCTTTTTATCAGTGCTGATTCTGCTGTGAGTTATCATGACAGAATCAGCGCAACATTACTCGGGGTGAATGTCACCTATGTGTTTGGTTCCTGCTTCTGTCTATTTAACCATTAATGTTTTCAGCTGCTAACTTCCTCCTGCTTATCCATGTGTCTATATAAGTCTAGTGTGCCATCCTAGCTTTTCCTGGGTAGCACTCTGACCCAGTCATTTCAATGGCCCCATGCACACTATTGTGTTTTCAATGGGTCCATGTGCGGGCCACGCGTCCATACTGCAAAACTCAGTATGTCTTATTCTGCTCACAGTTTACGGCATGGGTGAACCCCTATAAGCCTATGGCACACAGAAAACAACGGTCATTTCACAAATTTCTTCAAGTGTCTCAAGACCATTTATCAAAGAAAATGTGTTGGAGCATTCATGTGACATTTTTATTAGGGACAAACTAGTGATATTATTTGCTATGTTCCGTGTTGCTTTTTGCGGATCCGGAGATAGGGATGAAAAACTGATGCAATACTGAACGTTACTGCGGACATACTGCACTGATGTGAAATTAACCATAAAAACTGAATACCAAGTACTATTTTGTGGACTGCAATTTGCAAACAGTAAGGCCTCATGCACACAACCATGCGGTATTTCAGTGTGCTACCTGGTTTTTCCTGGATAGCACACTGACCCATTCATTTCAATGGGCAAATGCACATTACTGCGTTTTCCCTGGGTCCATGCCACAAAACTCCGCTCAATATTTGTGGCATGGACTAGCCCACAGAAGCCTATGGGACACATAAACAAAACACTGACGTCCATATTTAGCTACCCACAGTTTTTGTTGTTGATCCACAAATATGAATGACACAGACATACAGCACTAATGTTGAAGACACACAAAGCCATATTTTGAAGAGTGCATATTACTCATGGTCGTGTGCATGACGCCTAAAGCCTCACGCACACAACCGTGTGCACTGTCAGTGTGCTAGCCATGTTTTTCACGACTAGCACACTGACACATTCATTTATATGACTCCATACACACGACTATGTATTTTTACGTTCCCAGTAAGGAGTCAAGAGATGGGAGCAAAATTCAGGATCGGTTCTATTCCTTTCCATTTTGCAGCCCATGCTCACTAACCAAAACGAATAGAGCCATGGAAGCATGGTCAGCACATGGATGTCATCCATGTGGTGTTGCCTTAGTCTGTGGCTGTAGTCCCTCTTTGGCTGAGCATTGTGTAGAGTTTATTCCATGCATGCATTCTGTTTTATGCAGGTGTCTGTATGTCCTATTTGATAGTCCTGAGTTCTGTCTGCATGCATGATGCGGTTGTTTTTATACCAGTTCTTGTCTGCCTAGTTTTTATGCGTGTCCTGTTGTGTCTGTTTATCTCTTTTTGGTCAAGGGGCTTTCTGTTATATACTACTGGTACCTGTCCTGTAGTCCTGCCCTTGTTTCTTGTTGTTTCCCTACCTTCTATTTTCATCTGTCCATCCTGGTTTAAGTCTAAGTACACATTGTGTGTTTTATCCTTTTTCTGTGGCACTCTGCACCACAGTTCTGTCAGCAAGCAAGCTAGCAGAAAAAAAAAAGTGAGCAATTCACATAGGGCTACATTTTATGGAGGCAGATTCTGAAGCGAAATCAGCTGTCAAAATCAGCCTCCATGTCCCCGTGTGAACTAGCCCATGTCCTGCTTCCTTCGCAGAGTCACAGATTGTCCACAGTGGTCACGTGCGGTGGGGACCTCCACCAGAAGAAAACAACAGCTGCAGGACTGAGCCACACTGGGGGGCAGCGGGTCAGGTTAGTAGGTTTATTCTGATGTCTGTATGTTCTGTTTCCATTGTTTTACCTCCCTTGATTTTATGCTTGTTCTATTGTTGAATGTGTTGTCCTGTTTTACTTCGCTTCTATTTTCAGTCTATTTACCTGTCTGTCCTGTTTTCAGTCTGTGTTTTCTTGATGTGTTTTATCCTGTTTCCATGGAAATAGGATAAAAACTCACCATAGTTCTCACCTGCTTGGTCAGCCACTGTCAAACCAAAACTACCTGAGGAGATCTAGCAGTGGTCTAGCTGCCACCCCACACCTTGCTTATCATACACTTAACATTAGAGTGGTATTCCCATCTCAAGGTTCATATTCAGACTTGTAGTTGAGGATGCCTCAAGTGTTTTACCCAATACACTGCTTTATCTATCTTGCTCCATTTGCCACATACGACTAAGTCTCCCTCCTCAGTGGTTACAGAGCTGATGCAGGTCAGAATGATGACGCAGTCCCGGCTCCCAGCCACACGTCTTCTCTTCCCTCCCTTTCTGCATACTGCTTCCCATTTTGGAAGCCCCAATAAAGTCTAGTTAAGTTTCTTGGAGCATTGTAGCTCATCTCTGTATGTAAATGCACAGATAATCGTTCCCTTTTCTACAGCACATGCTTGGTGCTGGAATGAGCTGAAAACCTGGAAGTGGATGGGAGAGGAGCCAGGAGGGTAAATAAAATCCTGAGGTGACAAACCGCCTTTAAGCGAAGGCCTCACACTGCCAAAATGCAGCATTTTTTGTTGCAGATTTTTCTGCGTTTATTTAAGCCAAAGTCAGTAATGAAATTAATAGAAGGGAAACATCTAAGATCTTCCTTAATATTTTCCATTCCTTTTGTTGCCACTCCTGAAATTGGCTAAAAAAATACAGCAAAATCTGCAACAAAAAAAACGCTGCATTTCGACAATTAATCTAATGGACAGAAAAGTCCTGCATGTAGGATTATTTTGTCCACTGGAAAAAAAAAAATCGACTTGGGTGTAAACGAACACAAACACATACAAGATAAAATCCTATTGAAATGAATGGAAATTTTAACGGACTACTGACGATTCAGCTAGTGTCCATTGCTAAAATCTTGTAATGGACAATAGCTATGGACACTGCTGACTGTCACCAACAGTAATGGGAATGTCCCCTTAGCAGAATGAATGACAGCAAGCAGAGATCTAAAAAAAACAGGAGGAATTGATACAGAAAGTATATTGGAAAATTGTATATCTTTTATTATACATATAATATCATTTGTCTCTCAATATTGGCCTAAAAATGACCAACCTCTTTACAACAATACTGGTCACATGTTAAGCAAAAATCGAAAAAACACAAAAAAAAACACAAGAAAACCTGACGCAAGCTGACCTGCGCTACGGGCTTTCAAGTTGCATTGTCTCATTTTAGAGGCAAACACCACTATCTCAGCCTTGATTCACACTTCTGTTGGAGACACCACCGCAAAGTCTGCGGAGAGAAAAGTCACACAAGGAGGACTTTCTTCTCCATCAGTTTCAGTGAAAAATTGGCAGAAACTGGTCAGACACGTTATAGTCTATGGGGTCTGTTGATTTCCACGTGTAACCGCTTTTTAAAGAGGACCTTTCACCACTTTTGGGCACAGGCAGTTCTATATACTGCCAGAAAGCTGACAGTGCGCTGAGTTCAGCGCACTGTCGGCTTTCCCGATCTGTGCCCGGTGTGAAGAGCTTACGGTCCGGTACCGTAGCTCTTCTATGGTCAGAAGGGCGTTTCTGACCATTAGCCAGGAACGTCCTTCTGCCTCGTGGCGCCTATCACGCTGTACTGTGGAGCGGGGAGGAACGCCCCCTCCCTCTGCTCACACAGCTCGTCTATAGACAAGTATTATCAGCAGAGGGAGGGGGAGTTCCTCCCCACTCCACAGCACAGCGCGATTGGCGCCGCGAGGCAGAAGGACGTCTCTGGCTAATGGTCAGAAACGCCCTTCTGACTGTAAAGCGCTACGGTACCGGGACCGATAGCGCTTTACACCGGGCACGGATCGGGAAAGCCGACAGTGCGCTGAATTCAGCGCACTGTCAGCTTTCTGGCAGTATATAACACTGCCTGTGCCCAGATATGGTGAAAGGTCCTCTTTAACCACTTATATTGTGTTTTACGTCTGGATAGTGGCTTCCTTGTTCTGCATACTGGTACATCCTCGCAGTTTTCAGCATCTGCACAAAATCGTGCAACTGCAGGAACAAGTAGCTGGCTGAAACTTCAGCTGCAGCTCCCAGAAAGAAGGCAGGGAAGGCTGAGTGCTGTATACAAAGCTATTGGCGTCACCATGAGGCGGCTGCCCTCTGACCCGGCGGTCACCTGATCCACCGGGATCAGAGCCTGTTAGAGCTGCTGGGTCCCTACAAGACCCAGATCAAGTCTATAGAACAGGCAGGAGACTGTATTGCTCCTGCAACTGGGGCTAAATGTACCGGCACCTTTTAAAGGGGAAATCAGTCTCCACCACAAAAGAAGAAGTGATCAGATGTCCTCAAAGGTCTATTATGTCCTTATGGGGACACATGTAAAAAAATAAAATGCCATTAAAACGCCCTTATTACATGTTCTAGCCCCACCTCTTACACCATACAAAATAAAAATTACCATAATAGAGAAGAAACATTTTAAAAAGTTTTTTGCTATTAAATAAAAAATTTTTTTTTTAAAACAAACATTTTCCCTTCTCTTTTGTTTATATTTTCCTGGATGTAAAAAAAAATTAAAAACCTGAAAATTTTTTTAAAAAATAAGGCACTGTTTCACCGAAAAAAAGTCGCAGAAATTAGTTGAATGATAAAAATGTACAGCTCTCAAAACCGCACATACAAAAAAAACCCAAAAAATGTATCTAGTCCCGGACGAGAAATTGGCCCGGTATTGAGGCGGTTAAGCGGACATGGTCTCCATCTTTCGGGTCCCCATGTGGACCCAATCGATGGAAAACCGAACACTAGAGTGAACCTAGTGTCAAGCAGTTTGCGCTATGGCTAAATTCAGGCAAATCGGTGACAATTTCCACAACGGAAAAAACAACTGAGGGCGGGTTCACACCTGCGCCCGGTCTCCGCTTTCGGGTTTCCGTCTTCTGCCGCAAAAAACTGGACAGGAGATGGAAACCCGGTTTTCAGTTTTCAAAGTGACCGCCCTTGAGTGTCTTCTGCCTCTACGGGACAAAAACAGTTTTTTTGGTTTTTTTTTAACCAGACACAATGTCCTGCATGTCCGACTTTGTGTCTGGTTAAAAAAAAAACTGTTTTGCTCAGGGGACGCAAAAGGACGGTCATTTTGCAAACCCATTCAAGTGAATGGGTTTGAAAACTGACCACCGGATTTCTGTCTCCTGTCCAGTTTCTCTAGGCAGAAGACGGAAACCCGAAAGCGGAGACCGGTCGCAGGTGTGAACCTGGCCTTACAAGACCTATGTGTATGTAACCAAAACAAGGGAGAAAAACGCACCAAAACTGCAAATCCTAAACATAGGGACCAGATGGCAGACATTGCCTTATACTAGCACTTCCAGTCAATAAGCCACAGATGTCAGTAGCAGGACAGGCTGATGACAAGGACTGATAGACTGTAACTATGTACACTCATTCCCTTAACCCATTTATCACCGTGACAGCAGCCGCACGGGTCACATAGGCAGGCGGGCCCCAGGCAGTCGTACCCTGCTCCCCTTCGCGCTGGTCAGCCGGCAGCCAAGGTCTTCCTCCAGCCCTTGGGTATCCGAGGCTCCGTACTGTAGCCAGTAGCGCGTCGCTAGGCTGTGCCTTGTTTGTCCCCGGCTGCTACAGCGCCCGCATTCTATTTACACGCAGCTCCACGGTAACGGCTGTACCAGCACTCCTACTACATCGTACAGCGCTAGCCCGCTCACGTGACCTGCGCCAGGCTGCCCTGCAAACGGTTTCCTCATAGGACGGCTGTAAGGCGCAGAGTGATTGGTTCGTTTCCGCTGCGGTGTGTAGGTTACCAAGCAGCCACTGTAAATCAGCTGTGCGCGGAGACTGAGGCTACACTCACACCAAAGAAGTGCAAACCGGGCGTGAAAAACGTCTTTCATTGCCGTCTTCCACCCTAGAGACCCCCTTTTTACGGATTCACCATACTTTTCCTTTCATGGAGGGATCCGTGTAAACGGCCGTAAATAGGACGATCCATAAATTGACGGTTAGTGATAACGGACCGTCACACTTGAGAATAGCCCGATAGCCCCCAGTCCCTGATGCTAGGTTCACACTAGCATTCAGGTTTCCGTTCTTCAGGTCTACTTGGGAACTCTAAAAATGGAAACCCTCTCTACTTAAAAATCAGTGACGCTGGGTTCACACCAGCGTTTGATCTCCGTTCTGAGGTTTCCGTCAGACCGGGTCCGGCCATGAGCGCTGGTGAGCGTTTTGTGCTCTCCGTGGCGAAACCATTTTTTAAAAACCGGACACAAAGTCCTGCATGCCCGACTCTGTGTCCGGTTAAAAAAAAAAAACGGTTTCACCGCAGAGAGCACAAAACGCTCACCAGCGCTCACGGCCGAACACTTTTCCAACCCATTCAAATGAATGGGTTTGAAAAATGACTGCAGGTTTCCGTCTCCTGCCCAGTTTTGGACAGGAAACGGAAACCTGCAGAACGGAGACCCCTGGCACAGATGTGAACGAGCCCTTGCCTGCAGAAATTCATGGACCCCATAGAATATAATGGGGTCTTCTGGGCTTCTGCCTGGTTTCCACCCAAAAGTGAACTGAAAACAGTCTCCAAAGACAGGTGTGACCACAGCCTGAGAGTGAAATTTATGCTGCTGTTAGGCTGTGTTCACATAGAGGAATTTGCCATGGATTTCAGCCCCGAATTCCGAGTAGATTCCCTTCGCGATCCACCTCCTGTTGTTTTCAAATGGAGGAAGAGATCGAAGCAGGAAGCGGAAAAAAGCATCCTGCTTCATTTTGCCGCAGAGTGCGCAGCCCAAGACATCCGTGCCTTATTAGCAGCGAGATGTCGCAACGGAATGCTGATGAACTGCATCCGTATCCCGTCGTAGTAAGAACATGGCAAAAATGCCAGTGGCGGAAAAGGAAGAGGAATTCTTCATTTTCCATTGTGAGAATATACCCTAGACATTTGTTAATAATAATCAAAGTCACACGGGCAGTTTTCACTATCATTTAAATCCAGCTTTAAGCTACATTCACACGCGACAGAGATTAATGGAATTCTATCATTGCAGAAATGCATTTTTAAACAAGCATATATTCCAATAGCCTTTAGTTAGGCTATTCTAGGCATATCTTTTTTCTTTATTTCTTTGCAGCCGTTTTTGAATAAATTCATAATTCTTGATATGCAAATCGAGTTTAGGGAGCACAGGAGGCGCTACCCCTGTGCTCCGAGCACTACATTGTCACACCTGAAAAACGCCTCTGGCTCATCTCTTCCAAGCCCGCTCCTTTGAAAAAGATTTCTTCTACTGATCCTCTTCACTGCATAATGAGCAGCAAGTAACTTTGCTGAGATCAAAATATTGTGCATGCTCTGTATGCTCATTCAAGAAGAAAAGAAAAGATGGCTGCTGGCCATCTGCTTGAATGAGCATACAGAGTATGCGCAAGATTTTGATCTCGGCAACGTCACTTGCTGTTCATTATGCAGTGAAGAGGATCAACAGATTGTCACTACTACTTCACCCCCTCCCCCATCCACTCCATTATACTTACCTTCCAGGCTTCTTCTGGTGAGACGGCTCCTCCCTCTGTACTGATTCTGTAGCTTGCGCATTGTTCTCCTCTTCTCCAGTCTCTACTGCGCATCCACGCATGTACAGATGAGTTGGATCCTCGCTGGAGGAGAAGAGTTCGTACCAGTGGCGTAACTAGGAATGGCGGGGCCCCCCCCGACCGACGCTGAAGACCTCGACCAACTAACCCCTACCGCCGCCGCCCCTCCGCGAGCATTTCTGCGCACACTATAACACCCCATACTGTCCCCTGCACACAGTATTATGTCCCCATACTGGCCCCAGTACACAGTATTATGTCCCCATACTGGCCCCAGTACACAATATTATGTCCCATTGTGGACACACATGAACAATTATTATATTCTGGGGTCTTTTCAGACCCCAGAGTATAATAATCGGAGACCCAGAGGGATACAAACATAACAAACTACTGTTAATTACCTATCTCCCGACTCCCCTGCATTCTCCGTTGCTGTTGGCCATCTTCCGGGACGTCATGTGACCGGGGCCCTGTGTCGCGGGTCGTAGGACGTCACGCAAGTAGGCCGAAGCCTGCCCGGAGCCTTACCTCTCCCGGGCCTCCGATTGTTATACTTGGTGGTCCGGAAAGACCCCCGAGTATTACAGTGCTTGTGGGGCGCCCGCACCGTCACTTACCAATCCTGGCCCCTGCAAGGATCAGTAAGTATATAGGGCCCGTTACCAGCTGGAGTAACTCCAGCCGGTAACAGCCTATTAAAAAAAAAAAAAAAGCATCGGTAGCAGCTGTTGCCGGGCCCCTAATGTCCGTGGCCCTGTGGTAGCTGCTACCACGGTAGTTATGCCACTGGTTCGTACCGACACAGTACAGGAGGAGGAGGGGCCATTTCAGAGGAAGACACGTGGAGGGTAAGTATATACTATGGGTCGGGGGTTGCACCGAGTAGGTAGGGAAGGGCAGGATAGCTAGAGAGACAAGGAAGGGGCATATGGGAGAGGACGAGTGAGGATGTAGGGGGAAATAAGGTGAGCGGGGTTAGTAAGGAAGTTACATATCAGGAAGAAGAAGCATGTAAAAACATGCTAAAAGGTTCCATAGTGGCCCCTCTACACACTATAATGTCCCTTAGTGCCCCACATAGTTTTCTTTATGAATGTTCCAAAAATTTTGATCTTTCATCTGAAATTTTTGGGGGTTTATCATCCACAAACCTTATACTCTGGGCCTGCATCCAGCACCTTTGTACTATACTGTGTTCATTTCAATAAAGTTTCTCTCATCTACATGATCTATCTCAGACCCTTTTTGCACGACCTCTGAGCGCGTATCCTACTCTCTTCCTGTTGTCATGTCTACCTCCCGGTTCTCCGGTGTATGCTGAAGGAGCCGCTGCCATTCTCGCCTGTACCACCTTTTAGACAACCCAGACAGAAGGTGGGTGACAGAAGGATACTGTCTGTGGTGACCTCCATGCGGGAGAACAAATCCCACCCCATATATGGGACCTTGATGGGACTTGGCAGCACTGTAAGTGACCGTCTGCTTCACCCCAAGTGTGAGAAGGAGCACTATCGCAGGTCCTTCCTTCCAACCGCGACCAGACTGTATAATCTACATCAGACCAAGCGAAGATCACTCCGCACAGAGAACTAATAATTATGACAATGACCATGAAGTCTTCCTTCTTTCTCTTCCGTTTCCTTAGCTGCTATGGACTCCTAGTATATCTTCTCTTCTCAGCATACTGTATGTGTGCCTACGTCTGTATTATATTAATGTGTATTATCCTGTATCTGTATTACTATGCTGCTGTAACATGCTGAAATTTCCCCAATGTGGAACTATTAAAGGATTATCTTATCTTCACACGGAGTATACGCTCCACTCATTCTGAACGTAAAAGTCATTCAGAATGAGCGCGTAAAAACCAGCTCCCATTGACTTGAATGGGTGCTGGAATACGAGCACTACCCATTGCAATCAATGGGAGGCTTTTTTTCCTATTTCTTTCAATGTGATACGTGCGTATTTTACACGTGTATTTTGCAAAAATAAACACGCGTTTACTCCGTGTGAAGGCTCCTTTACACTGTTTATTATGTTTGTTACCTCCCGTGAGCCTCAGCATATTATACTCTGGGATCTGAAGATACCCCACAGCATAATGGATGTTTTGAATAGAATTTTTGCAGTCCAAATGAAACCGCTGTGTGAATCCTGCACAATAAATCTCCTGAGATTCGTCCAACACAAACTCTGTTTTGCTCGGAGGTCTTCACTCTGCTGGTATAAAGAAGGAGGGGTCTCTGGGAAGCACTCTGCAGCAATAGTAAGGGAGAGGGCCTCAGGGCAGGAAGCTCATACCCCAGTGAGCCCACTAGGGGAAATTTCCCAGTTATATACAGTGTTGGCCAAAAGTATTGGCACCCCTGCAATTCTGTCAGATAATACTCATTTTCTTCCAGAAAATGATTGCAAGCACAAACTCTTTGGTATTAATATCTTCATTTATTTTGCTTGCAATGAAACAACACAAAAGAGAATGAAAAAAAGTCAAATCATTGATCATTTTACACAAAACTCCAAAAATGGGCCGGACAAAAGTATTGGCACCCTCAGCCTAATACTTGGTAGCACAACCTTTAGACAAAATAACTGCGAACAACCGTTTCCGGTAACCATCAATGAGTTTCTTACAATGCTCTGCTGGAATTTTAGACCATTCTTCTTTGGCAAACTGCTCCAGGTCCCTGAGATTTGAAGGGTGCCTTCTCCAAACTGCCATTTTGAGATCTCTCCACAGGTGTTCTATGGGATTCAGGTCTGGACTCATTGCTGGCCACTTTAGAAGTCTCCAGTGCTTTCTCTCAAACCATTTTCTAGTGCTTTTTGAAGTGTGTTTTGGGTCATTGTCCTGCTGGAAGACCCATGACCTCTGAGGGAGACCCAGCTTTCTCACACTGGGCCCTACATTATGCTGCAAAATTTGTTGCTAGTCTTCAGACTTCATAATGCCATGCACACAGTCAAGCAGTCCAGTGCCAGAGGCAGCAAAGCAACCCCAAAACATCAGGGAACCTCTGCCATGTTTGACTGTAGGGACCATGTTCTTTTCTTTTAAGGCCTCTTTTTATTTCCTGTAAACTCTATGTTGATGCCTTTTCCCAAAAAACTCTACTTTTGTCTCATCTGACCAGAGAACATTCTTCCAAAACGTTTTTGGCTTTCTCAGGTAAGTTTTGGCAAACTCCAGCCTGGCTTTTTTATGTCTGTGCGTAAGAAGTGGGGTCTTCCTGGGTATCCTACCATACAGTCCCTTTTCATTCAGATGCCGACGGATAGTACTGGTTGACACTGTTGTACCCTCGGACTGCAGGGCAGCTTGAACTTGTTTGGATGTTAGTCCGAGGTTCTTTATCCACCATCCGCACAATCTTGCGTTGAAATCTCTCGTCAATTTTTCTTTTCCGTCCACAAACTAGGGAGGTTAGCCAAAGTGCCATGGGCTTTAAACTTCTTGATGACACTGCGCACGGTAGACACAGGAACATTCAGGTCTTTGGAGATGGACTTGTAGCCTTGAGATTGCTCATGCTTCCTCACAATTCTTCTTCTCAAGTCCTCAGACAGTTCTTTGGTCTTCTTTCTTTTCTCCATGCTCAATGTGGTACACACAAGGACACAGGACAGAGGTTGAGTCAACTTTAATCCATTTCAACTGGCTGCAAGTGTGATTTAGTTATTGCCACCACCTGTTGGGTGCCTCAGGTAAGTAACAGGTACTGTTAATTACACAAATTAGAGAAGCATTACATGATTTTTCAAACAGTGCTAATACTTTTGTCCACCCTCTTTTTTATGTTTGGTGTTGAATTATATTCAATTTGGCTTTTTGACAATTCTTTTTGTGGTTTTCCATTGAAGTGAATGGGAAGCACTCGCGTGTGCGGCTCGCCGTGTGAAGGGGCCCGGCGCTCGGCCGGGCCGTACACGCGAGCACTTCCCATTCACTTCAATGGGAGCGCTTGTAGAGTAAAAAGCAGCCCATTCATTTCAATGGGGAGCGCTCGTATGCCAGCTCCCATTGAAATGAATGGGATCTGCTTTATACGCGTTGATTCTGAATGTGTTTTAACGTTCAGAATCAGTCACCGTATCCGTAGTGTGAATGCACCCTAACTAAGTAACTGTGTATGGAGTACGAAAGGTGCAAAAAACGATGGAAAGTCCTGATAGCTGAAATCTATCAGTAATTAGAAAGAAGACCTGGATGAGGGTCTTTAAAGATAGTGGCCACCATAGCTGTAATGTACAGCGTAGACCCGTAGCTGATGCCCGCAATCAGAGTACAGAGGAAGGGGTTAAAGAGAAAATGATCTTCAGTGATGCAATCTATTCCTTTGAATGCATTAGTATCTCGAAAGAAAAAAAGAGAGACACCGAGCAGACCGTAGTGTAGATCTGTAAACTTACTGATTAGGTGCAAAGACAAATCTGGGCTCACCTTTAAGGGTTGTGTGGATACGCAACACTTTACAAAGCAACAGGATCACTGGATAAGGATCCTAAATTGGGTGCAGCTGCGAGGTACCTCACACCTCATGGGTGTATAGATAATGCAAGGATGGACCAAGTTGCCGATTTTGCAGTTACAAATCCGGAACAAGAAGGACCCGCGCTGAATGGTTAGGTGAATAACGACTTTTTATTGAACAAACACACTACGCGTTTCGGGCATCCACTC
Source organism: Leptodactylus fuscus (assembly GCF_031893055.1). Lineage (NCBI taxonomy): Eukaryota > Metazoa > Chordata > Amphibia > Anura > Leptodactylidae > Leptodactylus > Leptodactylus fuscus. The sequence goes on along the minus strand of NC_134267.1, from coordinate 125,468,407 downwards.
TGCCCTTCCTCAGGTGCAATAGTTCAGTGGACAGGTTGTAGAGACAAGACCCCGGCCTGGCAGTTCCTGGGGGAGAGAGGAGGTGCCGGGGTCCTGTCTCTACAACCTGTCCACTGAACTATTTCACCTGAGGAAGGGCAGAGTGAATGCCCGAAACGCGTAGTGTGTTTGTTCAATAAAAAGTCATTATTCACCTAACCATTCAGCACGGGTCCTTCTTGTTCCGGATTTGTAACTGCAAAATCGGCAACTTGGTCCATCCTTGCATTTTGAATGCATTAGTGCTGACATTTCAGCATATAAAATATCAAAATATAACTATAGACCCAAGTGATGGAGCTGCATTTCTAAAGAAATTAGCAAAGCTGTTAACCATAGAACGCTAAAGCTGAAGCCCTGTGTGACGTAAACACTGCGGTGAAAAACGCAATGTTTAAGGGCTAGTTCACTCGGGGCAAAATGGTCAGGATTTTGACGTGGAATACTCATCAAAATCCTGCTGCCTCCCATCGAAATCAATGGGAGACGGTCATTTCCTTTTTCTGCAAGCGGGAACAAAAAAAAAAAAGAAGCGAGCTGCCCTTTCTTCAGGCGGATTCCGCGGCGTCTGCCTCATGACATCACCCTCCGGACTAGGCCCATTCATTTGGGTCTAATCCGGAGCGGGAAGCTATGACGGGATTGCCGGTGCACAGCACCGGCATCCTGTCACGGCAGCCGCGACGGAATGTGTTCAGTAGCTCTTAGTTTTTTAATGCAAATTATGGTACAATAACCAAGTAGACGGTAAGATTGTGTTTTCTCTGTGTGCTGCAGTGTTACCACCCACTTGGCTAGTATACTCTACTTTAGATTAAATAATAAAAGGGTTTATATCTGGAATGGATGAATGGCTTTGGATAAATGAAAAAACTAAATTTTCTGGATGACAGTAAATATTACATTTTGTATGTCACTTGGTTTGTCAGATCTGGTGTCAGATGAAACTATCTTATCATCTTTAAGCCAATGACCCATCTCCAGCCATAAATTCATGCTTAGCTGAAATAAAAGAATGGCTTAAGCCAGCTGTCTAAAGGTAAATCTGGACTATGTGGAAGTTTTCATAGTTGAAGGTCAGCACGTAAAGGGGTTTTCCCATGAAAAAGTCATTCCCTTTCCATAGGTTAATAAATAACTTGCAGATCAACTGGAGTCTGACCACTTAGTGTGCTATTGATCATGAAAATGTCACTCCCATTGAACGGAATGGCTCAGTGCTCGCATTGCCTGACCACCACTTCATTCAGAAGGGGGGGGGCAAAAATCCTCCATTCTCCCTGATCAGTAGGAATCCCCAGTGATCTGAAAGTTATCCCTTATCCGATGGAGAGGGGTTAACTTGTTTAGTGGGAAGACCCTTTAACAGCAAAATGGCAATTTACAAATCCTTCACCTCCATCTGTAAGTAATACAACCCTTCAAGCATACTAAGCTAGATACTTATTAGGGTATGTTCACACAGAGTTTTGTGCAGGCGGATTTTGACGCGGAATCTGCCTCAATATTCGCCTGCAAAAATGCCTCCCATTCATTTCAATGGGAGTCATTTTTTTCCACTAGTGATTTTTTTCAGCTAGCAGAAAAAAAAGCAGCATGCCCTATCTTCACGCGGAATCCGTGGCTGAGTAGGCCACAGTGTCCGCAGCTCAAGACACACTCTTGCTTAAGCCTAATCAGGAGCGGGATGCCGATGCATTATACCAGCAGATCTTTCCACAATGGTACATATCTTTTTAACCTCACATATGGATTACTGTAATGCCCTATACATGGCCTTCTAAGCAAAAACATATACCACTTAGATTTAGTCCAAAAATCTTGCATGTAGGTTAATATGCAAACAAACCTAACATGCACCCATAATGCCCAGTGATAGCATCAGTACCTGGCACACGTAGACAAGTGCCGGGGCCCAGACCCTTAGGAGGGCCCACTGAGCATCCAGTGAGTGCTTCTATGAAGACAGATAGAAGTGCTCAATGCCTTGTTAATGACCCATTTTGGAAGCAGTGTTTACACACTTCATTATTACTCACAGTTTTTAGCTCTGCGGGCTCCCTGTCCTTTTTTTTTTCTTTTTTTTTACCATCAGCCCTAGCATTGACAGGCTGGGAGAAGTTCAGAGAGCTGTGGTGAGTAATGATTAAATATTCACTGCCAACTTCAGGGGCCCAGCTATCATTATAATGGGGGAAAGAGGCATAAGGGAGCCCTTATTATGCATGGGGGCATAATGGTTGTCATTATACTGTGTGGGTCATAAGGGGGCAATTGTGCTGAAATTCCAGTATGTGTGCCACAGCAAAAACAACCCAATTTTGGATTGTTTTTGTTTGTGACAGCATGTGGCAATGCCACATGCGATGCACACAGACTCCTGGAGTGATCCTACAATCCTGCAAAGATCACCTGTCCTGACAGCCTTTGGGTTCCAGAAGCTGCTGCAGTGGACAGGCGGAAGAAGCAGTTTGCTCCTATTCAAGTAACGGAGCAGAACTGCAGAACTGTGTCAGAACAGCTGAATGGTGTGGGGTTTGGGTGTTGGACCTCCAAAGATCATATACATATGACCTATCCTGTGGGCCAGAAATCCACCTTAGGGTGCATTCACACTACGTATACTGAAGCTTATTCTGAACGTAAAACACGTTCAGAATAATTGGCGTATAAAGCAGCTCCATTCATTTCTATGGGAGCCGGCATGCGAGCGCTCCCATAGAAATGAATGGGCTGCTTCTTTCACTATGAGCAGTCCCATTGAAGTGAATGGGAAGTGCCGGCGTGTACGGCTCGGCATGAGCAGAGCTTGCCGTACACGCCGCCACTTCCCATTCACTTCAATGGGACTGCTCATAGTGAAAGAAGCAGCCCATTCATTTCTATGGGGAGCGCTCGCATGCCGGCTCCCATAGAAATGAATGGAACTGCTTTATACGCCGATTATTCTGAACGTGTTTTACGTTCAGAATAAGCTTCAGTATACGTAGTGTGAATGCACCCTTAGGCTAAGGCTGCATGTAGCAAAATGCAGCACAATCCCCCAAAAAACGCTGCATAAAAAAAAAAACGCAACGGAAAGACAATATGTTTTTTCGCAGCATTTTTCATTGCGTTTTTGATGAGTTTTTCTCTCCATATTTTCTTCCATTGTTATACCCTTAGGTATAACACCAGCAATTCCACATGCATAATTGACATTCAGTGACTTTCAAAATGCAAGTGTTTTTGAAAACACGGCTTTTCCACAGATGATTTTTTTTCTGCATTGTGTGGATGCAATTAGCAGGTAATGTAAAATGCAGAGTTAGCTTTCAAAGAACTTTTGAAGCTTCACACTTGTTGCTGTCCTTACAGATCGCAATACAGTGGATAGTACTGCTTTTCTACTCTGCACTAAAAGTGCAATTTTCCACATTTTATTAATCACTAAGTCGGTGTCCGTTTTTTTTTGGCTGGACACAAAGTTGGACATGCAGGACTTTGTGTCCAGTTAAAAAAAAAACATTTCGCTGCAGACAGGCAGAAGACGCACACGGACAGTCACTTTGCAAACCCATTCAAGTTTCCATCTCCTGTCCAGTTTCTTGGGGCAGAAGACGGAAACTGGACAGATTGTCTTAAGTGGAGATCGGGCACAGAAGTGAACCTACCCTTACCAACGAATATCGCTGGGTTCACACCAGCGTCTGGTCTCTGTTCTGAGGTTTCCGTCTTCTGCATGCAGAAGACGGAAACCTGTCAGACCGAGTCCGGCCGTGAGCGCTGGGGAGCGTTTTATGCTCTCCGTGGCTAAACCATTTTTTTTAAAAAAATCGGACACAAAGTCCTGCATCTCCGACTTTATGTCCGGTAAAAAAAAAACTGTTTTGCCACAGAGAGCACAAAACGCTCACGGCCGGACACTTTTCAAACCCATTCATTTGAATGGGTTTGAAAATGCCGGCAGATTTCCATCTCCTGCCCAGTTTCGGGCAGGAAACGAAAACCTGAAAGCGGAGACCCCAGGCGCAGATGTGAACGAGCCCTTACAAATGGATAGTATCTGTTTGTGTCTGTTTTGCAAGAGAAGGGTATGGGGAAATGGATTTGTCAAAAACAAGCACAAACGTACAGTTTTTATAACGTACACCCATTTTTGATCTGTAGGGCGGATTCACGCCTTATTTGCCCGGTCTTCGCTTTGTGGGTTTCCGTCTTCTGCTTGAGAAATTGGACAGTTAGCCTCTTCTGGTCTCTGCGGCGAAACCGTTTTTATTTAACCAGACACAAGTCGGACATGCAGGACTAAAAAAAAACAAAAAAAAACAGTTTTGCTGCAGAAACCAGAAGCCGCTCACGGGCGGACACTGATCGCCGGGTTTCTGTTTCCTGTCGGTTTCTTAGGCAGAAGACAGAAACCCACAAAGCAGAGACCCGGCACAGGTGTGAACCTGCCCTTTTTGGACAAATTCGTTTTATGAGGGGTTTTTTCTTAGAAAAAAGCAGACTGACCAGACAAGTGTAAAGCTAGCGTTATGTATATCACCAATACACTCATGTACTGTTTAATTCAGCGCCAACAAGTCCTTCATGACGCGTTATTTTGAGTGTATTAGTAGCGTCATCATAGCTTGTAGTGCAGTAGGTATCCAGAAGGTGGCGCTATATACCCATAAATAATAAGATGTTAATGCGACCTCTTTATATGAAATAGCATGAGCGGTATTATGAATATCGCACGGTTATAGGCTTGTCTTCAGGGCTGTGTGGTTACACTATGGAGGAGATCTTAGCTGTGATAGCCATGTGCACCCATATTATTAGCCTAGCGCCCTTTGCTCGGGCCCCTCCTCCCCCATCTGGGCGGTGCAGAGGGCGGTAGCTGGCTGAAGTGTCGGCCGGTGCATTAGGGACACGCACCCCGGTGTCCTTATCTTGTGGCAGTATAATCTGGAGTTAGCCCGGGAGGAGATCCATCTGCTGGGGGTCGGCGTCACATCGTGAGGTGAAGAATTGAGGATGGTCACCCGGGTGTACACAGCATCCTCCTCCTGCTCCACCACGGTGAGTGAGGGCTGCAGAGTTTCCCTGCACTTAGTGCCGCTCCACTAGTTCTCCTGTGCAGTCAGTGCTCTGTGTGTACTGAGAGAGAGGCAGCAGTCGGTGCTCTGTGTGTACTGAGAGAGAGGCAGCAGTCGGTGCTCTGTGTGTACTGAGAGAGAGGCAGCAGTCGGTGCTCTGTGTGTACTGAGAGAGGCAGCAGTCGGTGCTCTGTGTGTACTGAGAGAGGCAGCAGTCGGTGCTCTGTGTGTACTGAGAGAGGCAGCAGTCGGTGCTCTGTGTGTACTGAGAGAGGCAGCAGTCGGTGCTCTGTGTGTACTGAGAGAGGCAGCAGTCGGTGCTCTGTGTGTACTGAGAGAGGCAGCAGTCGGTGCTCTGTGTGTACTGAGAGAGGCAGCAGTCGGTGCTCTGTGTGTACTGAGAGAGGCAGCAGTCGGTGCTCTGTGTGTACTGAGAGAGGCAGCAGTCGGTGCTCTGTGTGTACTGAGAGAGGCAGCAGTCGGTGCTCTGTGTGTACTGAGAGAGGCAGCAGTCGGTGCTCTGTGTGTACTGAGAGAGGCAGCAGTCGGTGCTCTGTGTGTACTGAGAGAGGCAGCAGTCGGTGCTCTGTGTGTACTGAGAGAGGCAGCAGTCGGTGCTCTGTGTGTACTGAGAGAGGCAGCAGTCGGTGCTCTGTGTGCCCAGTGTACTGAGAGAGGCAGCAGTCAGGAATCTGTAGATGGTGTTTGCCCCCCTGCCCATGCCTCTGAGGGAAGGCTAGTGGCTGACTCCTCTGATGACTTTACTCATTGCATAGCCTTGCCATTACTCATGTATAGGTGTACTTGTAGTACCTCTTAGCTGGAGTTAGTATTTCTGATATATTACACGTGGGTAGACATTGGGGCCACGCATGAACCGAACTTCACCACCAGGCCACAGAGACATTATTTCAGAAAAGGGTCAGGTGAAGTTTATTGGCATAGGTGAGACTGTGTGCCCCCCTCTGCCAAACATGCACAGTGTATTTATCTGGTTAGACCTGCCCTGCAAGCTCCCTTCTAGGTCAGGTTTTTTTTTGTTTGCATTTTTGCTATTCAAGCCATATAGCCATATCTGGCATATTTTATTTTTTGGTATGCCAGAAACACAGGAGCAAATAAAACCTGCATTTTGCATTACCTGCAAAGAAAATGAGATTCTGGCTAATCTCATCCACACGTTGCCAAAAAAATACCTGAAGCGGAAATGCTGCGAATTCCAAACTACTTGCAGTTTTGTAAATAACAGCATGTCAATTATACCTATAAGGATAGTTCACACATAAAAACCGCCTGGCTTATTTTGGTCCTGAAAAAAAAACGCTTCCTAATTAGGAAGCTGTTTTTTGACCTTGAGGCGTTTTCTGGAGCAGTTTTTGGTAAAAACTGCTTCAGAAAAAGCCAGGTGGTTCCCCTCCCCTAAAGTGAATGGACTGTAAAGAAAAAAACGCTAGGCGTTTTCGGTCGCATTTTTTTTTTTAAAAAAAAACCCTAGCCATTTTTCGCCTCCCATTCACTTCTATTGCTTTCCTCTATTGCTTTTTTTTTTAACAAAAAACTGCTAGCAGAAAAAAAAAAAGCTAGCAGTCTCCATAGACCACCGTTGTGTCAAAATCTGCCCCGTGTGAACTAGCCTTAAGGAAACGCTGGCTGTGGCTTGCTACATGGGGCTTTAGCCTAAGGCTAAGGCCCCACGTGGCATGCCGCAGTAAAAAAGTGCTGCGGGAAAAACCATGGCATCAACCTTTCAAGTGATCAGGCAACAGTGGTATTGTATACTGCTAGAAAGCTGGCTATGCGCATGTCAGCTTTGACAGTATGTGCCCAGGTGCTGGATATCACCTCACTGTTTGAAAGGCTGGCGTTACTGCTCAGCATCCTAAGGAACACTCTCTTTTATTTGATTAAAATGTTGAAAACCCTTGTAATCATTTTCCTTCCACTTCACAATTATCTGCTACTTTGTGTTGGACTATCACTTAAAAGATCAATAAAATACTCTTAAAGAGGACCTTTCACCATTTTGCCCACAGGCAGTTCTATATACTGCCGGAAAGCTGATAGTGCTCTGAGTTCAGCACACTGTCGGCTTTCCCGATCTGTGCCTGGTGTGAAGAGCTTATGGTCCGGTACCGTAGCTCTTCTATGGTCAGTAGGGCGTTTCTGACAGTTAGCCAGAGACGTCCTTCACAGCACAGCCAATCACACTGTACTGTGAGAGCCGGGAGGAAAGCCCCCCCATCTGCTCGCAGTACTCGTACATAGACGAGCATTATCAGGGAGGGAGGGGGAGTTCCTCCCAGCTCTCACAGCACAGTGTGATTGGCTGTGCTGTGAAGAAGGACGTCTCTGGCTAACTGTCAGAAACGCCCTTCTGACCATAGAAGAGCTATGGTACCGGACCATAAGCTCTTCACACCGGGCACAGATCGGGAAAGCCGACAGTGCGCTGAACTCAGCGCACTGTCCGCTTTCTGGCAGTATATAGAACTGCCTGTGGGCAAAATGGTGAAAGGTCCTCTTTAAGTTTGTGGTTGTAAGGTGACCAAATGTGAAAAAGTTTGAGGGCTATGATTACTTTTGCAAGACACTGTAAGTATTGGTTCACACTAGCGTTTGTATTCCATCCGCATGGAGACGCCCAGGGCACAATACAAGCGCAATTGCAAGCGATGTGTTGTCAAAGCGCACAGACCCCATAGACTATAATGGGGTCCCTGCTGCTAGCTGCACTCACAGTTTTATCTATAATCTATACCACTGTGTGCATACTAATGTATTTTAGTCAGCTCACTCCCCCCCCCCAAAAAAAAAATAAATAAATAAATAAAATGGCTTAAAAAGTCATGCGTACCCAAAAATTGGTACCAATAAAAACTACCACTTGCCCTGCAAATACAGGAAGCTTTGCAATCTAGCTGAGACATTCCTTGGAAACCCATGCATTATGTGTGAGCATCCCATTGAAAAATGCCAGGATTCCTGCACAAATCACTGAATTGTTAGGGGCCGTTTACACAGGAAAAATGAAATTCCGCCTCGGATTCTTCTCCACTTTTCAGCAATGTCTATTGGGTTTACTCTGATTAGCTAGAGTCGGAGTTGGGTTAAGCAGAAATTGTCTCACATCGTGGATTTGGTGACTGCAAGCCACAGCAAGAATGAGCAGAATGCAGTTTTTTTTTTGTTTGTTTTTTCTGCATCTTGAAAAAGAAGTGTCCATCCCTTTGAAAACAATGGATTTGGAGCCGATTATGAGGTGAAGTGTCCCTTGTATCACTACTTTGAGTGACCAACCGTCCTATGAGATGGCTCCCCAGATCCCACCAGCAGTTGGGACAGTGTGCTCTTCCCCAGCAAAAGCAGGACTGAAGTTCTCACCATGAGGCCCCATACTCAAACCCAACAGTCATTGGATCACAAATGGAACCTGGGTTTGTTACTAAAGTATTTATGGTTCCCATCTAGAGCATTCCTTATTTCTTTTGTGACACTATTTCACACAAGAGTGACTGTGGCTGGCTGTTAATGGCAGGACATGTAATGGCCACCATGGAAATAAACATTTCCTTCTGCTAAGTACCTGGAAATGATTTAGGCAGAGATGGTTGTATGAAGGTGCCGCTTGTGTCTGTATGGTAGACAAGGAAACAGTGGGAGCTGCTTGTGCTTGTTGGATGGTCAAATGATCTTCTCTACTACTGGTGGTCTGTCTGGACTATCGTTTGTGTGTTGCCCTTATGTAACCAGTGTTCCCAACACCTCCTAACATCTCGGAGAGAATAGTCTACATGGCTGGCAGTTTGTGGAAACAACAGTCCTGCTACTTTCAGTCCAGTAATGCTCAAAGTTTGTCATTTGCCTTTTGAGTGCATTGTAGAGGCATATCTAGCTGTCAGTGATTTTTCAATAAATGATACACTACCCAAAAGTAGCCTCTGAGAACCTTAGGTGACCGAGGGGGAAGCACTTTTATGCAGTCTCGTGCCATGACCCAATTACTAATCAGACCATACCTGTAATCATTTACATATGCAGCTGAGCTATAATTGCATGCCAATTTTGCAGAAATTTGAAATTTCTATCTGGGGGTTTGTTTTTCTTCTAATTTTCTTAAATGTATTTGTAAAGAATTTGAGTTTTTTAAAACATTTTTCCATGTTATCTATATTATAAAAAAGATCCTAAAAATCCTGTAGTTCTCACTCAGGCCACTAAACCAAAAATATGCTGAAATTTCCTGTTTTCTTTGCAGCAGCCACCTTACTTATCAGCTCAGATAATCACAGCCATCTTGTTTGTGCAGATATGACACAGAATCCACCAGTCACAATAGAGTATTTTACAGATTATTGCTCCCCTCTTTGTGCAGTGACCTCTATGCAGATCACGGGGAATGCCTGGAAAACTCTCCCCTAGAAGACAAGACGTTCTGATCCAGACCATTGTCACTATAGTCCAGGAAGTCACAAATTATTTTAGACTGAATGGCAAGAATTGGAATTGCAAGATTCTTAGGATTGTTTGTTTCTAAATATAGATAAAAAAATGTATAGTCTAAAAACATGACTTAAAGGGGTTGTCCGGGGATTATTTATTCATTTACCTGGTCTGACGGAATGCTTCTGATGGACCTGGGGGATCGAGCGATGTTGCTCCCCCTGGGTCATGTGATCAAAAGTAGCATTCAGTTCCCTGGATCACTCTGCCCACTTCTTCCCTGATCTTACATGTAGTTATGGGGGCTGGCATTATTATGGACTCCTGGGTTCATTGAAAGCATTCCGTGTGACTAGGTAAGTGAATAAATGCTCTCTGGACAATCCCCTTAATAGATCATTTCCTTGAGTCTTCTATCGTTCCTATCTTTTGTATGATATTATCTATGTATCTTTTGGCCATTGGGTACGTAATAACTCTTGTTCTCTTTTGATCCTGCAGATAAAAAAGCAGCAACAGGAGCTAATCCAGTACTTGGAATGCCATAATATTGATTTTGAAATAGTGGATATTACCATGTCAGAAGAACAGAAGCAGTGGATGTACAAGAACATACCGAAGGATAAGTGGCCTGAGCAAGGCAACCCTCTACCTCCTCAGATATTTAATGGTGAAACGTATTGTGGGGTAAGCTTCTGTACTCATATTGGTTCTATGGAAAAACATTCACTAATATTCTTGAATTTAAGCAACAATTGAAACACATCTGCTTTGTAAAAATGTATAATAAAGCTGTTACCACAGACTGATAGAAGATCAAGCCCAAGTAATCATGGACACTCTTAAAATATGGGGATTTCTAAATCCTGAGCAAATGCTATTCTGTAGAAAAGCTAAGTTTTTGTATCTAGCAAAATACTTCAGTGTTGCTTGAAGTAGGGGTAGCCGTGTCTGTTGTGATCGGTGCTGGGAAGGGAATGAGGTTCTCCTTAGGGAGCCTTCACACGGAGTAAATGCGCGTGTATTTTTGCAAAATACACGTGTGAAAATAAGACTCCCATTGACTTCAATGACATTTTACAGGCATATTTTTACAAGTGTAAAAAAATATAATTGAAGTCAATGGGAGTCTTATTTTTACACGTGTATTTTGCAAAAATACACGCACGTTTACTCCGTGCGAGGGCTCCCTTAGGCTGCTGCCACAATCTATTGTGGCTAAAACAGCCACAGTCAGTGCTGGTGCTCTTACATAAGTGAGCCACTAAGTACTAGGTTTTAGGCTTTTCCTCATTACAGGCCGTCAAGTTTTGCAGGTTACTGCACGACTAGCCATAGGGGAAATTTCACAATCCGTGCATGGTCTGAGGCTGTGGTGCTGCCAGAACAGTATGTACGAGCATTCTGGCCATTCATTATATATGGCCTGTCCACAAACCTCAGTCATTACTGACAGCCTTGCTGTTTCCTCATCCTAAGATTATAGCCAGAAATTGGTGAAATTAACTGTAATGGTGAATGGGGGCACAACAGGGGACATTTGCAGATATTTTATAAAGCCATGGGAATGCTTACTACTGCTGTCATTAATGAATGTTTATCTACACAAAGAAGCCTTGCTAAACAAATATTGGATAGGTTTCTACACAATGTGTACTGGAAAGATAAGAGGCCACAGACAACAAAAATATGATATTACTCTTGCGGGGGGGGGGGGGGGGGTTGTGCATATTCTTGTTACTTTACAATGTTTCCTTTTCTGCAAAGTAAATGTAGTTTCAAAGCCTATGAGGTGTTATCTTGGTTAATTGTAGTACTCTTGGGTAAGGTTCACACTAGTGTTTGGGTACTCTGTCCCAGATTCCGCTTAAAATCAGCATAGAGAAAAGTCCTGCTTGCAGTTTTCAGTATAAATTCAGCAGAAACCCCATTATAGCCTGTCCTTTCTTTATCCTAATCCCTATGGAAATGGATGGCCGTCAGTTGCCATCTGTTTGTATCAGTAGACAGCACAGCTTCTCTCTCTCTTCACGAATTCTCTGGACTTGTAAACATGAGTACGAATGGTTTTTTGTGACCTTATTATTCAGATGACGCTGTATGTGTTTTGTTTTTTTTTTGCCATTTGTCTTAGTCACTGTTTGGTTTCTGGACTTGTACTCAAAGATCCAGTTGTTAATTTTAACGTATAGAATTGCATAGAATTTGCCAGGTCTTGATTTGCAAATATTTTCTTGCAACATATAGTAAGGCCATACCTTCAGTGGTAAGCCGGAAATGATTTTAGAACGATTTGTTCCTGGCAAGCATTGTACACTAAACTGAAATATTTCATCTTAATGCAATAATAAGGTGTGGTGCTTGGGAATTTTAAAGGCTATTATGAAATTATCAAAAAAATCTGTACATCGCTGTGCTTGGCACGCAGCACTCGCCCAGACACTTCAGACGGCAGATTGTCTGGGGGTGTGGTTGTCAAAATCCTGCAGATTTCTAATAGATGACCTATCCTAAGGATAATTAATCAATTTCTAAAGCCTGCTAAACCCCTGTAATACAACCTGTAAATCTTTGGTGTTGTATAGTTCATTTATGTTCTACAGTAACTTCAGTCATAATGTGCAGTGCTCATATACCAACAGAACATGGTTTCTTAATTATTTATGTATAATGCTGTAACTGATCGCTCTTGGGTATCATCTTAGATATTGCAAATATTGACAGAATATGGTTAACAATCAGTATAGTGAGCATTTTGACCCTACAACTGTTTCACAGATTTTAACATTGGGTTGTGTAATTGAAAAGCAATTTATTTATGCTTTTACCAAAGCTAATTTTCCACTCATGGTTAGTGGAAGCCATTTATTTATTTTTTATGTAGATTGTGAGCCCAATATAGAGCTCACATTTCTACATTTTTCCTTAGGTAGGGAAAATTCCTTGGTGGGATTTGAACCCAGGGCTCCAGCGGTGCAAGGCTGAAGTGATAACCATTGAGCCATGTTGCCCCTACTTAGCTTTATATTTTTACAAGGGGTTTAAGAAGAAAAAGTTCCCCACAGTTCGTTACACAATTTCTCCTATTATGTGGTCATAAAATGTAGTATGGGAACATGGCAGGCCTCGAAATAGAGGGCTATATAGATTTTTTGGATGGCAGATTTTGCTGGAATAATTTTTGAGTGCCTTTTTGCATTTGCAGAGCCCCTAAAGTACTAGTACAATGGTAACTCACAAAAGTGACCCTATTTTGGAAACTACATCCCTCAAAGAATTTCTCAAGGGGTATTATCATATTGAGTGCAAGAGTGCTTCCCAAAAATTAATTTAATACATTTTTGAAGGGGCTCTATCAGCAAAATCATGCTGATAGAGCCCTACATATGCGTGAATAGCCTTTAACCCCTTCCCGACATGCGCCGTAATAGTACGGCGCATGTCGGGTCTGTAACTATGGCGACCGCCCGGGAGCCGAGCGGCCGCCATAGCCGCCGGGTGTATACTGCTTTAAGCAGTAGACAACCGGCTCTAATGCCTCCGATCGGTCCCCGGACCGATCGGAGGCATTAACCCCTCCGGCGCCGCGGTCAAAGGCGCCGGAGGCGCCATTTTCCCGGCGGCGCATGGGCGCCGCCATTTTGGCCGGGATCGCCGGCTCCTGGAGCATGCTCCAGGGCTGACGTCCCGTTGCCATGACAGCCGGGAGCCTTGTACAGGCTCCCAGGCTTGTCTGCAAAGCCTCTCTTTTGCAGGCTGGTCTATGCCGCCTGCAAAAGAAAGGATGCTTTTTTGCAATGCATTGCAATGTATTAGCATTGTAATGCATTGCATTAGTGATCAGACCCCCTGGGGTTCAACACCCCTAGGGGGTCTAATAAATGCAAAAAAAAAAAAAAAAAAAAAAAAAAAAAAAAATATAAAAAGAATTAAAAGTTCAAATCACCCCCCCTTTCCCTAGAACACATATAAAAGTAGTTAAAAACTGTGAAACATATACATGTTAGGTATCCCCGCGTCCGAAATCGCCCGCTCTACAAATCTATAAAAATATTTTTCCTGTTCGGTAAACGCCGTAGCGGGAAAAATAGTCGAAAGTGCCAAACCGCCGTTTTTTCACTGTTTTGATTCTGATAAAAATTTGAATAAAAAGTGATCAAAGCAATAACATTTCCCGAAAATGGTAGAACTAAAAAGTACACCCGGCCCCGCAAAAAAAGACGCCCTATGCATCCCCGTACACTTACGTATAAAAAAGTTACGGCCGTCGGAATATGGCGACTTTTAGAAAAAAAAATTAACACAGTTTTGGAAATTTTTTTAGGGGTCAAAATGTAAATAAAACCATATAAATTTGGTATCCCTGGAACCGTACCGAAACACAGAATACAGGGGACATGTCATTTTGGCTGCACAGTGAACGCCGTAAAACCAAAGCCCGTAAGAAAGTCGCAGAAATGCATTTTTTCTTCAAATCCACCCCATTCTGATTTTTTTTCCTGCTTCCCAGTACATTATATAGAATAATTAATGATGGCATCAGGAAGAAAAATTTGTCCCGTAAAAATTAAGACCTCATATGACTCTGGGAGCGGAGAAATAAAAAAGTTATGGGGTTTAGAAGGAGGGGAGTCAAAAACGAAAATCAAAAAATGCCATCGGCGGGAAGGGGTTAAAAAGGCTATTCGGGCACCGTAAAAGTTATATTAAACTACCCCCCCCCCCCCCCCCCGTTTTAAAATAATACCCTAAAAAAGAATGTTATCTACTTACGCATCGTGCACGCTGGGCTGTGGTGCACCGTCTTCTTCATCCATGCCTCTTCTTCCTCCGACGTCCTCCGGTCCCGTCGTCCTCCGGCGCTCGCGAGCGGACACTGATATAAAAAAATGGCCTGGGCGCCTGCGCAGTAGCCGTAGTAGAAGCTGCATGCTACTGCGCATGCGCCCAGGCCATTTTTTTTATATCAGTGTCCACTCGCGAGCGCCGGAGGACGTTGGAGGAAGAAGAGGCGTGGAAGAAGACGACACACCCTGAATGCCCGCCACAGTGCACGATCCGTAAGTTTATCACATTCTGTTTTAGGGTATTATTTTAAAACCGGGGGGGGGGGGGGGGGATAGTTTAATGTAACATTTACGGTGCCTGAATAGCCTTTTCAGCATATGTGGGGCTCGATCAGGGGCTCGATCAGCATGATTTTGCTGATAGAGCCCCTTTCAAGAAATGATATTCCATTTCAGTGCTCAGTATGTTTTACTCACTTTGTGTCAACAAAGACACATAGTCCTAAAACTTTTAAGTGGATTATCCTGGTACAAAACGTTTTGCGGATGTAAACTGCTGTTTGGGTAAACAACAGGGCTCAGAACTTTGCGCTTTTAGCTTTTGGAGTACAGATTTAGGGGGACTTTCTGGACGCCTTGTTCTTTTTGCAGATCCTCAGAGGAATTCTCCAAGAAGTGGCCACATTCTGTAGGGGCAACTTTAGGCTCACTGCAGACATGACATGGCAACCAATCTAAATCTGTGCTCCAAAAGCCACATAGCGCTCCTTCCCTTCTGTTCCTTGCTGTGTACCCAAGCTGCAGTTTATGCCCACTTGTATGACCTTGTTGTACCCAGGATAACATACTTATCAATGTCATATGTGGTCATAAACTGCTGTTTTGGCACAAAGCCGGGCACAGAAGGGAAGGAGCACAATTTTCTTTTTTGTAGCCCAGATCGGTTTTTGGATGCCATGCCCTTTTATTCAGTTTTTTGTCTACTACAGTATTAAGAATTGGGCATGTGAACTTTTGAACAGGGTCATTTTGATGTTTTTGATTGTCATTATGATTTGAAAAGAGAAAACAAAGAAGTTTGACAATAAATGGCTTCAACCAACCACTAACCATGAGTGGAGAAGAAGTTTTTGTGTTATTATTCATATTCTCTGGAACAAAAAAAAAAGGCCAAAAAATCTGTCGAGGTATGTAAACTTTTTAGCACAACTGTAGGTAATGGTGGCAGTCGCCGTTTTGATCACTACCATTTATAATAACAGCAAGAATATCAGGATAAATGTTGGGAAAAAAACTGAAATAAACTTAAACGGCAGCTGCCGCACTCCCGCAATTCTCGCCATTACCCATGTAATACCCTAATAGCAGCAATTGCAGATGTGGGACTTCTGCCATTTGTCACAGCTCTATTAGCTGGGTTGGTTTTCTGACTGGGAAAGTAGCCATCATAGCTTGTACAATCAAAAAGAAATGGTGGTGGTCCCAAATCGGCGCCTTTAGAACCCTTTTAGTCAGTGACTAATAGCGGTGATCGCCAATGTAGGACCGCCACCGTTTCTTTTATCTCTGTGATGATCTGCTATATTGGACAGCAGCCATCATGGCTGTTTCTAAGGCAGGAGGAGGGTGCAGGAAAGTGCTGAACACTAATAATGTACGTGTCACAATGTAGTATTGCGGAGCAGGCAGGGGTTAAAATGTTCACTGTACCCCTGGATAAATTACTTTAGGAGTCTTTTTTTTAAATTCAAAATGGGGTCATGGGATTCCACTTTACTGGCATTTTAGGAGCTTTGCAAAACCAAAATAGCGCTCCTTCCCGGCTGTGCCCAAACAGCAGTTCATATGCACGTATGACATTGAGTACATTCCCCTGGGTACAACAGTGTCATACATGTGGTACACAGCAGTATGCGGATATGAAGGAGCGCTTTGACTTTTGGAGCGCAGATTTAGAGGTTTGGTATCTAAATGCCATGTCATGTTTGCCTTAAAGAATTATTAGTTTCCCAGATGTGAATGGAAAGTGGATGGTGAAAAGTGAATATGCAAGTTATTTGGGGACCCCAAATTCCCTATTATTTTCCTAGTAGTTCTTATGATTGAAAAGGGGGGCACTGCTGGTGTCTTTTCCCTTGTAAACTCTTAAGTCTGTGGGTATCCCCTGATATACGCATGCACAGCTTATACATTCCTTTCCAACGCAGACAGCTTTGTTCTAAGGATTTAACCTTTTTTTAAAAAAAATTATTTATTTTTTTTTGGGGGGGGGGGGGTGTCTTCACATTGTACAATTTCTGTTTTCATATTCTATTGATTTAGCCATATGAGTGCTTGTTTTTTGTGAGATGATTCATTTTTTAATTATACCATTTTGTGGTGCTGTATCTTATTTTATCAACTATTTCTTTGTGGATTAAAAAGAAATAAACATCAATTCTGACATTGCTTTTTCACTTAAATGTTTTGCAGTGCAGTGTTCAGCATAAGTAACATCTTACCTTTTTTTTCTTTGGGTCGGTACGATTACAGTACCATATATACTCGAGTATAAGCCGAATTTTTCAGCCCAGTTTTTGTGCTGAAAAAGCCTCCCTCGGCTTATACTCGAGTCAGCAAAAAAAAAAAAAAAAAATTATTTTTTTTTCAATTTAGGAGTGTGGGTGGGAGTCTATGACCAGCCACAATATCAATGTATAGAATCTCCCATAAAATAGTGCAAAAAAAAAAGAGCAGTGCTCCTGTTCCATCGGGAAGGGGTTAATGGGAGCACTACAGATACCCTATATTCAGCCAGGCTGAATTCCAAGGGGGGAAGAAAAAACAGTCCTCAAGCTCAGGGAAGAGGCAGACAGACAACCAAAACACCCCCTCCCCAGCATCTACTAAACACAAAAACTCTGGCCATTTTACTTTTTGAAATTTTCCAGTAGCTGCTGCATTTCCCCCCCTAGGCTTATACTCGAGTCAATAAGTTTTCCCAGTTTTTTGTGGTAAAATTAGGGGGGTCGGCTTATATTCGGGTCGGCTTATACTCGAGTATATACGGTAATACCTCATTTATATAGTTTTTTTATGTTACTAATTTTGCAGAACAAAAACCCATTTGGGAACACAAGTGAATTGTTTTTGCATTGCCATCTTCTGGGAGGCATGACATTTTTATTTTTCGGTTGACAGAGTTTGGTTAGGGCTTTTTTTTTTGTGGTGCGAGCTGTGCCTTTTTTATTGGTATTATTCTTTTTTCATAACTGAATAGTGCAGGTGAAAATGTAAAATTTTGTAATATCTTAAGGAGATCTATTTCCTTCACCAATTTTGAAGCTGTTCTCCTGCTCCTTATCTTCAATCTTAATGCTTTGTTTAAATTCTATCAGTTTCTGTATTCAGCCTCACTCACAGAGCTCTATGGAGGAGGAAGGAGTTGAGTAGGATTCTCCTGCCTTCTGGTTTAATTGATTTATTGCCTCATTTTGTGCTGTGATATTTGTATGATGTGGTGTGCATTCAGCACATGTCTTAAGAGAGAGTAATGGAAGTTTCCTGATATTAGCCTTATGGATAGCATGGAGATTTTTTTATATATATATTTTGAGTTGCTTTGTAATGCAGTCAATGCGAATGAAAGTGCTAATTTATGTTTGTTTGTTTTTCCACCCACAGGATTATAATGCCTTTTTCGATTCCAAGGAAAGTAATACAGTGTCCGTGTTCCTACAGATAAAGCCAAAATAAACAACAAGGTGGTTTGTGTTTTGTTTGTTGCGTTCAATTATTTGGGGAAAAAAAAAAAGATTTTATACTGTCAGGCTGAGTTCATTCTTCCGTTATGGTCTCTGCATGGAGTCAGTTTAAAGAAAATTGTCATTCTGAAAAATTAGTAAAATATGTATATTTTGGCACCATTAGTTCCATGGTGCTGTACGTTTGAGGATTTACAGGTGGTACACAAAATATACAAAAGAAATATAATACTAACAGTGATCGACTGGCACAGTAGGGCTTACAGTCTATAAGGGAAGAGGGATAGAGACAGAAGGTGAGGGGAGAGACTGTTCAGATAGTGGTGAGGTGGCAGTCGTGTTACTAGAGGTTGTAGGCCTTCGTGAATAGGTGAGTCTTTAGGGCTTTCTTGAAGCCTGTGATTGTGGGGGTCAGTCTTATGTGTCTTGGTAAGGAGTTCCAGAGTATGGGGGGGGGGGGATGCACTGGAGAAATCTTGGAGACAGTTGTGTGAAGAGTGGATAAGGACATAGTGGAGTAGGAGGTCTTTGGAGGATCGGAGGTTACGTGTGGGCAGGTAAATCCCAGTAAGTGTTAATAAAACTTAGTCAATAAGTTATGGGCACCCTAAAATGCTTTAATTAAAAAGTGTCTCATTAAACAGTGTCTCTGCCAAAAACAAGCCCTCATATGGCTGTAATAGAAAATAAAAATAAATACAATGCTTGTGTAATGCAATGACAGAAGAAAACTATTGATGCATCTTTAGGACTGGCCGTGGCAGGAAGGGAAATGTATAAGCAGCGTGAGTGTACACCAGAGTCGCCGCCATATTTAAATAACCGACATCCCCCGTGCTGTTACAGCAGATGTTGGGAAGGGGTTAAAGACATCAACCAATTCCTTACATTTTTCTTTGGTGTCCTGCCATAATATCAGTATATCATCGATATACCTCAGCCAAATCACTGCTGACACTATTCGTGGCTCAAGACATTCAGAGAACACCAGAAATTTCTCCCACCCGCCCAGGTAGGTAAGTTGGCACACATGGGCTCCCTATGGCCACTCCCCTGAACTGGTGGAACAATTTTTGGTTAAACATAAAGTAATTGTGTTCTAAAACAAATCTTAGGGCTAGTTCACACGGGGAAATGAGGCAGATTTTGACAGCAGATTTCGCCTCAAAATCTGCCTTCATACAATGGTGGTCTATGGAGACTGCTAGCTTTTTTTTTTTTTTTTTTTTTTTTTTTCTGTTTGCAGTTTTTTGCTGCTAGCAGAAAAAAGAAGTGACATGACCTTTCTTCAGGCGGATTCCGCCTGAGGAAAGCAATAGAATTGAATGGGATTCGAAAAAAGCCTAGCTTTTTTTTGTTGTTTTTTTGGAAAAACCGAGAACTGAAAACGTCTAGTGTGTTGTTTTGTTTGTTTGTTTGTTTTTTTACAGTCCGTTCACTTTAGGGGAGGGGAAAACCGCCTGGCGTTTTCTGAAGCAGTGTTTACCAAAAACTGCCCCAGAAAACGCTCCAAAAAACGCCTCAAGGTCAGAAAACCGCTTCCTAATTAGGAAGCGGTTTTCTGACCTTGAGGCGTTTTTTGGAGCGTTTTCTGGGGCAGTTTTTGGGTTTTCTTTCGGAACCAAAATTACATGTGAACCAGCCCTTAGGAAGGAAACCCTGAACCAATTATGGCCCGATAGTTGTGTGCCCCTTGTGCTTCCTCTACATTTTCACATTCCGTGCCATGGGTGATGTAGAGTGCCCTGACAACCAGGTTGGCTAGAAATATGCCGGGTTCATATTAATCCCTCCAACATCAGTAAAACATACGTGGTGTCTCTGACATATGATGGAAGTGTAGTCATGCATGGATGCAGGATCTGGTCACATTATAAGCTAAGGGACTTCATTTCAGATAAGATAAGGGACTTCATCTCAGTTCCCGAAACGCGTAAGCTTTTCAGTTTTTGTACGTGCCTGGATCCATGTTTGTACCATGTTTTTAATTTTTTGAAGTAAAAGTTAAATGTTATTTACATTTGGGCATGCTGGAGTAATTGTTCGTTTTGGATTACAATATAAGCTGTCTGGTTATTTTATACTTTAATGAGGGTAACCTACAAACTTTGCATATATAATATGCTTGGTAGTATGTGGTGTTATGAGCCCCTTTTCCTTTATATATAAATCCACAGCACTCAGAATAAAACATTAGTATAGCAGCATCACAAGTAGTTAGTGGTAGACAGACTTGTCCAAACTGACGTTTTGGTCCTAAATTTGACCCTTTTAAACAGGACATTAGATCTGGCAACAGTGATTAGATAATCTCCTCTCCTTGGCGTCTGCCGGCCTCCCACGCCTGTGCAATAGAGCCATAGTGCCAGCACTTTGGCTCTATTGCACTGGCGCCAGCAGACGTCAAGGGGAGGAGGAGTTTGCCCCATAGAAGCAAGCGATCTCCTGTATCCAAAAAGAAAGACAGGTAAGTATGATGGAGGGGCTGAGTTAATTGGGACTAGCTAGGGAAGCAGGTAGGGGTGGGGTGGGTAGCTAGTGTGAGTCAGCTCTTAGTGAAGTGCAATGCATCATGGTAGTTGTAGGATTAAAGAACAGGAAGCTATCCATGTAAACAAATGCAGAAGATGCCAGGAGCTCGCAGAGAAACCCAGAAATCACTTAAAACACTGCTCAAGCTATTTGGCTGTGCTTATTTACCGATTATTAGCACTAACTGACTTTTCTACCTGGAAAACCCTTCTAAGTTAATAATTTTGGTTTTTCAGAGTTTTTTTTTTTATTTTTTATTAAGGTGGGTGATGAAAATCTAATTTGTCCTGCAATAACTAATCTCTCAAAAAGCATTCTGAATTGTAAAAATAAAAAAGCTATGGCTTTTGGAATGGGGAAGGGGGTTTGTGCTTAAAAAAAAAAATAAAAAAAAAATATAGCAATGAAATAAATAGTTTTGACAGGAAGGGGTTAAACCAGTGTCTGAATTTAATGGAAATTACCTTACAGACGAAAGGCATAGTAGTATTCTAGGCACTACCACAATCAAAAATTGCATGCAGTGCTTCAGTGTGAAAAAAAAAACAACCCCAATATATTTTATTAGTTTATACAGCTTTTTTATTTTAAGTTGGGCATGCAGCTGTTTAAATAGAGGGTTCAATGCCAGATCACCTATTTCTCTGGCATTGGTGATTGCATTTGTGTGATTTCTTTTATTGGAGATATTCCACTATGATAAAGGACATGTCTCCATGTAAGGCTCGCTGGTTTATAGTTTTTGTTCTTTTTGTTTTTTTAAACTCCCACAGGTTAAAGAAGTGTAGAAAGTATTGATGGGTTTTCAAGAAAAGAAACTCGTAATTCCTCTACAGCTTGACATCATCCTGTTACATACTGTACAACTTGGATCCATCATTATTCTACAAGTGACTGTGGAGTAACAGGAGTTCTTAAGTAGCACATTCCTAATAGGTTCCTGAGTATAGTACATCACATTATGCAGCCTACATGTTATTTAATTTACAGTTTCTTATTTCTCATGTCCAAACCCTTTCTTTTATCTTCAGACCTTTTAACTTCTTGCCAAAGTGCATTTCCTGGATTTAAATATAGCTTAAAGGGATTCTACCATTGAAATGAATTTTTTTTGGCGATCACACGTCGGAATAGCTTTTAGAAAGGCTATTCGTCTCTTACCTTTAGACGTGGTCTCCGCTGCGCCGTTCCTTAGAAATACTAGTTCTTACCGGTATGCAAATTAGTTCTCTCGCAGCGATGGGGACGGGCCCCAGCGCTGAAAATGCAGTGGGGGCGTCCCCACTACTGCTCGAGAACACGCTCCAGTGACGTCTCGATCTTCGGCTGGATCCTCCCCTTCTTTCGTTGTCTTCCTTCTGCGTCACCTCCGACGCCTGCGCAGTTGGCTCTGCCAGTGAGACACCAGCAGAGCCGAGTGCGCATGCCGGCCGGCGGCCATTTTTGGGAGGCCGCTCCTGTATTGAACTGCAAGAGCGGCCTTCCAAAAATGGCCGCCGGCCGGCATGCGCACTCGGCTCTACTAGTGTCTCACTGGCAGAGCCAACTGTGCAGGCATCGGAGGTGACGCAGAAGGAAGACGACGACGAAAGAAGGGGAGGATCCAGCCGAAGATAGAGGCGTCGCTGGAGTGTGTTCTCGAGCAACAGTGGGGACGCCCCCATCACATTTTCAGCGCTGGTGCCCGCCCCCATCGCTGCGAGATAACTAATTTGCATACCGGTAAAAAACAGTATTTCTAAGGAACAGCTCAGCGGAGACCACATCTAAAGGTAAGAGACGAATAGCCTTTCTAAAAGCTATTCCGACGTGTGATCGCCAAAAAAATTCATTTCATTGGTAGAATCCCTTTAAGGCTAAGGCCTCATGTAACAAAACACAGCTAAAAACGCAGCGGAAACACATCACATATTTTTCTTCAGCATTTTCCATTGTGATTTTGAGCCTTTATCTGTGCATTTTCTTCCTTTATTACACCTATAGGGAAACATTCAGTGTTTCCACAGACATAATTGACAAGCTGCGATTTTTGAAAACGCAGCTTTTCTGCATCAGGATTTTTTTTCATTGTCTGGATGTGATTAGCCAGAATCTCATTCATTTTGCAGCAACAGAGGTGAATATGTAGTAAAATGGCAACAAAATAACTGCAGAGGCAATGAATAAAACTTGGACACATTTTATAGACATCAGTTTCTGTTTTTATTTTCTTCTTTCATTTGAGTAATAGTTTGAACTTGAATGATAGTATTTTATTCTAGGAATGTTCATTTACATGTGTTCTCCAAATAGTTTGTATTAGAAGTAACTCAACATTGAGTAGTTACTAATTACTATGCAAAACCTTCATATGGAACGAACATCTTGAACAAAAAAATAATGAAAACTATCATTGTTTTTCCTGTTCTAGAGATTCGGGTGGGGGGGGGGCAGCATTTAGACATGATGGAACCAGCACCCACCCACTGGGTTGCTCTTATTCCTCCCTCGTCTCCTGTAAGGGATTGGCTTTACTATTGTCTGCCATCCCCCATAGCACAAATAGCTACTTGTGAAAACTGGAGCGGAGGAAAGACAGCGAGCCAGGGCCAAGACACCCATTGTAGAAATGGCTACAAAAAGAATGGGAAATATGACTATATCAATATAACTTGTCATCTATTCCTTGATATATCTGTTCTTTCTATGCTGAGAAGTCACAGGCACAATTCTACAAAGTGACTTCCCTTTATGATTATGAAGCAATCAATGATATATTGCATTTTTTCCTACAAAATTATATATCAATTTACCCAACTCCTGCTCTACAATATGCTGTTTGCAGATTATGATGAATTTTCTATGTGGCACGGTCCTTTAAGATCATGGCCCCACGTGGAATAAACGTCATAGTTTGACTACAGCATTTTACAGTTCCTGCAACATGGTGAATCCCACCTACACATTGCAGAAATATACGTGCAGCGGAAATGCTGCAATTTGCAAAACCATCATGCTTTTGGAAATCACAGCATGTCAATCATACCTATGTAATTGTTGGTGGTTTCCCTGTAGATATAATTGAGTCAGAAAGTCTGCAGAGGAAAACTCTCCGGCTTTCTGTGGAAAAAACCATGATGTGTTTCTGTCACGATTTTTACCGCAGTGCCTTTTCACTGTGGCCTACTACGTGGAACCTTAGCCTGCTATGTGTTTTTATCAAGAAGAAAAAAAATACAATTTTGATGTTGCGTGTGGGTTGTTTTTTTTTCTATAAACTAATTTGAGCACTCCAAAACAAACACACCCTGACATACTGTTCACACAGATAAGTTAGGAAAAAGTGCAGTCCCTGCTTTCTATGCAAGTTTCTGAGAGGGTCATAGCCGGGTACTTAGGGTTTAGGGTGCAGGCACACGATGAAATGCGGCACTGATTCTTGCATGATAACTCGTGTAAGGATTAGTGCTGCAAAACAAAATCTCATTGACTTCAATGGGTTCCGTTTAGTGCGCGTAACACTTTGAAATCAATGGGAGGCTTTTTAACTCATAGATTTCAATGTGTTACGCGTGCTAAACAGAGCCCACTGAAGTCAATGAAATTTTGTTTTGTAGCTCTAATCCTTACACGAGTCATCGTGCAAGAATCAGTGACTCATTACATCGTGTGCATGCACCCTTACACTTATATAAAACATAGAAAAATGTGTAGCCAGCACTATGGAGATTGATTGATTAAAATTGTAAAAAGCTTAACTTTTAATGGTCATGTTAATAAAAAGCATGAACAAACATACCAAACAAATGTCCCAAAGATGATAAAATTCAGAAATCCAGAAAAACACGACAAAACACAAAAAATATGAATGACAAAAATTTGGCTTGCGCGTTTCCAGGCATAAGTCCCTTATTCTAAGCATTTTAGACTTCTATATAAATAGTGACTTCCAGCTAGTGTGAATGGGCAGGTCAGTCAGCCCATGAAACGACTAGCTGTATCACAAGAAGAATCCATGGAGAAAGGAAACTAACCAATGATTACTACATACTATCCTATTAATATTATAAATGTGAAAGTTTGTGAGTTTGGATGTTTGTGGGTTTGTGTGTTCGGATGTTTGTTAGTCAATCACGCAAAACCCGCTCGACCGATTTGGCTGAAATTTTCCACAAACATAGTCACTACACTGCATTGCGCAATAGGCTACTTTTCGTCACAATAGCGCACATACGCTTGTGCCAGGACCCCCACAAAATCCAAACTCACACCACCATCTGTGCAATCTCACACACTTTGGACCATAGCAAGCCACAAAATTCATATTACCCTCTTCAGCCTCGCCCCTAACCCCACACAATCTCATATACATATACTGTACCACTTTGCCCCTCACCTTAACGATACTCCAGGAGGCTCTCTTTAACGCTCCGGAGCAGCCATGTTTGCCAACCCCCACCACTCTGACAATCCGTGACACCGCCCACCCATGTCAATACCCCTAGGAGGTCTAATAAATGCAAAAAATAAAGTTTAAAAAAAATATAAAAACAAATAAAAAGGATTAAAAATTCAAATCACCCCCCTTTCCCTAGAACACATATAAAAGTAGTTAAAAACTGTGAAACACATACGTTAGGTATCCCCACGTCCGAAATCGCCCGCTCTACAAAACTATACAAATATTTTGCCTGTTCGCTAAACACCGTAGCTAGAAAAATGGTCAAAAGTGCCAAACCGCCGTTTTTTCACTGTTTTGATTCTGATAAAAATTTGAATAAAAAGTGATCAAAGCAATAACATTTCCCGAAAATGGTAGAACTACAAAGTACACCCGACCCCGCAAAAAAAGACTCCCTATACATCCCCGTACACAGACGTATAAAAAAGTTACGGCTGTCAGAATATGGCGACTTTTCAAAAAAAAATTTTATAACCGTTTCGGATTTTTTTAAGGGGTCAAAATGTAAATAAAACCATATAAATTTGGTATCCCCGGAATCGTAACGAAACACAGAATACAGGGGACATGTCATTTTGGTTGCACAGTGAACGCCGTAAAACCAAAGCCCATAAGAAAGTCGCAGAAATGCATTTTTTCTTCAAATCCACCCCATTCTGAATTTTTTCCCTGCTTCCCAGTACATTATATAGAATAAATAATGGCGGCATCATGAAGAAAAATTTGCCCCAGGAAAAATTAACACCTCATATGGCTCTGGGAGCGGAGAAATAAAAAAGTTATGGGGTTTAGAAGGAGGGGAGTCAAAAATGAAAATCAAAAAATGCCATCGGCGGGAAAGGGTTAACTTCAAATACTTCTGTCCCAAAGTCACTATGTAAAGTTTCTCACAACACCGTATAGCAGCTCAAATACAAATTACCTTCAACACAAACGTCTCACGTATTCTCTGAATTATAGCAAAAACAAGATACAAAGTTACATTTCATATCCCATACCTTATACACACTACGAAAACCTTACCCACGCCTGTATATACCCACTTCTACAATCACCGCAGACAAAGTCGCAGGTAACAGCTAGTACTATACTATATTCTAAAAAAAGAAAAAAAACAACAAAACTTCTATTTTACTGAAACATCAATGAATTATATGGTAAATTTACATGAACAGATCACCTATCAGTATTTTTAAGTATATCCATGTCAAAAGATGCTCCCTTATGTTGTGCCCAGTGGTCCCCTATGTCTGGCTGCTCTGCTTTCCCAACCACATCATTGTCCCCGGACAAGTCTACTTGACTTTTCACTGCAGTTTAACATTAATTGTTTGTTATAAAATTGCAAAAAGTGTTGCGTTTTTCTTCATCTGGAACAATTATATTTCTAACCCAAAAAACTTCTCTTATAAATGTAAGATTTTATTTTTATAGATCTATTTTTATGTAATTCACCTATTATTTCAACATTTTAATCAATAGGAAGAATCTGCACGATCCTGCTTAAGACTAAAGCCCCATGGAAACGCAGTGTTTTTTGTTGCAGATTTTTTTTTATTTTTTTTTTAAAAGCCAAAGTCCGTTGTGGATATAACAGAAGGAATATGTCTAAGTTCTTAATTTATATTCTCCATATATTAATAAACCACTTAGACATTTCCCTTCTGTCAAATCCACTCCTGACTATGGGTCAAAAAAAAAAATAAAAACGCAGCAACAAACGCAGTGTTTCTGCAAAGTGGGGCCTTAGCCTAAAGGGATTGTCCTGAAATTACAGTTTTGGCCCAGCAGGCCGGGGAAAGTGAAACATAAATTAAAAAACAAACATTCACCTGTTTCTGGCACTTCATAGTCCTCTGGGGACTTGTTCTGGTGGAAGTCCCTGCCATACTTGACTGATGATGCCAATAGGTGGATCAGACTCCGGCGTGCCATGTACAGGTGAGTATTTATTTTTATTTTTGTTAGTATTTTTTTTTTCTTGGGCCCCTGGCCCAGAACTGTAATGCCTGAACAACCTCCTTTAAGCTCCATTCACACGGAGTAACGCCAGGCGTTTTTTGTGCTTATTTTTACGGCTGTAAAAAGACGTTTCCATTGAGTTCTATAGAAAAATACGTCCATTTTTTTGCGTCCGTTTTTTTACGGACGTATTTTACTATAGAACTCAATGGAGACGTCTTTTAACGGCCGTAAAAATAAGCACAAAATAAGCACAAAAAACGCCTGGCGTTACTCCGTGTGAATGGAGCCTTAAGATGTGAAAAGGAAATGATAAATGAATGTAATGTATTTTTACTTTCATTCATTCACTTGCCTAGAAACCTTTTGTATGGATGTGAATATTTCATGTGTAAGCATGTAGAAAGAAGCCCGAATTATATCATGGCCATGCATTCTGCATAATCATTGAGTATGTACTAGTAATGTATATGGTATGTTCTCTGTTTTTAAATTGTGTCTTAGTTTCTTAATAAAAATGATTGACTTGAAAAGCCAACCTTGATGTGGTTTCTTATACTGATCCAAGTGTGTGTGTCCTAAATATATATGTAGAATAATTATAGAAACCACAGTAAAGGAGAATGTTGCGGACTGGTGAACCCTGGCTGAACATTCTGCAATTGTTCTTTCACAGACTTAGTCAGTGAAAAACAGGTCTTAAAGGGGGTGTCCACTTTCACACCAATATTGAGAGACAAATGTTATGATTTATATAATAAAAAGTTGCAGTTTTCCAATATATTTTCTGTATCAATTCCTCACGGTTTTCTAGATCTCTGCTTGCTGTCATCATTCTGTTACTTTTAGTGGATAAAAGTCTCACCATGGTCATGTGATTTACGGTTCATGGTCATGTGATGAGTGCACAGGTGCCGCTTGTTATAGTCACAGCACAATAATCAGACATCTGCCTGGTAATCAGCTGTTCCCCTGTGTGCTCATCACATAACTTGGTTATTCACGACCTGGTCCTTTCAATCAGAAGGAGGAGGGAGCAGCAGTTGCAGACTTGAATCTTTGGAGCAATGGCAACATGCCTGATGCTTCAAAGAGCTCTTTTGCATTTTGCCAAAAATGTTCTTTTTTTTTAAAACTCGTTTTATTGAAGAAGATATAAAAAAATATACAATACAATCAGAAGAGTGCATACACAATACAAAATTTAAAGAAACAAAAAGGGTTACAAACAAGTAACTGCCACAGCGCCATCCCAACCCAGGCCCGACCATTTCGTACAAAAAGAAGATAAACAGATACGAAGCACCTTGGCATCGACATACACATAGAAACCTAACATAAGGGGGCCACAGGTCCATGTAGCGAGTCCTTCTCAAGACTCAAAGGGGCCCATTGCAGAGTGCATCAAGGGGGCAGAATACTGGGTAAGAGGAGAATCGCACCATGCTCCCCAAACCTTGACAGATTTCCGGGGGCAGCCCCTACCTTTTATATATAATCTGGTTGAACGGAAGGACCAAATTAACTAATTTCCGCCATTGACACACAGATGGGGATCGTGAGGCCATCCACCGCAAGGCGATGGCTTTCCTGGTGTAAAATAAACACTCCTGAAGGAAAATCCGAGTATGATGCTGCCATATCTCTTCATCCAGTACACCAAATAAATAAACTTCAGGAGAAAACGGGACATGGCAATTTAAGACAGCCATCAGGAGGTCTACCACCTCCCTCCAGAAGTCGTGTATGACTGAGCAACTCCACGTCATGTGCCAAAAATCTGCCCGGGGATGCGGGCATCTAAGACAATTCGTACTCAACAGCTGCCCCATCTTATGAAGACGGGCCGGGGTCAAGTAGCATTGATGCAGAATGAATATTTGGATCAGTTTGTTATTGGCCGAGGGTGAAAAATACAAGGGAGATTCCAAAATGTCCCGGAATGTCTCATCCGTCAGCTCGGGAATATTGGTGTGCCAGAGCCGGGGCCTCAGATATGGACACCTTTGCTTGGATTAAGTGGTCATAGAGAGCCGAGATGAGGCCCCCAGGACGCTGAGAACGCAGCATAGCAATCAGCGGATATTCAGATATAGCACTCGGCTGGATGGGGAATAGAGAGGAGAGGGCATGGCGTATTTGGAGGAATCGAAAAAATTGGTGGCGGGGGATCTCACGGGAGGCAGTCAGAGAATCAACCGTAAAAAAGATTCCTTGCACATACAGATCCGACAGAGAGGAGACTCCATAACGAGACCAGGCATCAGGCAATTTATAAAGGTCAAAAATGTTCATATTTTAACAACAGAGCTACGCATTCACAATAGGAGATTATTCAGATGCCCCTAATTTACCTATCTGTGGGGCTGGATTAATAATTTAGGTTCTAGTGAAAGACTACCTAAGTCATTAAGCTGACTGTGATCTGCTCTATGTAGCAAAAGTGAAGCTAGCTATCAAACAACTAAAGATTGGTCTAAACTTGGTTGTGTTACAGGACAATGATCCCAAGCACAGCAGCAAATCTCCAACAGAATGGCTAAGAAATAAAAGAATCAAGTTGTTACAATGGCTCAATAAATGTCTAGATGTCATCCCAAATGAAGTGCTCTTGTTTTGTGAACAGAACCATGTTTAAATTTCTACACAACTAAACATTTTTGTAAATATATATACAAGCTTTCTATCATATGGAACTCAAACTCAGTGATGATTTTCTTAATTTCACTGTCAGGAACAGTGAATGCATAAAGAAATCATGTTTAACTTTTAATTGTCTACAAATTTAAAGGTGATGTTAGAGACTGATTAAGGCCCGGTTGACATCCGTGTTCAGGTTTCCGTTCAGGGAGTCCACTTGGGGACCTCCCCGAACGGAAACCTATGCACATAAAAAAAGCAGTTACCTAAGGAAACCCGCAAACCCTATAGACCAGGCATGTCATACTCAGGGTACCCCGAGGGCCACATGAGTAACAAGAGGTTGTTGCGAGGGCCGCACACAGCAGCTAATAGCTAGGGCCTAGGGGACTGATCACTAATACCATGCATCGCAAAAATCCGGCATTTCTATTGCAGGCTACATAGAGTAGCCTACAATAGAAAGTATAGAATGATAGGCTGGGGCCTCACAAGGCTCCCGGCTGCCATAAAAATGCACGCAGGCCCCGAATCTTGCTCCTGGTGCCTGCGATTGCCGGTAAAATGGCACCTCAGTTAAAGCTGGCAGACACCGTTATTGTGTTGGAGTGCTGGGGAAGGGTTGGAGTGCTGGGGGGAGGTGCTGGGGAGGGAGGCTTCTGGATGTCTGGCCCTTCCTTGAGCCTGAGGACTGTTTTTTCCCACCCACTTGCAATTCTTGCACTTGGGGGTTAATAGGAGCACTACAGACTGTAATGCTCCAATTAACCCCCAAGTGAAAGAATTACAAGGTGGGTGGGGAAAAAAAAACAGTCCTCAAGCCCAAGGAAGGGCCAGACAGACATCAAAAAGCCCTCCTCCCCCAGCACCCCAACTCTTCCCCAGCACTCCAACCCCCCATCATCATAAATCTAGTATTTATCCCCTATCCGTAGGATAGGGGTTAAATACTTGAAAAATCACAATTTCTTCTGCAGAAGCTTACCTGCATCTGCTCTTTAGCCTGCGCAGCGGTCTTGTGAGACCGCATAGGACGCAGGCACACGTCGGGTACGGGCCTGATTACGTGGCCACGTCACCCGGTGTGTGGGGAGGAGGGGGCGGAGCAGGCAGAGAGCAGGCAGGGAGACCTGCTCTCTGCGAAGGGTGAGGGGCGGCCGCTGGAGCAGCGCTGTGTCCAGCAGGGCCGCCACAATCCACCGCTCCCTTTCCAAGTGCTGATCGTGAGTTTTGTACATCTGCGGCCCGCACAAAAGTCTCAAACTTTGTCTCTAAAATTTAGAGACAAAGTTTGAGACTTGTGCAGGCCACAGATATGCCTGTAAAGGGCCGCATGTTTGACATGCCTGCTATAGACTATAATAGAGTCTGTGTGGTTTCCGCATGAAACTCGTGGAGAGAAAAGTGCTGCGTGTTTTCAAAGACAGATGAAAGTTGCTGTTTGAACCAATGCATAAAGTCAGTTGGTTCACCCTTGGGGGAGGAGTTAGAGTATGTTCACACCGAGGAAAAGGTTGCAGTAACCTTTTCCACCTTGTGAACATTCTGTGCGGCATCCTGCTCCTGACTAGGCTCGAATCAATGGGCCTAACAGGAACATCATCAGTAATAGCAAAGAATGCCGTCTTACATGCCTCCCAGAGTTGCCTGCCAAGCTTCCTCTTTCATCCTTCCCCAAACATGCTCAATGATGTTCATGTCTGGTGACTGGGCTGGCCAGTGCTGGAGCACCTTCATCTTCTTTGCCTTGAGGAACTTTAATGTAGAGATGGATATATGAGATGGATCACCATCCTGCTGCAAAATTTGACCCCTTTTATGAATGGGAATGTAAGAGGAAGCTAATACTTGTTGATATTTTAGGCTATTGATATTGACTTCCACCTTGCAAATGTTTTGCATACCCCCATACTGAATGTAACTCAAAACCATGATCTTACACCCAGAAAACAGTTAAGTTTGGTGGAATCTTGGATCTCTTGCAGTATCTGCGATGGCTGTGGTGTAATTCACCTGAAGATTCATCTGAGAAATCCACCTTCTGCCACTTTTCCAGCGTCCATCCGTTTAGTAGGCTGTGGGCCTTTAATTTCCTTTTGTTTAGTGCTGGCTTCTGGGCATTGATTCGACCATGGAGGACATTTCGGGGCAGAATCCTACAAGCTGTTCTAGTTGACACAGGGTGACCGGGCCTGTTGGAGTTCTGCTGCAGTGGAAGAGGGGCTGGTTTTGATTTTCTAACCAACAAACGTTCCTCCTGAGCAGTTGTCTTGCGGGGTCTGCCGGACTTGGGCTTGTCAGGTTTAAAGTCAGGTTATAAGTAGAGATGAGCGAACACTAAAATGTTCGAGGTTCGAAATTCGATTCGAACAGCCGCTCAATGTTCGTGTGTTCGAACGGGTTTCGAACCCCATTATAGTCTATGGGGGAACAGATACTCGTTAAGGGGGAAACCCAAATCCGTGTCTGGAGGGTCACCAAGTCCACTATGACACCCCAGGAAATGATGCCAACACCTCTGGAATGACACTGGGACAGCAGGGGAAGCATGTCTGGGGGCATCTAACACACCAAAGACCCTCTATTACCCCAACATCACAGCCTAACAACTACACACTTTACACACTCAATACCACCTCTCTGACAGTAGGAAAACACCTTGAAACATGTGTATTTGGCACTTGCAGTGAGGAGAGCTTGTCACCAGCAGTGAATTTGGCCCTTGTAGTAAGTTGAGGTTGGCACCAACATTTGTTTTGAAAATCAGGGTGGATTGAGCCTCTAACCAGCAGAGTTTGGGCAAATTCATGGTGGAGGGAGCCTCTAAACACCCCAGTTTGGGCAAATTCATGGTGGAGGGAGCCTCTAAAAACCCCAGTTTGGACCAATTCATGGTGGAGGGAGCCTCTAACCAGCCCAGTTTGGGCAAATTCATGGTGGAGGGAGCCTCTAAAAAACCCAGTTTGGACCAATTCATGGTGGAGGGAGCCTCTAACCAGCCCAGTTTGGGCAAATTCATGGTGGAGGGAGCCTCTAACCAGCCCAGTTTGGACCAATTAATGGTGGAGGGAGCCTCTAACCAGCCCAGTTTGGACCAATTAATGGTGGAGGGAGCCTCTAACCAGCCCAGTTTGGACCAATTCATGGTGGAGGGAGCCTCTAAACAGCCCAGTTTGGGCAAATTCATGGTGGAGGGAGCCTCTAAAAAACCCAGTTTGGACCAATTCATGGTGGAGGGAGCCTCTAACCAGCCCAGTTTGGACCAATTAATGGTGGAGGGAGCCTCTAACCAGCCCAGTTTGGACCAATTCATGGTGGAGGGAGCCTCTAAACAGCCAAGTTTTGGGAAATTCATGGTGGAGGGAGCCTCTAACCAGCCCAGTTTGGACCAATTCATGGTGGAGGGAGCCTCTAAACAGCCAAGTTTTGGGAAATTCATGGTGGAGGGAGCCTCTAACCAGCCCAGTTTGGACCAATTCATGGTGGAGGGAGCCTCTAAAAAACCCAGTTTGGACCAATTCATGGTGGAGGGAGCCTCTAAACAGCCCAGTTTGGGCAAATTCATGGTGGAGGGAGCCTCTAACCAGCCCAGTTTGGACCAATTAATGGTGGAGGGAGCCTCTAAACAGCCCAGTTTGGGCAAATTCATGGTGGAGGGAGCCTCTAACCAGCCCAGTTTGGACCAATTCATGGTGGAGGGAGCCTCTAACCAGCCCAGTTTGGACCAATTAATGGTGGAGGGAGCCTCTAAAAAACCCAGTTTGGACCAATTCATGGTGGAGGGAGCCTCTAAACAGCCCAGTTTGGGCAAATTCATGGTGGAGGGAGCCTCTAACCAGCCCAGTTTGGACCAATTAATGGTGGAGGGAGCCTCTAAACAGCCCAGTTTGGGCAAATTCATGGTGGAGGGAGCCTCTAACCAGCCCAGTTTGGACCAATTCATGGTGGAGGGAGCCTCTAACCAGCCCAGTTTGGACCAATTAATGGTGGAGGGAGCCTCTAACCAGCCCAGTTTGGACCAATTCATGGTGGAGGGAGCCTCTAAACAGCCCAGTTTGGGCAAATTCATGGTGGAGGGAGCCTCTAAAAAACCCAGTTTGGACCAATTCATGGTGGAGGGAGCCTCTAACCAGCCCAGTTTGGACCAATTAATGGTGGAGGGAGCCTCTAACCAGCCCAGTTTGGACCAATTCATGGTGGAGGGAGCCTCTAACCAGCCCAGTTTGGACCAATTCATGGTGGAGGGAGCCTCTAAACAGCCCAGTTTGGGCAAATTCATGGTGGAGGGAGCCTCTAAAAAACCCAGTTTGGACCAATTCATGGTGGAGGGAGCCTCTAAACAGCCAAGTTTTGGGAAATTCATGGTGGAGGGAGCCTCTAACCAGCCCAGTTTGGACCAATCCATGGTGGAGGGAGCCTCTAAACAGCCAAGTTTTGGGAAATTCATGGTGGAGGGAGCCTCTAACCAGCCCAGTTTGGACCAATTCATGGTGGAGGGAGCCTCTAAACAGCCAAGTTTTGGGAAATTCATGGTGGAGGGAGCCTCTAACCAGCCCAGTTTGGACCAATTCATGGTGGAGGGAGCCTCTAAACAGCCAAGTTTTGGGAAATTCATGGTGGAGGGAGCCTCTAACCAACCCAGTTTGGACCAATTCATGGTGGAGGGAGCCTCTAAAAAACCCAGTTTGGACCAATTCATGGTGGAGGGAGCCTCTAAAAAACCCAGTTTGGACCAATTCATGGTGGAGGGAGCCTCTAAACAGCCCAGTTTGGGCAAATTCATGGTGGAGGAAGCCTCTAACCAGCCCAGTTTGGACCAATTAATGGTGGAGGGAGCCTCTAAACAGCCCAGTTTGGGCAAATTCATGGTGGAGGGAGCCTCTAACCAGCCCAGTTTGGACCAATTCATGGTGGAGGGAGCCTCTAACCAGCCCAGTTTGGGCAAATTCATGGTGGAGGGAGCCTCTAAAAAACCCAGCTTGGACCAATTCATGGTGGAGGGAGCCTCTAACCAGCCCAGTTTGGGCAAATTCATGGTGGAGGGAGCCTCTAAAAAACCCAGTTTGGACCAATTCATGGTGGAGGGAGCCTCTAAACAGCCCAGTTTGGGCAAATTCATGGTGGAGGGAGCCTCTAACCAGCCCAGTTTGGACCAATTAATGGTGGAGGGAGCCTCTAAACAGCCCAGTTTGGACCAATTAATGGTGGAGGGAGCCTCTAACCAGCCCAGTTTGGACCAATTAATGGTGGAGGGAGCCTCTAACCAGCCCAGTTTGGACCAATTAATGGTGGAGGGAGCCTCTAACCACCCCAGTTTGGACCAATTAATGGTGGAGGGAGCCTCTAACCAGCCCAGTTTGGACCAATTCATGGTGGAGGGAGCCTCTAAAAAACCCAGTTTGGACCAATTCATGGTGGAGGGAGCCTCTAAACAGCCCAGTTTGGGCAAATTCATGGTGGAGGGAGCCTCTAAACAGCCCAGTTTGGGCAAATTCATGGTGGAGGGAGCCTCTAACCAGCCCAGTTTGGACCAATTAATGGTGGAGGGAGCCTCTAACCAGCCCAGTTTGGACCAATTCATGGTGGAGGGAGCCTCTAAACAGCCAAGTTTGGACCAATTCATGGTGGAGGGAGCCTCTAAAAAACCCAGTTTGGACCAATTCATGGTGGAGGGAGCCTCTAACCAGCCCAGTTTGGACCAATTAATGGTGGAGGGAGCCTCTAACCAGCCCAGTTTGGACCAATTAATGGTGGAGGGAGCCTCTAACCAGCCCAGTTTGGACCAATTCATGGTGGAGGGAGCCTCTAAACAGCCCAGTTTGGGCAAATTCATGGTGGAGGGAGCCTCTAACCAGCCCAGTTTGGACCAATTCATGGTGGAGGGAGCCTCTAAAAAACCCAGTTTGGACCAATTCATGGTGGAGGGAGCCTCTAAACAGCCCAGTTTGGGCAAATTCATGGTGGAGGGAGCCTCTAAACAGCCCAGTTTGGGCAAATTCATGGTGGAGGGAGCCTCTAACCAGCAGAGTTGGTGGAAATCAGGGTGGAGGGAGCCTCTAACCAGCAGAGTTGGGGGAAATCAGGGTGGAGGGAGCCTAGTATTAGCAGAATTGTGCAACGCTTATGGTGGATGAGTATGAGGATGCGGAGGAATTGGAGAGGTTGAGTACAGACATGGAGTTTCATGTTGGGGTGCTTTACACAGGTGGGCACAAAAATGACGGCTCTACCCAGTGGTGGTTCATTTTTATCAAAGTGAGCCGGTCGGCACTCTCAGCTGACAGACGGGTGCGCTTGTCAGTGATGATGCCACCGGCTGCACTGAACACCCTCTCAGATAGGACGCTGGCGGCAGGACAGGACAGCACCTCCAAGGCATATAGGGCAAGTTCAAGCCACAGGTCCAACTTCGACACCCAATACGTGTAGGGCGCAGAGGGGTCGGAGAGGACAGGGCTGTGGTCGGAAAGGTATTCCCGCAACATGCGCCTATACTTCTCACGCCTGGTGACACTAGGACCCTCCGTGGCGGCACTTTGGCGAGGGGGTGCCATCAAGGTGTCCCAGAC
Source organism: Leptodactylus fuscus (assembly GCF_031893055.1). Classification (NCBI taxonomy): domain Eukaryota; kingdom Metazoa; phylum Chordata; class Amphibia; order Anura; family Leptodactylidae; genus Leptodactylus; species Leptodactylus fuscus. The sequence continues at coordinate 125,432,191 of NC_134267.1, read as the reverse complement.
CTTAGACAGTGTGCCCCTCGTTTGTGTGGACCGGTGAGAACTTGGTTGCCTACTGGAGGAACTGCCCTCCCTGCCGCCAACGTCACATGCTGGAAACATCTCCATCATATTCTGCACCAATTGCCTGTGGCAAGCATTGATGCGATTGGCCCTCCCCTCTACCGGAATAAAAGACGAGATGTTGTTTTTATACCGGGGGTCAAGGATAGCAAAGATCCAGTACTGGTTGTCCTCCATGATTTTGACAATACGCTTGTCGGTTGTAAAGCACCCCAACATGAACTCAGCCATGTCTGCCACAGTGTTAGTTGGCATGACTCCTCTGGCCCCACCGGAAAGTTCAATCTCCATTTCCTCCTCATCCTCCATGTCTACCCATCCGCGCTGCAACAATGGGACGATTCGAAGTTGCCCGGAAGCCTCCTGTATCACCATCACATCATCGGACAACTCTTCTTCCTCCTCCTCCTCCTCCTCCTCCTCCATTAAACGCAGTGAAGCGGACAGATGTGTGGACCTACTCTCCAGCTGTGACGGATCGGATGCTATCCCTAACTCCTCTGTGTGATCTGAGTTATCCCTGATGTCAATCAGGGATTCTCTCAGAACACACAAGAGCGGGATTGTAAGGCTCACCATCGCATCCTCAGAGCTCACCCTCCTTGTGGACTCCTCAAAGACCCGTAGGATGTCACAAAGGTCTCTCATCCATGGCCACTCATGGATGTGAAACTGAGGCAGCTGACTTTGTGGCACCCTAGGGTTTTGTAGCTGGTATTCCATCAAAGGTCTCTGCTGCTCAACCACTCTATTCAACATCTGAAACGTTGAGTTCCAGCGTGTGGGGACGTCGCACAAAAGCCGGTGTTGTGGCACATGCAGGCGTTGCTGGAGAGATTTTAAGCTAGCAGCGGCTACTGTCGACTTGCGAAAGTGGGCGCACATGCGCCGCACTTTCACCAGTAGCTCTGGAACATTGGGGTAGCTCTTTAGGAAACGTTGCACCACTAGGTTGAAGACGTGGGCCAGGCATGGAACATGTTGGAGTCCGGCAAGCTCCAGAGCTGCTACCAGGTTCCGGCCGTTATCACAAACGACCATGCCTGGGCCCAGGTGCAGCGGCTCAAACCATATTGCCGTCTCATCGAGGAGGGCATCCCTCACCTCGGAGGCAGTGTGCTGTCTGTCCCCCAAGCTGATCAGCTTCAGCACAGCCTGCTGACGTCTACCAACGCCAGTGCTGCAACGTTTCCAACTCGTAGCTGGGGTCAATCTAACAGCGGAGGAGGAGGCGGTGGCGGAGGAGGAGGCGGTGGCGGAGGAGGAGGCGGTAGAGGAGGAGGAGGAGGGGGGTGTTCTTCTCGTGTCCCTGCCAGGAATGTTAGGCGGGGAGACGAGGTACACCGGGCCAGTTTGGGAAGCAGTCCCAGCCTCAACTACATTCACCCAGTGTGCCGTCAGTGAAATGTAGCGTCCCTGTCCGCATGCACTTGTCCACGCGTCGGTGGTCAAGTGGACCTTTGTGCAAAGCGCGGAACTAAGGGCCCGCCTGATGTTGAGTGACACGTGCTGGTGCAAGGCGGGGACGGCACACCGGGAGAAGTAGTGACGGCTAGGGACGGCATAGCGAGGTGCCGCAGTTGCCATCAGGTCCAGGAAGGCGGGAGTTTCAACAAGCCGGAACGCCAACATCTCCTGGGCCAGCAGTTTAGCGATGTTGGCGTTCAAGGCTTGCGCGTGTGGGTGGTTAGCAGTGTATTTCTGCCGCCGCTCCAATGTCTGAGAGATGGTGGGTTGTTGTAAAGAAACGCCTGATGGTGCCTTTGATGGTGCAGGAGAAGGAGATAAGACAGGACCAGGGGAGGATGAGGTAGAAGTCAACAAAGTGGCGGAGGCAGATGAAGTGGTGTCCTGGCTCGTCCTCTGGAGTGCATCGCCAGCACAGTCAGCAGTGGCAGTGGCAGAGGCAGTGGCAGAGGCAGTGGCAGTGGCGTGAACGGCAGGCGGCCTTTGTCCTGCCGTTGCTGCCTGCCACTGATTCCAGTGCTTGGATTCCAAATGACGGCGCATTGAAGTGGTGGACAGGTTGCTCTTCTCAGAGCCCCTAATCAATTTCGAGAGGCAAATTGTGCAGACAACACTATATCTGTCCTCGGCGCATTCCTTGAAAAAACTCCACACCTTCGAGAAACGTGCCCTCGAGGTGGGAGTTTTTCGGGGCTGGGTACGAACTGGAACATCTTGGGAGATTCCGGGTGTGGCCTGGCTTCGCCTAAGCTGCTGACCTCTGCCTCTGCCTCTAGCTACCCTTTTTGGTGCTGCACCTGCCTCAACATCCACACTACTTTCCCCGCTTGACATCCCCCCTGTCCAGGTCGGGTCAGTGTCCTCATCATCCACCACTTCCTCTTCCAACTCCTGTCTCATCTCCTCCTCCCGCACAATGCGCCGGTCAACTGGATGCCCTGACGGCAACTGCGTCACATCATCGTCGATGAGGGTGGGTTGCTGGTCATCCACCACCAAATCAAACGGAGATGGAGGAGACTCTAGTGTTTGAGCATCTGGACACAGATGCTCCTCTGTTAGGTTCGTGGAATCGTGACGTGGAGAGGCAGGTTGAGGGACAATGAAAGGAGCGGAGAACAGCTCTGGGGAGCAGGGACAGTTTGGGTTATTGTTCTGTAAAGCTTCGGAATTTTGGGAGGAAGGAAGACAAGACTGTTGGGTAATAGGAGGAGAGGAGGCAGAGTCTGACTGGCTGCTGGACAATGTGCTGTAAGCGTTCTCTGACAGCCATTGCAAGACCTGTTCCTGGTTCTCGGGCCTACTAAGGTTTGTACCCTGCAGTTTAGTTAATGTGGCAAGCAACCCTGGCACTGTGGAGTGGCGCAATGCTTGCTGCCCCACAGGAGTAGGCACGGGACGCCCTGTGGCTTCACTGCTACCTTGCTCCCCAGAACCATTCCCCCGACCTCGCCCACGGCCTCGTCCACGTCCCTTTCCGGGAGCCTTGCGCATTTTGAATTCCTAGTTAGAAATTGGCACTGTATACCAGTAGTAAAAATTGTGGGTGCACGTAACCCCAATATATTCTTTGAATTCCCAGTCAGAAACTGGCACTATATGGCAGTAGCAAGAAATGAGGGTATTTGTATTCCCAATATACTCTTTGAATTCCCAGTCAGACAATGGCACTGTATACCAGTAGTAAAAATTGTGGGTGCACGTAACCCCAATATATTCTTTGAATTCCCAGTCAGAAACTGGCACTATATGGCAGTAGCAAGAAATGAGGGTATTTGTATTCCCAATATACTCTTTGAATTCCCAGTCAGACAATGGCACTGTATACCAGTAGTAAAAATTGTGGGTGCACGTAACCCCAATATATTCTTTGAATTCCCAGTCAGAAACTGGCACTATATGGCAGTAGCAAGAAATGAGGGTATTTGTATTCCCAATATACTCTTTGAATTCCCAGTCAGACAATGGCACTGTATACCAGTAGTAAAAATTGTGGGTGCACGTAACCCCAATATATTCTTTGAATTACCAGTCAGAAACTGGCACTATATGGCAGTAGCAAGAAATGAGGGTATTTATAACCCCAATATATTCTTTGAATTCCCAGTCAGACAATGGCACTGTATACCAGTAGTAAAAATTGTGGGTGCACGTAACCCCAATATATTCTTTGAATTCCCAGTCAGACAATGGCACTGTATACCAGTAGTAAAAATTGTGGGTGCACGTAACCCCAATATATTCTTTGAATTACCAGTCAGAAACTGGCACTATATGGCAGTAGCAAGAAATGAGGGTATTTATAACCCCAATATATTCTTTGAATTCCCAGTCAGACAATGGCACTGTATACCAGTAGTAAAAATTGTGGGTGCACGTAACCCCAATATATTCTTTGAATTACCAGTCAGAAACTGGCACTATATGGCAGTAGCAAGAAATGAGGGTATTTGTATTCCCAATATACTCTTTGAATTCCCAGTCAGACAATGGCACTGTATACCAGTAGTAAAAATTGTGGGTGCACGTAACCCCAATATATTCTTTGAATTACCAGTCAGACACTGGCACTATATGGCAGTAGCAAGAAATGAGGGTATTTGTATTCCCAATATACTCTTTGAATTCCCAGTCAGACAATGGCACTGTATACCAGTAGTAAAAATTGTGGGTGCACGTAACCCCAATATATTCTTTGAATTCCCAGTCAGACAATGGCACTGTATACCAGTAGTAAAAATTGTGGGTGCACGTAACCCCAATATATTCTTTGAATTCCCAGTCAGAAACTGGCACTATATGGCAGTAGCAAGAAATGAGGGTATTTGTATTCCCAATATACTCTTTGAATTCCCAGTCAGACAATGGCACTGTATACCAGTAGTAAAAATTGTGGGTGCACGTAACCCCAATATATTCTTTGAATTACCAGTCAGAAACTGGCACTATATGGCAGTAGCAAGAAATGAGGGTATTTATAACCCCAATATATTCTTTGAATTCCCAGTCAGACAATGGCACTGTATACCAGTAGTAAAAATTGTGGGTGCACGTAACCCCAATATATTCTTTGAAATCCCAGTCAGACAATGGCACTGTATACCAGTAGTAAAAATTGTGGGTGCACGTAACCCCAATATATTCTTTGAATTACCAGTCAGAAACTGGCACTATATGGCAGTAGCAAGAAATGAGGGTATTTATAACCCCAATATACTCTTTGAATTCCCAGTCAGACAATGGCACTGTATACCAGTAGTAAAAATTGTGGGTGCACGTAACCCCAATATATTCTTTGAATTACCAGTCAGACACTGGCACTATATGGCAGTAGCAAGAAATGAGGGTATTTGTATTCCCAATATACTCTTTGAATTCCCAGTCAGACAATGGCACTGTATACCAGTAGTAAAAATTGTGGGTGCACGTAACCCCAATATATTCTTTGAATTCCCAGTCAGACAATGGCACTGTATACCAGTAGTAAAAATTGTGGGTGTACGTAACCCCAATATATTCTTTGAATTCCCAGTCAGAAACTGGCACTATATGGCAGTAGCAAGAAATGAGGGTATTTGTATTCCCAATATACTCTTTGAATTCCCAGTCAGACAATGGCACTGTATACCAGTAGTAAAAATTGTGGGTGCACGTAACCCCAATATATTCTTTGAATTACCAGTCAGAAACTGGCACTATATGGCAGTAGCAAGAAATGAGGGTATTTATAACCCCAATATATTCTTTGAATTCCCAGTCAGACAATGGCACTGTATACCAGTAGTAAAAATTGTGGGTGCACGTAACCCCAATATATTCTTTGAATTACCAGTCAGAAACTGGCACTATATGGCAGTAGCAAGAAATGAGGGTATTTGTATTCCCAATATACTCTTTGAATTCCCAGTCAGACAATGGCACTGTATACCAGTAGTAAAAATTGTGGGTGCACGTAACCCCAATATATTCTTTGAATTACCAGTCAGACACTGGCACTATATGGCAGTAGCAAGAAATGAGGGTATTTGTATTCCCAATATACTCTTTGAATTCCCAGTCAGACAATGGCACTGTATACCAGTAGTAAAAATTGTGGGTGCACGTAACCCCAATATATTCTTTGAATTCCCAGTCAGACAATGGCACTATATGGCAGTAGCAAGAAATGAGGGTATTTATAACCCCAATATATTCTTTGAATTCCCAGTCAGACAATGGCACTGTATACCAGTAGTAAAAATTGTGGGTGCACGTAACCCCAATATATTCTTTGAATTACCAGTCAGAAACTGGCACTATATGGCAGTAGCAAGAAATGAGGGTATTTATAACCCCAATATATTCTTTGAATTCCCAGTCAGACAATGGCACTGTATACCAGTAGTAAAAATTGTGGGTGCACGTAACCCCAATATATTCTTTGAATTACCAGTCAGAAACTGGCACTATATGGCAGTAGCAAGAAATGAGGGTATTTATAACCCCAATATATTCTTTGAATTCCCAGTCAGACAATGGCACTGTATACCAGTAGTAAAAATTGTGGGTGCACGTAACCCCAATATATTCTTTGAATTCCCAGTCAGACACTGGCACTATATGGCAGTAGCAAGAAATGAGGGTATTTGTATTCCCAATATATTCTTTGAATTCCCAGTCAGACAATGGCACTGTATACCAGTAGTAAAAATTGTGGGTGTATATAGCCCCAATTCTATTGCTAGGGGACTTGCAGGGTATTTCTGGGGTGAAGGTGGGGGGGCACACCGTTGGAACGGGTATCGGGGTATATATCGGGTATACGGGAATACACTGACAGTGTATTCCATTCAGGATCCTGGGAAAGCTGGGTTGCGGCGATTGAGCCCGTCAGTGCCACGTTACACTGACAAGCTTCTCCCTGGAATTTAGCTCTTATAAGAGCTGTTGGTTGTCTTCTCCTTCCTATCCTAGCCTGTCCCTGCCTACCCAGAATCTAAGCCCTAGCTAGCTGGACGGAAACCTCCGTCCTCGGTGAATTGCAAGCTCAGAATGACGCGAAGCTGGGCGTCGCTGTTCTTTTAAATTAGAGGTCACATGTTTTCAGCAGCCAATGGGTTTTGCCTACTTTTTTCAACGTCACCGGTGTCGTAGTTCCTGTCCCACCTACCCTGCGCTGTTATTGGAGCAAAAAAGGCGCCAGGGAAGGTGGGAGGGGAATCGAGTAATGGCGCACTTTACCACGCGGTGTTCGATTCGATTCGAACATGCCGAACAGCCTAATATCCGATCGAACATGAGTTCGATAGAACACTGTTCGCTCATCTCTAGTTATAAGCTTTTGATTCCACAAAATGGATAAGCGACAGAACTTTTGTCAGGGACTGTATAAAAAATACACATATGTGTATGTAATACATCCCTAAAGACCTGAATTATTAAATTATCACATTCTTTATTCCCAAAACACTGAATCAAAGTGATAAAAAATTGTATATATTACAATATGGTATCAACGAAAGTTTGGGCTCTTAGAATATGGCAGCACAAAAGCAAAATATTTTTAATATTACTTATCCAAATACATAGTAGCTTGGAGCCCCCTTGACTACCAGCACCCGGCGCACATGCCCCAATTGCCCCCCACCAGCTACATCCTTGCATATTGAGTATATGGAGAATAAAGTTGCCAGTTTCCTTATACTGCATGATGTACATTGCAAAAGTTAATAAAAGTTAGTAAACACATTTTTTTCTAGGAATATTTATGGAAATGTTGGTTATGCTACAAATCGAGACAAAAACATATACACTTTATGTAAGTATAACTTTAATATAGAATATTTTATGTGGTAAATTAGAATGGAAACTGAACTCATTGTGGATGATTAATGCATTCATTGTAGAATGTATTTGTGTACTATGGTGACTGGCTTATAGGCCCTGCTCTGACCCTCTCACAAATCACAGCAGTTATCTAGTCGAGCAGGTAAGGTGGGCAGTATGTGCAACCAGTCCATAGCAAACAGCTGCAGCAAATAAGTAGAAACAGAAGTGCCATTGTTCTGATCTCCCCTCAGGAGTTAATGGAAGTGTTACAGCTTCATTGTGTGGACTGTTTACTGCTGGCCATGACAACAGCCACAGCTTCACAAGGTGCAGCTCCCTGCATAGGAGGCGAACTTTGGGAGATCCTGAGATTGGGATATTTATTTCATTAAAGAGCAAAAAATGGACGAAAGACACTGGTGGATAGCAAGCAAACTGCAGCAAGCACTGGACAATGGCAGCGAGGAGAGCTCTGCTGCCTTAGAAGCCTTTATTCTGGAAGATGACAACCTCCAGCTTATCAACCGGTTTCTGCAGGGTCAGTACAACTCACACTGGGAAGGGAGGTATCTGAGGGGTAGACCTGAAATATTCTGCTAGTCTAGAAAAATTGGTATTGTTATAAACCTGTACATGGAATTGGGGGTCCTTGAGGCAGCATATTAGTGGTCTGCAGAAGCTCAAAATCTACTGTGCAACATACGTATGCGCTTTCTGGCTGAGATTTATCATTCAGTTCCTCTTACTTGACATAACTGCATATATTTTGCACAAATGCTGTCATTTTCTAACCACCTTTTCTGGCTCACATGACAATATTAAAAGGCTTTAGAGGTACAAAAGCCTGGCTAAATATGTGCCCAGTTCTAACAGTTAGTTTTGTCCTGTAAAAAATGTCAAGCAATTTCTAGACTCACTAAATTCAGAAAATCAGCACATTAATGGAAACAAAATTGGTTGTATTTGTTGGAGTTTGCCGAATGAGATGTGAAAATGCTTACATGTGTCAGAAAATAGCATAGAAAATGTTGCAAACGCTTTATAAATTTAGCATATTTGAAAAAAAAATATCAAAAACCCTTTCAACTGAATGTTAGACACAAGAATACCATACAATATGACAGGAATATTGTTTTGGGTTTTTTAATTGTAATTTTTATTAATTTTCCAAGAGAAAAGGTACATGCAGTCAGGGACATGGTCATGTGATTTACTGTCCATGGTCATGTGATGAGCACACAGGTGAACAGTAGAGATGAGTGAATACTGTTCGGATCAGCCGATCCGAACAGCATGCTCCCATAGAAATGAATGGAAGCACCTGGCATGCAGACTTTGCACGCGGCCGGCCGCTTAACCCCCCGCGTGCCTGCCGCTTCCATTCATTTCTATGGGAGCGTGCTGTTCGGAACGGCTGTTCCGAACAGTGTTCACTCATCTCTAGTGAACAGCTGATTACCAGGCAGCTGTCTGCTGTGACTATAACGAGCAGCACCTGTGTGCTAATCATGTGACCATGGACTGTAAATCACATGACCATGGTCGGAGTTTTATCCACTAGAAGTAACAGAATGAATGACAGCAAGCCGAAATCAAGAAAACCGTGAGGAATTGATACAGAAAGTATATTGGAAAATTGTATATCTTTTTATTTTACAAACCATAACATTTGTCTCTCAATATTGGTCTGAAAGTGGCCAACCCCTTTAAGGGTAGATTCAAATCTATCCTGTACCTTCTGGATAGGATCTGATGCTATCATGGTATAGATATTGTTGTCCTGTAGTTCTTGGTGTATTTCTTCCAAATAATTAGATATGGTGGCACCTGTCTTCTTTGTTATGGCAGAAAAATGGACAGGAAAATGCTGATGGACACAGTTTTTGATCCAGCTCCTGCTGATATCTGGCACAAACCTTGAAGTGGCTTGCACAAGAACAGATCCCATAGAAAATGATGGTGTCCATTCTAGTTTCAGTTTCCCAGCTTCTGTGCACCACACTGTGAGAAACTGATGCTGACACTGGATTTTTGTGAACGCATCCTTATAGCCCCATTTATTAAATGGCATGGATCAGGCAGCAGCATAATGCCTCGTGAATGCATTGTATGATTTCTGTGAGCCATAGGGAAGTTTCACCCACAAAGGTAAAACTACTTGTTGGAGCCTTTGTGAATACACAAAGGGGTATTAACAAAGGTGTAGATTAAATATGTATATCTGTATCATGTCACAATGTTACATTCTGTATTGTGGGTAAGCCACCACAGTATTATGCCATTACTGGAACTCATTTATAAATATCTAAAATTAATATGGTTTACCATGGCAACCAGTCGTGTCACTGCCTTCATATTGTAACCTCCATTATGGCATTACATTGTCTGATAAAAGTCTATTCTTCTACTCAGCTGGAGGACATCAAACAATCTTTTTTTGGATAGAAGCTAGTGACAAAATAAATCCACTAACCTGGAAATTCACTGTCACCTCTAATCTCCAAAATATAGAAAGTGGGCACTTGAAGACATCTTTTCCCACATTAGTTTACTTTCTACGATTTGAGGTAAGTGCAATGATGTTACATTACACTGTTGTCTCTTAAAAAGTAAGATTAGTTAAATTACAAACTTAACACCATACAAATTTTCAGGTTTTCCCATACATATGGATATAACATTTTCTTCCTTTGGATTATTCAATATTAGTAGGTAATATTTGTTTTGGTTGGTTGATAGGGGTTTTATTTCTATGGTTTTATTTTTCCATGTGTTTCCTTTAGTTTAACATCAGAGAAAATGTTATAAAAAAAAAGAGAGGAGATGTATGAGACATAGTGCTATGATTTTTTTTTTAAATAGTCTTCCCTCTCTGTTATGGTCATTTTTTACATAGGCTGCCCAGGGTGACAGTTCATATAAGATATGTCATTGGTTTATAGGTCCACTATAGGTGGGATAGAGCATTTCAGGTTGCAGATGCGCTATCCGCAACTATCAGATATTTATTGTATGAAGTTAAACACATTCAATTTTTAAGAATTTTGTAGTGTTTTAATCTGATCACAGTTTAGTAATTTTTAGAACATCTACAATTGTAGATTTTTTTGTATAATTGTAACAGTCAGCAGCTTGTGGCCCCAATGTGTCTCACCCAACTGGTTTGACTTTGGGAAACTCTTGGCTAAGTAGCCTCCCCAGTGATCAGCCTGTAGCCTCTACACAGGGACCTGGATTTTTCTGCAGGGATACTAAGAGGTCAGTACAGAGGAGTGGTCCTGATGTTGGATACAGCCAGTACAGGGGCAAAAAACACCAGTGTGTGGTGCCAAGGTTCAGGCAAGAGAGTAGTCTAGGTATAGGCCAGAAGTTGGAGGCAAGCATAATATGGGTCAAGAACAAGCAAAAGGTCAAGGTGGGCATGACAGATGTGATGGTCAGGAACAAGGCAAATTCAGGCAGAGCTGCGATCAGCAGACAAAAATGTTGTCAGATGTTGTCCAAGGGTCAATACAGGTAAACAAGAAATGCTGCAGCACAGCAAATTACCTTTTCAGGGACTAGTAAGCTAAGATCTTTTTAAATAAATTATCCTTTAATTTACGGTAATTTTGACAGAAAGTGCTGTGAAAAAGGGCTAGTTCACACGGGGCAAAATGGTCAGGATTTTGACGCGGAATCCGTGTCAAAATCCTGCCGCCTCCCATTGAAATCAATGGAAGCTGGTCATTTCCTTTTTCCGCGAGCGGAAAAAAGAAGCAAGCTGCACTTTCTTGAGGCGGATTCCGCGGCTGATTCAGATGCCGCATCTGCCTCGCGACATCACCCTCCGGACTAGCCCTATTCATTTGGGCCTAATCCAGAGTGGAAAGCCACAACGGAATGTGTTCACACGGAACCCTGTGTGAACTAGCTCTAAAAAAAAGTAATGCAAAGATAGGCTCAAATGGATGAAAACAGAAGGCCATCCATTTCCTTAGACATCATTGTTAAAAAACGGATCCATTGCTGTCCTTTTCATGGATGGACACAGGAGTATGGTATGCTAGGTATTTGTGTCCTTCAAAAAAATGGATAGCAAGGGATCCATTATTTTTAACATTACTGTCTAAAGAAACGGAAGACCATCTGTTTAGCATCCATTTGAATCCATTTTTTTTAATCCGTTTTTATTTATTTATTTTTTTGCATCCATTAAACCGATGTAAAAAACGTCATCTGAATGGTCCCTGAATCTGCCATGACCCAGCAACAGTAACCTTTTCTTACTGAGTGCAATCTTTTTGGGGAATCCAGCCATGTCAGACACGTTGCTCAGTATTGCTCACATTGCTTATAGTTATTGATAGTCCAGGAAAGGTTAATCCATGTGTCGTAACCACATCCACTCCTAATGCTGTTTATTTTATGCAGATAAATCAGGATGTTGATGCTGGTTTGATAGAGAAAGAAATACTCTGTGGAGAGGTAAAGGAAAACCCAGTGGAAAGTCTTAGATGCTTATTAAATGACTTATACATCCCACTTCTGCATGCTCAAAAAGACTGGGGCTTCTGCAGCCAGGACAATGTTACCAGTTTTCTTACTGGCCTCAAAAAATATGTTTCATCTATTGACGAAGCAGCCACCACAACAGATTTGGAGAAACAACATATCACTGTAAGTAAAGACACTAACCAAGTAAATAATTTATATAGTTTTGGAAACATCAAAGGTTTAGGGTGTGTTCACTAGGCAGAATTGCATTAAGTCCACCACCCATTGTCTCTAATGGATTCTACTCCGTCATTTATGCAGCCATGGAATCTTTCACCATGCATATGAACGCTGTTCCAAAGGTGAGTGTGTTGCAAATCGCTCTGTAAATATAAAAGGAAATATGTTTTATGCTACAGATTTCTATGATGGATCATGCTGGAAATGCACATATAACGCTTGGCTGACTCTATACACAATAGTGTTCTTTTGACATTTTTTGTGTATTGTCTGCATAAAAACTTTTGTGGTTTACAAGATTGACAACTCTTAACAGCTACTTAAAAAACCCTGAACAAGCTCAGAACACTTAAGTCTAGTTAAAGATGTTGTCCAAGCATTTTTTTTTAATGCCCGGACAAGCAGGGGAGGTGAAGATTTTTTTTTAAAGTCGTACTCCCCTGTTCCCAATGCTCCGGTGTCCTCCTGGCGTATTCTAGTCCTTCTGCTTCCGCGTCTTTTCACAGGTCTATTCCTGAGTTCTGCTGAAGCTGCTGATTGTCCTCAGCGATCACTGTCCGTTTATGCCTGGACAACCCCTATAAGGCCAAGGCACCATGTTGCAGAATAGCAGCTTGTTTTGTTGTAGATTTTACTGCTGTTTTTTGAAGAGTGGATTTAGAAGAAGGAACAAATATAAGTGCTTGCTATATATTTCCCATTCCTGGTGAAGCCACACTTGGTTTAGGATTACAAAACTGCAACTAAATCTGCCATAAAAAAAATGGAGTTTTTTTGCAACATGGGGTCTCAGCCTAATAGGTCAAAGTCACAGAAATGTTTATTTAAAGGATTGAACTACCATGAATAGTTATAGGCTTACCTTGAGAAACATAGGAATTAAATATACAGATGTATACAGATCTATTGTATTGGCAATAATAATGACAGAGCCCAAATCAGAAATCAGCATTTTACTTTAAGGCAATTCTCATCACAACAGAGTAGGGGGTTACTAGTATTTCAGAGTCTAACCACTAAGACCCACACTTATCAGAAGATAAGGGGGAATTTAGTAACAGCACAGGCCCAACCACGGATTCATTCAGAGCAGCAACTAAACTCTCCAATTCTCCTGAGTGAACTGTGCAGTTGGACCCTCACCAATCAGTTGATACAGGAATACCCCTTCAAGAGGTGTTTATGCATACTTGCAATATGTCACTAACTACTGTGAATTATATCACGAACATCGGTAATGTGAATTGAGGAGCTGGGGGAATGTGTAAAGAAAAAGATCAAATAAAACCATATTCACCTGTCCCCGGGGTCCCGGTGTCCCCCTCCGCTGTCCAGTCTAGCAGTGCCCGGTGCTTCTTTCGGTGGATGTCCTCACCTCACGCAACTACTGAGGGCAATCAGCAGCCTAAGGAAAGGATCCAGGACATCACTCACATACGTCACATGTGATGTCTCGTGTCCTTTCCTTAGTCATGTGCAACAAGGACTTCTGCTGCATGAAGACCCCAGGAGCAGCAGTTCCGGTCCGTGGTGGAAGACATCAGAGCACTGGGGATAGGTGGGTATGTTTTGTTTTGTTTTTTTCTTTACCACTTCCCTGCACTTCTTTCTAAAAACTGTATATTCTGGACAACACCTTTAATGACAAAGACACCAGCAATATTTGAGGGTCTATTTGGGGTCTATCAAAATAAATGTACAAAATCATTTTAACCATAGTTACCTGGTACACATTTTGTATGAATTAAAGTATGTTATTACATATTTGTATATTAGTAAATATTTGTATAGTATTTGATATGAAATATTTACTCCAGATTACTGACCACTCCAATTGATCTGTAGCAAGGTCCACAGACAGGTTTTTTTTTTTTTTTTTTTTTTTTTTAATATATTATGTTTTATGTTCTAGATTTTGAAGAGACCAAAGAACATCATCAGCCCCGACTTTCTACTAAAGAGATCTACTGTTCTAGACCCAGAGATAGTTAGTGAAACTGAAACCCTTGTTTCTGAGTGGATAAAAATCATTGATCCAATTTTAATGGAAGCCATTGATGAAAGGTAATATTGTATTAATTTTGTATACAGACATATTTTACGATAATCATGCTACCTGTACTTGAAATAGATGAACATATATAGACATATAGACATATAGACATTCACTTGAAGGGTGCATTTTCATCATCAGGTTTTTTGATGTAGTTGAGATAAAGCCAAAACTTTGTGTGGATCATAAAGATATAGAAAGTATAAAGGATAGGTGCTACCTTTCTTTTATACACTCCTAGTTTGAATTTCAAAAAGCCTGATCGTGTAGATACAACTCGTAGCCTGAGGCCACACACTGGGAAATTCAGCAGTGTATTTCCCTAAATCACCTGAAATTTGGTGGTTTTGCATACCTGCCGGAATTGCTGCAGCCCTCCTACAGCTAAAAGGTTGAAAGTCACAAGTGTAACTGTAATAGGACATGTTTTATTTCTATAAAATCAGTGTCTTATTGAAATGATATGACAAGGTTAATGTCTTACTGATCACTCTGTATGTATTTCTTTCTGTCCACCTATGAAAAATTTCTGTTATTGATCACCAATCACTTTATTTCTCTATACTATTCTGTTACTGATCACCAATCACTCTATATTTCTCTATACTATTCTGTTAGTGATCAGTTGCTAAACATTCCTTCAAATTCCTGTACCATAAATAAAAATAATACATAATACAGTCCTATGAAAAAGTTTGGGCACCCCTATTAATCTTAATCATTTTTTGTTCTAAATATTTTGGTGTTTGCAACAGCCATTTCAGTTTGATATATCTAATAACTGATGGACACAGTAATATTTCAGGATTGAAATGAGGTTTATTGTACTAACAGAAAATGTGCAATATGCATTAAACCAAAATTTGACCGGTGCAAAAGTATGGGCACCCTTATCATTTTATTGATTTGAATTCCCCTAACTACTTTTTACTGACTTACTGAAGCACAAAATTGGTTTTGTAACCTCAGTGAGCTTTGAACTTCATAGCCAGATGTATCCAATCATAAGAAAAGGTATTTAAGGTGGCCAATTGCAAGTTGATCTCCTATTTGAA
This sequence comes from Leptodactylus fuscus, assembly GCF_031893055.1. NCBI lineage: Eukaryota > Metazoa > Chordata > Amphibia > Anura > Leptodactylidae > Leptodactylus > Leptodactylus fuscus. Next base: position 125,417,032 of record NC_134267.1, on the reverse strand, counting down.
TCTCCTCTGAAGAGTGGCATCATGGGCTACTCAAAACAACTCTCAAATGATCTGAAAACAAAGATTGTTCAACATAGTTGTTCAGGGGAAGGATACAAAAAGTTGTCTCAGAGATTTAACCTGTCAGTTTCCACTGTGAGGAACATAGTAAGGAAATGGAAGACCACAGGGACAGTTCTTGTTAAGCCCAGAAGTGGCAGGCCAAGAAAAATATCAGAAAGGCAGAGAAGAAGAATGGTGAGAACAGTCAAGGACAATCCACAGACCACCTCCAAAGAGCTGCAGCATCATCTTGCTGCAGATGGTGTCACTGTGCATCGGTCAACTATACAGCGCACTTTGCACAAATAGAAGCTGTATGGGAGAGTGATGAGAAAGAAGCCGTTTCTGCACGTACGCCACAAATAGAGTTGCCTGAGGTATGAAAAAGCACATTTGGACAAGGCAGCTTCATTTTGGAAACAAAAATTGAGTTGTTTGGTTATAAAAAAAGGCGTTATGCATGGCGTCCAAAAAGAAACAGCATTCCAAGAAAAACACATGCTACCCACTGTAAAATTTGGTGGAGGTTCCATCATGCTTTGGGGCTGTGTGGCCAATGCCGGCACCGGGAATCTTGTTAAAGTTGAGAGTCGCATGGATTCCACTCAGTATCAGCAGATTCTTGAGAATAATGTTCAAGAATCAGTGACGAAGTTGAAGTTACGCCGGGGATGGATATTTCAGCAAGACAATGATCCAAAACACCGCTCCAAATCCTCAGGCATTCATGCAGAGGAACAATTACAATGTTCTGGAATGGCCATCCCAGTCCCCAGACCTGAATATCATTGAACATCTGTGGGATGATTTGAAGCGGGCTGTCCATGCTCGGCGACCATCAAACTTAACTGAACTTGAATTGTTTGTCCAAAATACCTTTATCCAGGATCCAGGAACTGATTAAAAGCTACAGGAAGCGACTAGAGGCTGTTATCTTTGCAAAAGGAGGATCTACTAAATATTAATGTCACTTTTCTGTTGAGGTGCCCATACTTTTGCACCGGTCAAATTTTGGTTTAATGCATATTGCACATTTTCTGTTAGTACAATAAACCTCATTTCAATCCTGAAATATTACTGTGCCCATCAGTTATTAGATATATCAAACTGAAATGGCTGTTATAAACACCAAAATATTTAGAACTAAAAATGATTAAGATTAATAGGGGTGCCCAAACTTTTTCATAGGACTGTAATTTTATTTGTATAGCGCCAACATATTCCGCAGCGCTGTACAATTTGTAGCGTTCAAATACAGACAGAAAGATGCATTACAAAGGAAGTCATTTCACACAATGGGACTGAGGGCCCTACTCGCAAGAGCTTACAATCTATGAGGTAGAGGGGGTGCAGGAACCTCCTCCCCAAAGGTACTATAAAAACTCTATGAGCTATTGTCTTAGCTTCAGCTGGGACCTTGTATAGGTGCCCAGCACCCTTTGGATGTTATGGGTATTGTGAGGGTGTGAGTGCTCTGGAGAGCGACCGAAAACAGGGTTGAAAAGGACCTTGACCACAACCATACCTGGGACAAAACTCCAGAGACAGTGCTGCTGGTGACGTGCAGGGAGCAGGTGGTCCATGGACCAGTGGGAGACAGACAGGTGGTCTGTCTCAAGAGGACTGGGTTCCAAGTTGAAGCTCAGTAGAAGCCAGATTGCTAAGCAAAAACCCCAGTAAAACTTCTTGCCTTCAGAAGGTAGTCATGGTACAAGACGTGAGGTATTGCCCTGTTTGTGGGCTGGGCTGTTTTGTTATTTTTATTCCTGTTATAAGCTGAATAAAGACATTTCTTTCGGATTGCCATTACCTGCTCTGCTGTTTATTTGGCACCCAGCACCACCAACATCTCTGTTAAATCCAGGAAACCACTACCTTTGATGCTAAACTACCCCCAATTGTCACAGTGTATATCAGTGCATGATATACAATGGGGTTCTCCATCCTGTGAACATATGTGTCATTTGTAACCACAGCTAAGTATGACCTCTTTTCATTTATTAAACACTTTTTATTTTATTACATTTTGACGTGTTTATAGTCATTCTTTGGCCATCTTTGAATTAACTTGTAAAAAATAACCTGTTTGTTTACAGAAACCTGCAGAAATAATTGACATGCTGCAGTTACTGCCTGTGAGTTCCTAGCCTTAAAGGAATTTTCAGCCATTGTTTTCAATACATAATATATGGCCAAGACCTAGTGCTGAATCCATAACCAACATATTAGTGTCGGCACGATTTACCATCTCTGAAGTTTATTTTAAGAATACCTCTGTAAATATTATTAACATTCACTAAAGAAAGTAGAATTGCTAACCTCAACATACTGTGCAATAGAGTTATTGAATTTGCAGACATGTGTTTTATCTTTTCCAGGGTGCTAGATATTACCACAACTCCCCTGGCTGAACTTGAGCGTTGGCAACACAGACAAAAAATACTGGGTCTAACAACTGAACAATTACGAGGAAAAGAGTGTAAATCTGTCATTGGTATTATGATTTCTTCAAAATCGCGTCTGCTAAAGAGATGGAAAGCCGTTGATATCAGGTTAGGACATTTTTCTATAGGACAGTGACATGGAAAGTACAGGTGACCACTGAGAGGTTCCATATGTGATTCTCTAGCTTTATCTGTAAAGATCTAATACCTAACATAAAGCAGTTTAATATAACTGTAGTAAAATGCATCTGTTTGTTTTTCAGTATAACAGAGGCAGTGAATGCTACTAAGGATCGTGTTAAGTACTTAGAAGCGCTTCATCGTTATTTTGATGCCTTGAACACAAACATTAACCCGGAAAATGTAATAAACAATATTATACCAAGTTTCTTCAACAGCATCCAACAAATGGAGATGCTGTCCTGTCATTTCTCAAAGAATGGATATTTGGGACTACTGCTCACTAAGGTGCTAACTGATAACGTTGTCCCTGTATTATGGCATTCATTTGAACCATACCACAACAAAAATTCGAGGAACACAAAAAATTAGGTAAAAGTATCAAATATATTTATTGAATAATAAAGATAAAACACATAGACAGACATATAACACACAATGGAGGGCAACACAGGGGGGTCCACCTGTAAAAAAAAACCTGTGTGACGCTAGGTTCACACCTGCGTTCAGGGTCTCCATTCTATGGTTTCCGTCTTCTGCATGCCAGCAGACGGAAACCATAGACCGGGTCCGGCCGTGAGCGGCGGTGAGCGTTTTATGCTCTCCGCCGCGAAACCGGATTTTTTTATCCGGACACAGAGTACTGCATGTCCGACTCTGTGTCCGGATTATAAAACCCGGTTTCGCGGCGGAGAGCGCAAAACGCTCACTGCCGCTCACGGCCGGACAGCTTTCTCACCCATTCATTTGAATGGGTGAGAGAGACTCCTGCAGGTTTCCGTCTCCTGCCTCTGTTTTAGGCAGGAAACGGAAACCTCAAGTACGGAGTGCCGGCGCAGATGTGAACGAGCCCTTATATGTCTATGTGTTTTATCTTTATTATTCAATAAATATATTTGATACTTTTACCTAATTTTTTGTGTTCCTCGAATTTTTGTTGTGGTATAGTTATATTGGTTTTTGGGGGAACATATTTGTTATTGATGGATACATTTGGTTGGATATGATTCATTTGAACCATTCAATATAATGCTTTCAATGAATTGCAATCTTCTGACTATATTATAGTTTAGCTTATTGTTTTGTATTATTTTTCTGATGTATGTGCCATCAACTGATGAGTTCAGTCAGATTGTCCACCTATATCTATTTTTTTTTAATCAAATCTGATTCATAAGGAAGTAAGAGACGCAGGAAATGTGTTGAAAACTCTTTGTACTGTTTCTAAGTTGACAAGTAGCTATAAGATGTGTTAAAGGGGTTATATCATGAGAACTATTTATCCTCTGTCCATAACATAGAAGGTAAATTGCTGTTTGGAGGGCATCCAACCATTGTGACCCCATCAATGATAAAAATGGGCAGTTTACTCCCATTTAAAAGGTAGTGGTAGACACAGATGCTCCCCACTCAATTCTTTTTAATTGGAGCACCGGAGACAGCTAGCGCTCCCACAGAAATGAATGGACCTGCAGCACATTCCCATCCACTGCTACCTTCTCAATGGTAGTAAAGCACCCCCATTCTCAGGATCAATTGAGGTCCCTCTGAGACGTCCATTAAACAGCAATTTGCCCCTTGGATAGAGGGTAAATAATTTTTTTAGCATACCCTTTTATGAATTCCAGAGTAAGTGATTGCATTATTATGTTCCTCAGCCAGTTCTCCAGTGTTGAAAATACTTTTCTAACCAGAAGAGTGTGTTGACTTTAATAGCATGCAAAGTTTGGGTCCACAACCTTGTTATAATGTGTAAGGAGAGATATGTAATTGCTCTATAAACTATGTAGTATGCCCATCACAGTAAAAATTAGAAATAGCTTCCATGCATATTCAAGATATACACTGGGAAAGGTCTTGGCACTTAAATTAATCCCATCCCATGTTGCGCATCTTCCTGTATAGTTAATGCCCAGCACTATAATAATATGGTGCTATAATGTCGCAGATACATGAGCTGTGCCTGCGGCATTACATTCGGCACTCTGTTGTTTTACACAGTTGAGGTCCGGGTCTAGTCACTGGAGTTGGAAGATTCTTCATCACCAGCAGATTAATTGATCATGGCATGTAGGGAGTCTGGGGGCAAGAGCAATGGCCTTCTATCTGCCTATGCACATTACACATAGGGAACCAGTGGGAATCAGATATCTCAGGTTAAAAGGAAAACCCTGCTTCCCCTGGAACCTGAGGATCAGGGAAAGATGAGAGAGGGTTTTTTTTTAATGTTTGTGGCCCCTTCAGCAGCAATGCTAAACAATAAATTTGATTTATATACCCTAGTTCACCCAATGGAAACTAAGGCCAAATACACACCAGATAAAATTTTGTTGATTTACAGTTGCAGCAAATTGACTTGCACTTGAGATTTTAGTCTTATAGTATGTCAGTTATTGTTGCAGATTCAACCCATGGCTTTCAACATTTGTGCTGCAAAGTTTGAAAGCTCGGACAACCCACAGTAAAATCTCAGGTGGTTGTAGCCACAGCGATTGGATTCAAAGCTAGGGCTCCAGTGCTATAAGGCATCAATGCTAACCACTGAGCCAAAGAGCCTCCATTGGGTGGGATGTGTTGAGGATATACTTTTTTTGCTATATAAGATAGCACGGCATACATTTGTTTTTTATGTGGACTCCTTAGTGACATCTATTTTATATGGCCATTTAATGTTTCTGCCAAGAACAGACCCAGTGTGTATCATTTGTAGATATGAAAGCCACCAATAAACCAATTTAATATAAATATATGAAGAATATTTTCACTATTAGAAACTATTTACTACCACACCCCATTGATTTAATTGATAATAGAGTCCAATGTTGTGTTGTTTGTCTGCAACAATTCATCCCATCAAATGTAACAGAAATACCAGAGTCATTAAAGGCAGCATAAGCGTTGTATTTTTAACAGATCACCCCTATGGGGTACACTGTTTGAAATTCTTGTCACTATGGGTACTTGGTTTGAAAAGGTTGAGAAGTACTGCTATAGACTATTATATTCTCATCATCAAAAGCATGGGAACCGAGGTACAGCAATATGTGATAATATAACACGTTAAACTCCTTGCTTTTGGTGTCTAGGTATCAAATCAGTTGGCTTTAAATTGCAAGTCTTTCCTAAAAGAAATAATTTCAATAGAAGATTCGAAGGATCAACTTTGGGATATTGTAAAGGAACACATCATGAAAGATAAAAAGGAAATATCAGTGAATAGTTTTGAAGACGAAAGAATCCTTAAAAAAAAGAAATACAAAGTAAAGATGGTAAAAAGTGATGGTGGTTTTTATGAACGGTAAGATAGAGAGAAGAAAACAAATATATTTGCAAATATTAGACACAGCGTTCAGTTGCAGTAAGGTCCTGTGCACATGGCAGAAAAGTAAGATGAAATTCCTCTTCCTTTTCCACCGCCAGCTTTCCCGTGTGAACTGACCCTAAGGATAAGCATATTTGTCCTTAGACCTTCCATTTGTAGTGAGGGACAATCCCATACTTCTATAATAGGATAGCAATCACACATAGTAAACAGATTCTCTGCTCAAGGAGGCCTTTACACCATACACTCTAAATGCACCAACTTTATCAAATCGGCTCATACAGGATGATATATTTGTTGCGTCTTTAGACACATTTGTCTAACTTTACATCATCTATAGGTTACTTAGTTTGCACCAAAATTTTGACTCAGATTGTTGCTTGTTAAGCTATGATCCTTTCCAGCTATGCTATGGTCAAAATGAAGTCAGAATACTGGTACATTTAGCTTAGTAATTCATCCCCGCTGTGTTAAGTTGAAGAAAGCTGAGGAGCACTTAGAAATGTCTTCTTTGCAGTGATGGTTTCCTAGTCTTTGTAAGCCTAACAGAAGTTTGAATTTCGTATTCTGAAACTATACTTCATAGTTATGTGAACACATATATTTCCCATATATTATATAGATAGATAGTTAAGATCATAGTAAGAAGGGTTTGATGTAAGGTTTTAGGACCCATTCAGAGAGATATCACATTATGAAGTCAAACTAATATTTTGATAAGATGCGAACAGGAAAATGTGTTCACATTTGTTCAATTCAAACAATTCAGAATACATTTCAATAGTCCATGTTGCGATTGTCAGATTATCACATTTGGTAAGTTCAGTTATTTTGCTCATCTAAGTGCAGCCCGTATTAACAGATGCTAAGCACTTGAATTGGAGAAGGGAGTGAAAAGTTCTCTTTAAGCACCGACATCAAATTTCCAGGCATGCTGTTTACTTGGGTTCTGAGACTTGTCCAGCTCTGTCCTAGGTACTTACTGTATCATCAATGACGTGTCTTATTTTCATGCAGAATTCAAGCCTGCTTGGTGATCTACACATGCTTCCAAGAAGAAGTACAACATTTACGTGAATGGTTATCAGGGGCACATGGACTTCAGAGATACTCATCTCTAAGTTCTGTATCTACTGCACCTGGGAAATTGTCCTCTTCGCTAACTTTGAAAACGAATAAAACGAATACGAGGTTGACGTTGTCAGTGCCATCCAGCATTGGTATGTAAATGTGTAAATCTTATTTTTTCTTATTGTATATAGCACGGTTTCTTCTTGGCAGGAGGAGGCATCCATATATAGATGTAAGCAAATGCAATTCTGGAGCTAGGTAGTCTCATCACCAGATGCAGGGAAATCTATGCCATGGATACCAACATTTCAGAAAATGGTGCAATTTAATCTTGAGGAGTCTTGGTACTTGTCTCCCCACCATTACATTCTGCCCACCAAAATACATTCTGCTAATTTCACTCGGCATGCATACCTTGCACATACCAATGTGGGATGTTCAATAGAGGTGCAGGAGGACCATTAAGACACTGGAATCAAGACACCTACATAAGTCCAGCTCCTCAATCAAATGATAGTAGCCGGCTATATAGTCATTGCCGTAACTGTTGGAACTCCTGAAATTTGTCCAGAAAATGGAGTATTTCTCCCAGAAAATTATTGAATTTACACATGTTTTGTTCAATACATGTTTATTTTGTTATGTATGTATTGGAACAACACAAAAAAAACTAAGAAAAAAATCCAAAAATTATATAATTTCACAAAGAAATCCAAATATGTGGAGGACAAAATTTCTGCCACCCTCAACTTACTATTTGGCTGCACACCCTTTAGAAAAATATCTGAGATCAATCGATTCCTATAGCCATCAACAAGCTTCTTACACCTCTCAACAGGGATTTTGCCATCTGTTCCATACTGCTCTGTACTATTACAGCAGATGTTGGGAAGGGGTTTATAAAATATCACATTATCATGCTGACGCAAGCAGACACCATAACACATAGTAGTTTTTTAGAAAGTCTGCATAAATGAGTTGTCTAAAATGGCAAAAATGTGCTATTTTATTTTTCAATATTTATTGTATAATGTACGTTATTGATACCATTGATACCAGCAATCTGACAGAGTTAGACATACAATCTGTAGTTGTGCCACTTTCTATGTACTTTGATTAAAATAACATTTGTGTTCTTCTTCTATACTCTGATCCTTTCTAATCTATGGAGTGTTATTCCCTTCTGGAGTTTGCTTTGTGATTGTGTGAATCTAAATGCCAAGTAAAGAGTCTGTATTTGTATAGTGCCCCGGAATAATGAAAAATAAGAGAACAATAGAAATCAAACAAACCACTGACCAGAATGTGACAAGAAAATGCTCCACTTATTGTATCGCAGTAGGACAAGCCTAGAGAGATGACATTCCATTCTAATGAGTTCACTACTTCGTGATGTACAAGATATACAAAGGGCTTAAAGCAGACTTCCAATTCTAAAACAACTCTTAAATGAGTAGTACATTTCAAATAAGAGCATTTGTAATACATCCTTTTAAAGAAATATATTTCCTTTTCCACTTATCTGGCCGAGTTAATTTTTACATAGATGTCTATGAACAAGGCAGGAGGAGGCTGCTGGAAAGACACACAAATGCTTGCTGCTGCTATCCTCTATTAGGGAGGGAGCTTTTCTGACACCGAGGCAATACATCACTCTGAGTGAAGATAAGTAGTAGGAGAGCAGCCTAATAAGTGGAGATGAAAAGATATTTCAATAAGATATATTACAACGTTTCTTTTATTCAAATGTACTATTTATTCATGATAAGTTATTTAATATTTGGAGTATGGATTAAACTTGTCATGTTAATGTTTATAATATCAGTTATATGTGCATAGAAACTGCAGCATACAATGCAGAATGCCGTTTGACATCTTGAGAAGCACAATAAAATGATTTGTGTTTCAGATCATCTTAATCTGGCTAATCCCTTACACACATTGCTTAAATTAATCCACAGCGGACATGCTACGATTGGAAAAATCCTTGCGTTTTTATAAATCGCAGCATGTCCATTATACCCATGGAAATACTGGCGGTTTCTGAATAGGCAGAATGTCCGCAATGGAAAACTGTAGGGACTTTCTGTGAAAAACGCCGTGGGAAAAACCGCACTGCGTTGCCACCGTGTTTTTTCCCACAGCGCTTTTTTGCTGTGTCCCATTATACGTGGGGCCTTAGCCCTAGATATTTTTCCAGGGCCACTTTCATTTCCCTATCTGTCCCTGGCTGTGGTAACCTTCAATGGTTAATAATTTGTGCTTTCTTCAAATTTATCTTTATTTTGCATTGTGATATTTTTATTAGACCAACAGCATGACTACCAAAGCAGTGGTGTGGCTATAACAGATGATGACATAATCATGTACCATTTAGAGGCGCTGTGCAGCAAGCTGAAGCAGACATTAGACATAATGGATAAGCTGCAAGAGGTAAAATTGGTATCTTTGTATACTGTCAGAAGGGGTATTTATTGGATATGCTAGGATATAAGTCTAAATGAATGTGCAATTTCCAAATGATGTGCCTATGTAAACAATTAAAGGGACATTGTAAGTTCATTTTCCCCCAACAAACCACAATCACTACCTCACGGTGCCTCTGATGTGTTGTTGCTAAGTATCTTTATAACACCAGTCCACTGCTACCATTCACAGAAAATAGTTCTCATTTTAGGTCCTTTAAGCCAATGGGTTGAAGAGTAAATAGAAAATGAGTTGACATGTTCCCTTTAAGGGGTGCCATGTTTGCTGATTTAAAAAAAGAACCCTTTATTCTGATGGTCAATTTGGCTTGGACCATTATCTAAGGATATCCTAAATGGAAACCATCAGTGTTTTAGTGCTGCGAAACCCCTTTAATAGTAGATACATACATGTTCCGTACCTACACACATGTTCTGTGAAAGCTGAGTTCCCACAATTATTTTCCTTCGTGTGCTGAAGGAACCATAGACTGGCACTGAAAACAGTTTTGTGAGGGCAAGCAATGTGGCAGTCAGCAGGTTGCTCACTAAGAAAAGACTTTAGATAGTAACTTCAATAATCACATAAATTAAAAATAAGATTGCCCTCGGCATTTTTCACATAAACAATGGCATATTTATGGTTTGTGTTGGATTGTGTTGAATTAATACTCACACATTTCCATATGGCAATCTTGGGGGATAAGTGTGATAATAGATACTTGTTTCCCTTTTGTGCTTTGCTTATATATTTGAAATGCTAAATATATTGTATCATTACAGTACAAAATATTATCCAAACTGACAGAAGGCCTGAGAAAACCCTCCCAGAAAGATCTTATGGAAGATGAAGATAATTCAGGAAGTGTCTTCGACACTGCTAAGCAGGAAGATTCAAAAGAGTCAGGTCTGAATATATAACAATATATAGTATGAAGGTTTCTGAGACTTAGGGAGCGTTCACACTACCGTTGGTGTCCGACAGGTAGTGTCCGCTGCTAATGTCCGTTCAAAATCTTGCACGAACATTAGCAGTGGACACTAGCTGTGTCCGTGACATTTTTCATTCATTTAAATCAGAGGTTCTCAAACTTATTTTGTCTATCGCCCACTTCGAGAATTAATTATTTTCTAGCGCCCCCCCCCAAATTTTTTTACATGACTGGCTGTGACATGATGGCGCGTGCGCTTTTATATGAGGCAGCGGGCGGGCCTAGTACTTTCGAGAATGGACTAGAAACTTCTCGCTTTGCATTGGAGCTTACCGCCATCTATGGTACAGTTTGACAACTTTTGAACAGGAAATAGTTACTGTCTAGTCCCCTAGATGGCGTTACACGAGGAAACGCGCGTTAAGCGTAAAGGAGCGGTAAAGTTTGTGTTAAAAGCAAAAAAACAATTTTAAAGGGGTAGCCTCATGAAGCTTGATCTGCCTTCTAAGCTGCCTAAAAATCTTCTTTCTTCCTGTTTGCTCGCGTCAATTAGCCCCGCCCCCAAATTAGTGTGTAGCTCCACCCACCACATAGTGTGATCCTATGGGATGACTGAAGGGCCTGTGATGCCATCAAAAGGTCCTGTAGACTTGGATTTACATTGTACAGAGTTTCCTAAAGGACCTGGCTCCTCTGCCCACTAGCAGCCTGCTCTATATAATAAAGCTTTATCCTAGTGAACAGAGAGACCAGGTCCTTTAGCCCAGTAGGATTTAGACTGCTTTATATAAGAAAGCAGCACTTATTCCACACCACCCTCTATCTCACAGCAGGGAGCTAGGTGATGTGTATGTGATGTGTATGTGTGGTGCAGACACAGGCTGGCTCCGTACACTCAGCCCCCCCCCCCCACACACACACAGCAGGGAGCTACGTCATGTGGATCCCTCAGCAATGAGCAGGGGGCCAGGTGCTAGTGTCCAGAATGAAGTGAATAAAGTAAGATAGTGGACAAACAAAGCAGTTTTGCTGAAGCAGTGTATTTAGGAAAAGTCTTAAATCCACATTAACAAGCAGTATAGATAGGATCATTGTTATGATACCACCCCTTTAAATTAGCCATCGCCCCCCTAAACCGCTTCAACGCCCCCCAATCTTCTCTGTGCCCTTTACTGCCCCCCTATAGGCCTCCAGCGCCCACAAGGGGGCGTTATCGCCCACTTTGAGAAAGACTGATTTAAATGGACATTGAGTGCGTTCTTTTACTGTCCGTGGGTGTCCTTAACTGTCCGTTCCCAAAGTTGTCCAACTTTTCAAGCGGACAGCAAAAACCTACATGTCGGGTTTTTCTGTCCACTTGAAAAGTCGGACATCTTTTTGAACGGACACTTAAGGACAGGCACGGAGTGTAAAACAACGCACCCTATCGCCATTTAAATGAATGAAAAATGTCACGGACACAGCTAGTGTCCGCTGCTAATGTTCGTGCAAGATTTTGAACGGACATTAGCAGCGGACACTACCTGTCGGACACTGACGGTAGTGTGAACACCCCCTTAATGTGGCATACGTTATAAACATTTCAACTTAAAATTATTTAGAACTTAACTGTCATTTAAAAAACATTTCTATTAAAGATATGTGTAAGGTTTTTATCAGTGGGGCTTTAGGTGCTGAAAGAATTGCTCAAACAAAGGAGTACAAGCATTCTGCTGAGTGTTGGGCCCCTAAAGCTTCACTTGGTTCCCATCTTCGTTTTGTTCTCTCCTTGAAAAGCCTTGTATGAATATAGCAAGTACGTAGAAGCTAATGGAGGTGACAACACTTGGACTCTAAAAGATCGATCCCATTCATACATCTGTATGACATGCTAGAGGTTTTTCTGAAATGGCAGATATCTTTCAAGGCTAAGGCCCCACACTATGGAAAAGCTGCTTAATTCTGGCTAATCCCATCCATATATTGTAGAAAAAAATCTGCAGAGGAAATGCTGCGATTTCAAAAATGCATGTGTTTTTGTAATTCCCTGCATATCAATTGTAACTATTGAAATGCTGACGTTTTCCTATAGGTATAATAGATGCAGGAAGATGGCCACTGCCTTTTTTGCAGTGTTTTTTGGTTTTGGCTCGCTACAAAGGGGCCTTAGCCTTAAGGGGGTTTCCAGGCTTAATTGATGACCTATCTGTCAAGCTTCAGTTGATAATCTATCCTATATACTTGGCAGTCTGCTGTGGCCCCTTCTAACAGCTGATAATTGAGATTGCCATCAATGTATAGAACTAGAAAACCACTTTCATTTGTACTTGTGATATTTGATAGTGTCAGTAATCTAATATCTAATGTAGCCGTTGTAGTTTTCTTTTAGGGATCTGGAGTCCTGATATTCTGTATCTGGTTTATTGTTTTTTTTACCAGTAGACAACCAGAATGAATCTTCCTCTCACCAGCCTCAAATTCTGAGACAAATCACAAGTACACCAGGAAAATTACAGACTCTCATAGAAGAGGATGAACCGCAGGTAAAAAACAAACAAACCCCAAAACATTATTACAAAACCTAGGACATCTGGAACTCTCAGGAACAGTTAATTTAGTAATGTACACTGGATATACCTATTGTTTCTAGTAAAGTCTTTATTTTCATTTTTTTATGAGTCCTGATGTCAGGTTGGGTGAATGTATCACATGATGTCACTAATCAATGGTTTTATGTAATGGACAGTGAACAGTAGCCTCCCTGGTTTTAATTCTTTAACCCTGTGACAGGGATCTGGTCTTCACTATGGGAAGACTGCCAGGTTGCTACTTCTTGGAGTGATCTCAGATTAGGTGGCATTTGGCAAAAGTGGGCCTGGGATTCGCTAGAATCCTGTACACATTGTTCTGGCAGTTAAATGCTGTGATTTTTTTCAGCAACATTTCCACTGTGGGCAAATCGCGGTGTATACGTCATGTGGGGCCTCGGGCTTAGGCTAAAGCCCCATGTTGCAGAAATGAAGCAAAATATTTTGCCTCAAAAAACTGCAGCAAATTCTTCAACAATAGACTCTGTATTTCTGCAGATTTTGCTAGTTACGACCCTGCTTGCACCCTATAGCATGTTTGTATTTTTTCATTAGCTGCATGATTTTCATGACCAGAATCACTGCTGTACCTTCTATTTTATTTTATAGCCTTATTAAAAATGTAGTAGCCAATATATTCTCAATTATTCACTTAATATGTTTCACATTGTGTATAAAGCAGAACGCAATGCATTATTTGCAGACAGGTCTGTATGTTATTAATGTAATATTGCTGAATCTCATACATGCTACCCTCTTCAAGATGTTTGTAGAAGACTCCTCCATGTTGATTGTCTCATCTGTACCATGTGAGGATAATTTTACCAAAGCAACATCCGATGATCATCTGAAAAATGATCAACTCTCACTGAATAAGGAAGAGGATGATGAAATCGGTCTTTCAAATGAGGAGAAACAAATGTTAGGTATTTATTAGAAGGTTTGAACAATTGTTAACCTTTTACTTTCTGTATTAATATATCACTTATCAGAATTCAGTGTGACTGGAAGTCTTCCATCAGAAGAAGTAATGTGGGTCTCAGTTTATTCAATAATCCAACCAACACTTAATGGACAACTAAGAACCTGGCAAAATACATATATGATTTAGGTTAAGGCTCCACGTAGCAAATCACTGCAAAAATTGCTGCAGAAAAGACCACGTGGAAATGCCTCTGCCAGCGTTCCTTAGGTATAATTGACATGCTGCGATTTTTTTAAAAAAACACTTGCGTTTTTTAAATCGGAGCATTTCCTCTACAGATTTATTTACTGCAATGTGTGAATGGGATTAGCTAGAATCCCATCCACTTTGCAGGTAATGTAAAACACAGCAGTTTTTGCTATAGCATTTCTGCTACGCCCAAAACGCTGCATTTATGCAACTTGGGGCCCTGGTCTTGAAGGGTTTCACTGGGACTACAATATTATTAATATATCTTACTTGTATTTTCATTGAATTTGTAGTGCTGAACAAGCCCTTTAATTAAATACAATGAGAGGATCCTCTCATTTGTGCCATGGGTAAGACTGAAGTGACATGAGAATGAACTCCCAAATATAAAGCACCATGAAATTAATGGTGCTATATAAATAAACAATAATAATAATTAATAACTTTCCATATAACTGTATAAAGAAAATCTATGTAAAACAATTGAAAAGGCCAGTAACGAACTGATTTGATTGCAGCAAACTTGTATAATAGAGAAGATGTAGATGACGATGACTGCTCTCTGTCCTCTGTTCTTTTTGAAAAACTGGAGCAGATGATTGAACTACTGGCTCAGTACATAAATACAGATACATTACTGGATACAGAAAGGAGGTAAGTTATATAGCTTAGACAATTGATCTTTGCTTAAAGGCATCTTGCAATATTTTTGTGATCCGTTCTACTTTAGTTAAGGAAATAAACTTTTTAAAGAAGCAGGGTAGCTTGAGCGTTAAGTCTCTGCAACTTTTTTTCATATTTTTCATCTTTCAGATCAGTGTGAGACAAATCAATAAGGTTATACCAAGATTATTATTACTAATAATACAATGTATAAAATAAAGAGGTTATTATGGAAATTATCATTTTGGATTCAAAATACTTAGGGTGAATAACATTGGTATGACATTTTTTATGCTACAGAACAGGATACAGTGGGTATGTTGCAGCCTACCCATAAAGTTATAAGTCAAGACTCTTTTAGATTCTAAACGTGATGATAATAAATATCTGCTCCTTGCTTACAAAGACATAGTTGTATAGCACAGTAAATGTTATGCTTTACAGAAAAAATCTTTAAAAGTAAAATTTGCTCAAAATGTGTATCTAGGGGCCACACGGTGGCTCAGTGGTTACCACTGCAGCCTTGCAGCGCTGGAGTCCTGGTGTTCAAATCCCGCCAAGGACAAAAAACCATCTGCAAGGAGTTTGTATGTTCTCCCTGTGTTTGCATGGATTTCCATCCCATATTCCAAAGACATACTGATAGGGAAAAATGTACATTGTGAGCTCTATGTGGGGCTCACAATCTACATTAAGAAAAAAAAAATGCGGATCTGCCTATTATGCATTATGGTTAAAAAAAAAATTGTGGGGATTATGTCACTGGCAGTCTAAATTCAGATATTTCAGAGTTTGTTTCTTTTTTTACTTTTTGCTTTTTTAGGAATTGTGACCCCTTTGAAGAAGGTTACTCAGAATTCTTGGTCATGAACCAACTAACAGAAAAGTACATTTCTGTATATATTCAAGCTTTGTTCCTCAGACAAATGCCTTGCAAGGATGCACTTTCTATTATTCAAAGGTAACTACATTTTTTATTTGCAAGAAATTGGACTTCATTTACAGTTTAACTTAACTCAATTTACATAAGATGATACATAAAAAATTGCATATGCAATATTTAGTGTAAGTATAAGAAAAGCGTATTTTCCTATTATTATGAAGTTATACAAATGGTACCCACGTGGTGTTAACAATTTTGAAATTGTGTGGAAATTTATGAACATATTTACACCAGTTTTGTGGTGCTGAGGTAGCAATTGCTACTGGGCCCAGAGGTCTCAGGAGGCCCAAAGGCCTCTTTATGTATGAGAAGACACCACTGTTATGTACAGCATTTGGTAAGTGGGGGTCCCATTACATATTTTGCACTGGTGGGTGGCCTTAACGTTATACCTCTGATTATACTGCTAAGACCTTTCATTCAAAATGCACAACAATTTTATGTATTCAGACTGAGAACTAGCAAATGGGCTTATATCACAAGAAAAGAATCTCAGTAGTGGAACAAGTCTACTTATGCTACTAACAAAATCCAAGTCCACAAAATGATAATGTAAAAATTTCATATATATTAATCACGAAAAATAACATTTATGGGATATGTGCAAAGTGTGGGCACGACTCTACTGAATGTACAAATTGTTTTGCCTCTTTTCCAACTCATGGTTGCTGAGGAATTTGCAGTCTTCTGAGATAACAGAAGGAGCTGCAACACTGTACTGTATTAAAAACAGACCTTGAGATCTGCTAATGCGATGTCTTGAGTCATATAAGTGTCATTTTTACTGAAGATAGCACTAAATCACTGGGGAAAAAGCAATTTGCAATGTTGTACTAAAAAGGCATAAGACAATGTATAAAAAAAATAAAATAGTTTTGTTCAATTATAATGAAATGACCCCAGGTGTCCATAGCCTTAAAGCACATTACATACTTGTAGTTCTTTGCAAACGTGTCTCTTTTGGTCTTTGAGTGCAGTGTTTTATTATGTAGAATTTTATAATTTAGGAAATAAACAATGAAATTACTTATGTAGTTTTTTTTTTTACTGTTGAGATGACAAATCTATAATAAATATTCTAACAATTTTTTTCTGCACTTTAACAGGTTTTCTGTTGTCAGTCATAGGCAAAGCAATACAGTACATTGTAAATGAGTGCTATGTGGAGGTGTTTAACTCCTTAGATGTAAATAGCCTTTAAAGGGGCTCTATCATTGGGAAAAGCAATTTTTAGCTAAGTACATCCTTTCATAGCCTTTAGTAAGGCTATTCCACACCTACCTTTTGTATGTAAATTGCCTCAGTAGTTTCTGAATAAGTCAGTTTTTATTCATATGCTAATTAGCCTCTTGCGTGCGCTCCAGAAGTGTCTGTGTGCACTGTCTGCTATTCTCTATGTGTGTGAGAGGGAGAGACTGCTGCTGCTGCCGATGATGATGATGATGACTCATCTCCCTGCTCTTACACACACAGAGAATTGCAGAGGGTGCACACAGACACTTCCGGTGCACGGAGAAGGCTAACTAGCATATGAATAAAAACAGGCTCATTCAAAAACTACTGAGGCAATTTACATACAAAAGGTAGGTGTGGAATAGCCTTTCTAAATGCGATGCAAGTATGTGCTTAGCAAAAAATGACAACAATAGAGCCCCTTTAAGCATATTACACACCTGTTGCACTTCTCAAAAGTGTCTGTTTTTGTCTTTGAGTGCAATTGTCTCTTTTTAGAATTTGGTGAAAAATGTATGAAGTATAGCTTATTTAGTTTTTTTGTTGTTCAGATGAGAATTCTATGGGAATATTCTAACTTATGTTTCCTTACTTTAACAGGTTTTCTATTGTCAGTCATAGGCAAGGGATACAACACATTATACATGATTGCTATGTGGAGGTATTTGACTGGTTTTATCTCGAACTAAAGGAGGTACAACAAGAATATGAGGTCTTTAAGGTATATAAAACATAATTTTTAATTTAACTATATCTCCTGATTGTTGAAACTACTTCTCGTTCCTGTAGCCATATTCCCTAAAGAAAGTCTAATAGTTGGCAAATTGTATATGTAGATTTCTTGAGAAGAGTGAGGGTAAAATTGCATATATATCTGAATCTATTTTACACTTCCTTTCTTGCAGGTGATCTTCAAAGTCATGGCCCCTCTTTAGGCTCTATATATAAATGCTTTGTGCACTGTATAGGACAAATACATTGAATTACTATGTATAATATGGAACTATTATGTGATAAGTAGTATGGCAATATCATTCATGTAAAAAATAAATCAATAAATATCACATTTACAGTGTAGTATGTGATAAATCAATTCTTATATTTTAGGGTGAGCCAGTTTTACCAAGAAATATGCCACCTTCAGTGGGAGCTATTGTCTGGTCCAGGAAATTGATGTCAAGGATTGAAAACACCATGAAGGTAAGTTAAAGGGAGTCTGTCAGCAATAAAATCAGGATAAGACTAATCACAGTATCTGTACCTGCTGAATACACAGTGAAACAAGAAGTTCTGTCCTAGGCTTCTGCACTCACAAAATATATTTTTGTTATTCTGCATTGCAGCTTCATCTTCATGACAATCAGTGTTTTATTCATATGAAAATTTGCTGAAAATGGTTTTGGAAGTATGTCTTTTCCTGCTTGGATTTCCCTCGCCGCTTTAGATAACCACCCCTAACTGTCGCTCAGCTTTGCCCCACTGCTTCAGTGATGTCTTGCACTTTGTCACATTTTGACTGCAGTTAAGTGCTATTATTTAGAGCAGAGAATGAAGTCCTTGCAGGAGAAGACATGCCACTAAAGCCCTCTTCAGCTAATTTGCATACACAATAAAACATAGATTATCATGAAAATGGAGATTAACTTTTCTCTTTAATGTGAATAAGAAATAATTGTCAATCCATTGGATTTTCTTACTCTGTTCATTTTTAAGGCCCTCAAAAATGTGCGAATTGTAGCTACTTGCCTCACTTATTCAGATACTGTCAAGTTGTACAATAGAGTAGCTTCTGCCTTGGTGTCATATGAAGCCATGTGGTATCAGAAGTGGAAGGCACAGCTAGACAACGGTCTAAATGGACTTAATTTTCCATTACTTATCCAAGATCCTACAACACATCTAATTATAGTGAACACAGATGTGAGGTAAGTGTCATACCCTTACATAGTAAGGTATAACAATATCGTTTTTGGATACTGTTGTGCACTGAACTAGTAAATAGTCTCTACTAGAGAAAATATTCTTCATGTATTTATGTTTAATTAATTTCTACTGTAGGTTTGTATTGTTTTAGAATACAGTACAATAAGAAAAAGAAATATATATGACAAAGTACATATAGGCGTACAATCCTCTCAACTAAAATAATACTAGTGAGCTATAAGACACAGGCCGCCAAGTAAAAGGAGATCAATAATGAGAACTACAAAAAAAAAGCCAAAGAGGTGAAAGGGGTCAAGGACCAGAAATGAGAATGACATCTTGGTGAAGGGGGAAGAGGGTGGTCCAATGACATAAGACCACCAAAATTCTATCAACCAGAAGGCACATAACAAAGAAAGGGGGGCGGGGGAGAAAAAACAGACATACAATAACTGACTAAAAAAGGAGAAGGGTGTTCTTCACGTAGTTATATTGACTTTTTTTTAATTAAAGGCCTCCATGTCTTTAAGTGATAGATACTAAATGGCATATTTATATTCACTAGACTGCTTCATCTGATTGAAGAGACAAAATGGATGTTGAGATTTGGGATCCATGTTCCAGAAGCAGCTCTGCAGGCATTTCATCAGGTACAACATCAATGGCAACTTGCTGTAACCACATGTCATGTAGAAAGGGGAGCTTTAGCGGCCATGTGTATACAATAGGTTATCCAATCTACAAGCTCAGATTTATTATCTACCATGAAATAAAACTCTTTGAATGGAAATGACTTTTAAGTTCGTTATCTATTTTACGCAACATCTTGTTCCTACAAAGCTACAAGTTGCTGGTTCACATCAGCGTTCAGGTTTCCATGTGGGGAGTCTGCTTGGGGACCCCTCAAATTGAAACCTATGCACATTAAAAAGCGGTTACCTGGGAAAACATGTGGACCCCATAGACTATAATGGGGTCCGTGTTGTTTCCAGTCAGTGTCCACAAGAAACATGAGGAGAGAAAAGTGCTGCTTGCAGTACTTTTCTCTCCGCATGTTTCTTGTGGACATCGAGCGGAAACCACACAGATTTCCAACAATGTACCCCCAGAGTTAATCAGTTAAAAATGCAACATTTTAATGACACTGTTGGCAATTGTGTCAGATTTTATGGGATGAATTATTGCAGACAGAAAGCATATTGGGCGCCATTATTTATGAGATCTGTGGGTGTTGCTGATGTCTGTTGTGAGACTGGTGTGGCACTGGTACTGTAGCATGATTGCTAGATAGAAACTAGTGGCACGAATTGCACATTTCTTTTCCTTATGCACCGCCTGTTTATACGGGACATGTTCCAATAATGACATCTTCATACCTCCCATATAAAGATATAGACCCAGGTCAGATCCCCTTATATATGTATATAGAAAGCAGAACATTCCTTTTAGAATTTCTAAAACTTACAAACCCCACATAAGATTGTGACATACTATGAGACATTTTTCCAGTGTCTGTTCTTGGCAGAAACATTATATGGCCATATGGTACAGATGCCACTGAGAGGCATTCTCCCACCGTAGGAGCCCATGTTAAAAAAATAAAAAAAATAAAAAAAATGCATACCATGTTATTTATTTTTCTACTGTACGCCACTTCATGAAATAGTACATTCTGCTGTCCTATCCTGTGTAGCAAAAAAATGTATATCCCCAATACATACCACCAAATGGAGACACTAACTTCAAATCTAATAACTGTGGCAAAAACCGCCTGAGATTTTCCTTCTGGTCCACCAAACTTTCAACCTTGGCAGTACAAAGTGAAGTCACACACTATTAGGTCCTTTCTCCTTCTGACAGGATATGCAGTCTGCAGCTTGACTAGAATCCAGCAGTAAAACATTGCTACAGGCTAGGCAGAGCACGTACCCCCTGAGTCTATGGTGCATAACCCCTGGAGACCACTTACCTCACCTTGAGAACCACCAGTGTAAGGTGTAGTTCAGCTTTTCTTGTACATTCTGCAGTGATGCAAATAAGTGATGGACTAAATAAAACGACTTTGCAGTATAAGGAATTTAACATTAATTGTTTTTCTCAAAAACCTTATTAAATTTATGGTATATTGATTACAATAAATATTGCTTGATAGCAGCGCCGCACCTCCCATGAGGCGACCTGAAGCGACCGCTTCAGGCGGCACTATGCCAGGGCCTCAGGAGAGCGGCATTTTTGCTGACCTAAGCCAGTCCAGGACAAGCTTAGCGTCACCGTGTCTGCAGCCCGACAGAGGAAGCGAGCGGTGTATTGGGGCGGCGCTGCTCCAGCGGCCGCCCCTCACACTCAGGCAGAGAGCAGGTCCTCTCCCTGCCTGCTCTCTGCCTGCGATCGCCACTCGCTCCGCTCGGCCACGCCCCCTTTCCGCTCAACCCCGCCCCTTCCGCTCGGCCCTGCCCCTTACTTGCTTCCTCCTGGGGGGGGGGTGCGGCTTTCTGACGCCGCTTCAGGCGGCACAAAGCCCAGGTTCACCCCTGCTTGATAGGCATATACAGTGACTATATAGTTATAGGGGAATTCCCATCCAAGACATTCATTGACTTGTTCACCTGACTACCTATTTCCTGAACAGTGGCTCCCATATCTCTTTGTTCGGAAACCTCTGGCTTCACATTCAGGCAGAGAATATCATTTCACTTCCTTGAAAGTAACAGAAACAGTCAAGCAACTGTATGCGGACATATCATAAATGTGTAAGGTGCAGGTACCACTTTACATTTATGTGTAAAGCAGGGTGCACACACTCAGCTGCTTCCAGTTTTCCTTTGACTTCAGTAGGTTAGTCATCTCTACAGTGACTATAGAAGACAGGGCCGCCCATGTTTTGGGGTTTGGTGGGGGTCTCAACTGTTAAACCCCCACCAATCAGAATAAATGGCTTATAAACTCAATAATGTTATTGATATTCTGTTAAAGGCAGAAAAATTAAAAATGTATAGAAGCAATTTAGAAGATGTTGTGAAGGTGTATGGAAGAATTAGACAAGATATCCCCGAGGACTTTGCAGCATTGTTTTCCATCTATCTGAAGCAAGTAAACCATCAGTTCCAGCCAGGACTGTCTACTCTATCTTGGAAAAGTGTGAACATAGAGGGACTCCTCCATCAGGCCAGTTCTGCTGTAAAATGGTAAATACCTGAGATTAGGGTCTTGCTGACTATCTAGGAAACTGACCTTTTGAGGTGAAGATCAAGATACTAGATGTAAATAGAACCTTAAAGGGAGTCTATTAGCAGTAATTTTTTTATTAACCTAATGGTATAACCTTGTAGAGGTGATGCTACAGTTTCAAAATAGGCCTCTGTTCAGCTTCACATTTCCCCCTTTCATGTAACATATATGCAAATAGGGGCAAAGAGCTTTGTCCAGGGTTGAAACCAAAGCACAGCCAAGCTAAGACACGCCCCCAAAGTCCCCTCCCCCCACTTGCATGTCAGTACAATGGCAAGCTCCATAAAGCTGAATAATGTGGAAACTAGAATTGTTTTGATATTTTATTGCTTGCCCCAATTGTAAAGTGCTGCTCAATGAGTTGTTACTATACAAATGCTACTGTAAAATTCCTTTGGCATTTGATGACATGCTTAAGAATATTAAAGAAACATTAGGTTATAGTTAGCATATTTTGTTTTAACATATTATTCTTTCGTAATGGAAGTTTTTTTTTTTTACTTTACAAGGGAGTTTACGGCTGAGGCCACACACTGTGGAAAATCTGTGTTTGTTGCAGATTTTGCGTCAAAGCTAAGAGTGGCATCAAAAGGAAATGAAAATATAAAGGACTTATACTCTTCCCTCCTACTGAATACAATTCTGGTATCTGCTTAAAAAAAACTTTTTCAAAATCTGTAAAAACAATGGTCAGCTTTTTCACAATGTGTGGCCTCAGCCCTAAATATTTTTGGGACTGACAATTCAGCACCTCTTGCCATATGTTTTAAAATGAACAGTTACATAGGATCTGAACAGAGACACTTCTTTCAACTCTATTCCCTATATATGTTCTGTGTCATTGGGTGCTATAACTGCTCTTTGGTGGGAGTGCTGGATATCAGACCCCCAGAGATATGATATCAGTGACTTATCCTAAAGATATAAAATTGCCAGAAATACTTATAAGGACATAGTCACACGTCCCCATTTTGTGAATGTGTGATGTTAGTGATAATTACAGACTGTATGTGCACCCATTGATTCTATGGGGTGCATGCAAGCTTTTGCTTGTTTTTCAAGGACCAAGAGGCAAATGGAAAATAGAACTGAGACATGCTCTGTCTTGGTTTATTTGCAGACCACTTCATTTAAGTATATTGATTTGTGAAAAGCACAGGCAGCACATGTATGTCCATTTTTTACTGACCTAAAAGCACAGAAAAATAGATTCTATTTTTTTTATGGACTTGAAAAATGGATCAACCACAAACAGCTCATGACTCTAAAATAAGCAGGATCATGTACTGTCTGTGACTATCCCATAACTCTATCCATCATAAAAATCTTAAAGCATAACAAAAAGCTAATAATAAATGCACATTAAAATATAGAGAAGCAGCATGGGACTTTAAAGTGTCATTGTCACTGAGTGCGAAATAAAAGTGCAAAACAATAAAACTAAATTCTTATTTGTCATCCCTGTTTTACTTTCTTCCAATAGGCTTCAAACTGTGGTTGCTCAAGTTACAGAAATTAAAGAGTTGGTGATTGAAAAGACTCTTGAAGAAATCGCCTGTTTTGATTTGATTCCAATAGATGAACTAACAAGTGCACCAAAAGTACACATTTGCAAACTGTTACTATTTGGGTTACATTTGTAACATTATATCATGTTTTAGCATAGCTGCTAGTAAAATATATTGCTTAGAGTGTCTGATAGTTTGCAGTCACCTGAAAAATCCAATGATTTGCCCTTGTAAATCGAAGCCTATGCTGCCAAGATATCTCCACTGGATTCCCATTGTCAATATTCAAATGAGCTGTTGGAAGGAATGAGGGCATTGTGACTTACCACTTTTAAGCAACAACAATACCCTTTTTGAGCCATAAAGTGTTTTTGCATATCAACAAAAACACTGATAATGTATTTTGGCAACTGAGGTAACAATTCACAAGGTGAAAACACTATTTGATTCATGTGATTGTAGCTATCTGCGGGGCTGATTCCCTTTAAAGAGGACCTTTCACCATATCCGGGCACAGGCAGTTCTATATACTGCCAGAAAGCTGACAGTGCGCTGAATTCAGCGCACTGTCGGCTTTCCCGATCTGTGCCCGGTGTGAAGAGCTTACGGTCCGGTACCGTAGTGCTCTATGGTCAGAAGGGCATTTCTGACCATTAGCCAGAGACGTCCTTCTGCCTCGCGGCGCCTATCGCGCTGTACTGTGGAGCGGGGAGGAACGCCCCCTCCCTCTGCTCACACAGCTCGTCCATAGACGAGTATTATCAGGAGAGGGAGGGGGCGTTCCTCCCGGCTCCACAGTACAGCGCGATTGGCGCCGCGAGGCAGAAGGACGTCTCTGGCTAATGGTCAGAAACGCCCTTCTGACCATAGAAGAGCTACGGTACCGAGCCGTAAGCTCTTCACACCGGGCACAGATCGGGAAAGCCGACAGTGCGCTGAATTCAGCGCACTGTCAGCTTTCTGGCAGTATATAACACTGCCTGTGCCCGGATATGGTGAAAGGTTCTCTTTAAGTCTTATATGTCTCATGTGTACATTTGCATATAGAAAAAGTAGCATGAAAATATATACTGTGATACACACTTTCACTAGGTTCACACTAGCATTTGGCTCTCTGTTGCTCGGGTCCACATGGGGGTACCCAATAGATTACAGCAGGGTCTGCCAGATGTCTTTCAGGTTTCCACCGGTTTTATACTGAAACCGATGGAGAGAAAAGAACTTCTTGCAGGACTTTTCTCTGCCAATTTTAGGCATAATCTGCAGTGAAGTCTTCTACAGAGACCACAAAGCAGAGGGGAATCTAGCCTTAGTCTTCTGCTTTATTCAATAGAGCAGAAATAATAAGTAATTAGCTGGCTATATCAGTTGACCTCCAATTTATACGAATGGTGGATTTAACATTCGGTTAATTTGAGACTGTGAACTATGTGACTGTGAGACAGGGATAGATGTACTGGCAGGGTTAGCTAAGGATTACCTTTATTTAGGGGGGAATGTTACTCACCCAGCTCTTTGGGGCTCTATCTGGTCGGGATCCCTGTCAGCTTGCGATATGCACGAGCTGCCTTTTTCCCCTTAGGAATGCATTGACCAGCGTTGATTGGCCAAATGCCATACAGAGTACAGCATTTGCCAATCAATACTGGTTCTGCCAGAGGAGACGGAGTCTAAGATCGGTCCACAGCAGTTTCCATTGTGGTCTGATCTCAGATGTAGTAGTGC
The DNA here is from genome assembly GCF_031893055.1 of Leptodactylus fuscus. Taxonomy (NCBI): domain Eukaryota; kingdom Metazoa; phylum Chordata; class Amphibia; order Anura; family Leptodactylidae; genus Leptodactylus; species Leptodactylus fuscus. The sequence continues at coordinate 125,391,612 of NC_134267.1, read as the reverse complement.
TGACACAGATCTGCCACATCGGAGAAGCAGCAGAGCTCAGCACACACACCAGAGATGCAGCAGAGCTGAGTGTGCAGTGAACCCTGCTGCATCTCAGATGTAGCAGAGCTCAGCTCAGCTCTTCTACATCTCGGGTGTAGCAGAGCTCAGCGCACACTCAGCTCTGCTACATCTCTGGTATAGCAGAGCTCAGCGCACGGCCATCTCTGCCTCATCCCCGGTGTAGCAGAGCTGGTCGTGCACTGAGTTCGATCTCTGTGTAGCCGAGCTGTGTGCACGGCCAGCTCTGCTTCATCTCTGGTGTAGCAGTGCTGGCCGTGCGCTGAGCTCGGCTGCATCTCCGGTGTAGCCAAGCTGAGCGCATGGCCAGCTCTGCTTCATCTCCGGTGTAGCAGTGCTGGCCATGCGCTGATTTCAGCTGCATCTCCGCTGTAGCTGAGCTGAGCGCATGGCCAGCTATGCTTCATCTCCGATGTAGCCGAGCTGAGAGCACGGCCAGCTCTGCTTCATCTCCGGTGTAGCAGTGCTGGCCATGCACTGAGCTCAGCTGCATCTCCGGTGTAGCCACGCTGAGCGCACGGCCAGCTCTGATACATCTCGACATTGGAATGCATTTACCAGCATTGATTGGTCGAATGCCATACAGAGTACAGCATTCAGCCAATCAACGCTGGTTCTGCCGAGGGCGGGGTCTAAGAACAGTCCACAGCAGTCTCCATACTGGTCCGATCTTAGACTCCGCCTCCTCACAGACGAGCCTCTGGCAGAACCAGCGTTGCTTGGCCGAATGCTGTACTCTGTATGGCATTCAGCCAATCAACGCTGGTCAATGCATTCCCCTGAAACGAGCATTTTTTTCCCCATAGACTATTATGGGGTTCGATATTCATTCAAATATCGAGGGGCTATTCGAATCGAATATCGAATATTTTACTGTTCGCTCATCTCTACTCTTTAACTTATTGCAATTTGTGTTGAGTTGCTTTAACATATAGACAACCAATTTATATTAATTGTATGCAGTCTATTTTTAAAGGGGTTTTTCACGGACTAAAATATTGTTGACCTATCATTTGAATAAGTAGTCATCATTATTAGATTTGAAGGGGTCGGACACCCAAGACCTACACAGATCAACTGAATGAAGTGGAAGCAGCACCTGTACTGTCACAACCATCAGTCATGTAGCCTATTTGTATCTCAGTCCTATATATGATGCACAGCAAAGTGATTGGAAGTATTGAGGAGACTTCTGCGCTTGTCTGTACACTTTGGTCTCTTCACACAGCTGATTGCTAGGGCTGCCAGGTGTCAGACCCGTACAATCTAATATTGACGAAATATACTAAAGATAGGTCATCAATATTTTAATTCCAGAAAACGCCTTTAATAGAACACTAACTATGGATTGGTAAATTTATTACATATATTTCTTTAATATATTATGTCATCTTTGCAGAGTCCTGATGAGTTTTTCAGGCTCATCCAGATAGCTTTGACTGAAAACAAAAGCAAGATAGAAGCCATGGCATGGTTTGTTAAAACTGGATTTGAAGATATCTTAAAAATACTAAAGATGAATCAGGTAAAGTAATATTTTCACAGTATAATAGTAACAAAGTACAGTGACTATAAAAATATTCCAAAATGAAATTCTTAAGAAAAGAGGATACAAATGTATAGTTTTCATACACCACTTGTCATCCTCTGTGAAATTCTTGGAGCAATCTTCCACCTTGTTGTGATGTATTACTTCAAATAAGAAAAATCAAAGTATTCAGAATATTTTTAATGTTTATTAATAAAACCATAAATATTGGAATATGTTATGAAACTCCAGAGCTTTGGACTTTTACTAATGAGACAGACTCATAGGACTGACTGCTCTGATAGCAGAATGTACACCACATTACACTGAAACCTAAGCAGAGAGCTGTTGGCCACCTTGCTAATACATAGGTAGCAGGCCATAATGTAAAATATTAAAGGGGTTGTCCCATGTACTAGACTTATTCCCTATCCAAAGGCTATTCCCTATACAGTGAAACCTCTTCCATTCATCAAATGAAGGATTCTGAGTTTGCTCTTTTGAATGGAATGAAGAGCCCTGTTCTCATGTGTGAGTTCCCAGCAGTCCCGTCCCATCAGACACTTATATCCGATCCTGTGGCTCCAGAGTATCCCCTGTTAGTGCAGGAATTTAACCGACTCCATATTGCAGTTATTTCATTACTTTTGCTGTATTTTAGTTGTGGTGATTTCGTCTTGTGCCCAAGTGAATTTCTACTTAAATGTGTTTTAGGATTCCATTCCAGAAAACAGCAGACCATCAGGCCATTTGAGGAATACATCTCGTAAAAAAGCTTCACATAAATCTCAGACACTAACTATGGATGACTCCAGCAAAGAGTATCCTGAAGAAACTACCAGTCCAGTACTTGGTATGTTTCACTTCATCGCTTTAATCCTTTTTAGTAAATATTCTATTATAATAAAATTCTATTAAAATTTACTATAATAATTAAAAATGTAGACAGCATGTGAACTATGTCTAACGGTTGCGTACTCTCATTGTTCTTAATGTCATTATTTTATCCATTGTATTTATTATTATTATTATTATTATTATTATTATTATTATTATTATTATCATCATGTGTTACTTTCTGCTTTTTGTGAAGTTGGGTTTGCAGTACTGTTAGAAGTACATGGGACTAAACTGTAATACCGTACTAGCACAACCTGTACTAAAATTACAGAGCTGTGCCTGGTATACAACAAAATGTTATTGCTTTTGGGATTGCGGTAGCCTCTTCAGACAGTTGATCTCTGAGGATGTCTCACAGAGGCATGGACCAAAGAAGATGGACCCCAACCAACTAAAGGGTGAAACTATTAAGTTCTTGGATTAGTATGTTATCTTCTAAGGCAATGAATGCCCCTAAAATAACACATTAATCTTTCTGCTGAAAAAACAGGTTGTCTTAAAAAACCTTTTAGTAGGTACAGTTAATTGGGACATACGGAATGGTCTGGAAGCTGAGAAGCCATTAAAGAGAGATGACTCTGCTAAAGCTCAGACTGACAGTGATGGGGGAAAAATCCTGATTGCAAAACGTATTTCTCTTCTCAGTTTCTAAATAGACTTGTGGTATCTGTTATGCCTTTATAACATTCTTGGGCGATTACAAACAGATGCAGTCACACATGCACACGAAAGTACTGAACCCGGCATGGCCATATGAAGGTGCGCCCTCCCCTTAAAATGTATTTATCCTACTATTAAACCACTTTATTTACTCCTATGACAAAATGCAATCCTGTGTATAACTGGTAACTCCACGTAGAGAACTGTGTTTGCCTCTTGATTCTTTTTGTTTCATTTATTACTATAGCAACTTGTCTGTTTGTTTCTGGGATCATCTTTTATCAACTATTTCAGGATTTTATACAGGAAGAAATGTGACCTTCTATGAAGTACAGATGTAAAATAACCGTGTCTTACTTTTCTAGAATCCATTAGTGACCAGCTTTATCGTGCTGTATACACTTGTATCTTGCGTTCCTTAGTCATCCTAGCACAGTCAGCAGGATGTGAAATGGAATATATCGCAAGTAGTCTCTTCCAATTACTAAGGAAAGCACCAGATGGACTGAGCTCACAGCAGAATAAACCTCTAGTTAATGAACATATGCTTACAGATATGCTTTATAGATCTACAATTCAAGCAAAGAAGTTGAGGTAAAGATAATACATTATGTGGCAGACATCATACTGTTATCTGTAACTTGCATTATCTATAGGTGGTGGGCAGAAAAACCCTCTGGAGCAGATTTACTAAGGTCATTACGACTCAGCTCTGATGTCAATGAGATGCTTTTAGTTAATCTAGTATGGGTTCATATTTTTCTTGCATAACCAGTGGGCGCATGTTCATATGAAAGCAGACAGCTTCACAGGAAAGAGACATAGCCTAGTTGTAATGAAATGCACCACGCTGCATCAAAAGATTGTCTTAAAATTTTGGCAAAGGTGATAAACACTTAGACTAGACAGACTAGACGGTCTAAAGATGTTCCAGATTTGTCATCCCTCATCAGCCACTGTCACAGATTTGGCACATTTTCAGTAATAGTAAACTAATAGTAAACGTGGATATTTATGTCCATACAGGATGGATATGCTGCAGATTTTCTGGAGTAGAAATATATGTGGAAAATCTGCAGTGTTTATAGTAGAAGCAAATTGCCCAGATATTGCCACTGTAGAAAAAATACTGTGCTTCAATATTACTATACCTATGGAAGACCGAGAAGGAATTGGACTAGGACTATTGTAAATGGTTCCATGGTAATAGGCCACATGACACCCATTCTAATATGCTGAATTATTGGGATGAAGTTCTCCCAGTCACCGTTAGGAGACTTTAGGTATATTAGGAGATATTGACTATAAACATATTTTATTTGTCTGGTTTAATAAACTCTAGAAAGACCTGAGGCATTAAGAGGCAGTATATTTTCTCTCAATTTTTATTTTAAATTTTATTTTTCATCCATGTGATCAAGGTGAGCTTTCTCCCAATTAATTTAAAAAAAATATTTTATTTTTATATATATCAAAAGGTTTTTTTTTGTTTTTTTTTATACTGTATATATAATAAAGGGGTCTGTGTGGTTTCCGCTCGGTGTCCACACGAATTATGCAGAGAGAAAAATACTGCAAAAGTACTCTGGCAACTGCTTTTTAATGCATATAGGTTTCCATTCTCCCGAGCAGAATACTGAATGCAGATGTGAACTGGGCCTAAGAGTGTTTCAGGGCAGTGTTCTAGGTGGCTGAGCATCAAAGCGAGATCTTCCTTTCGCTCGGGAGTTGACTGTGGAAAGCTCATATTGTTGAGGTAGTGACAGGGGTGAACCATTTGTTTCTGCCGCCTGAAGCAGATGTCGGAGAGCCCCCCCCCCCCCCCCCCGGAGGATGGGGCGGGGTGGTGCCGAGCTGAGGGGGCGGGGCCGAGCTGAGGGTGGGGCCTAGCGGAGCGAGCATCTTAACAGGCAGAGAGCAGGCACGGAGAGGGCCTGCTCTCTGCCTGAGCGTGAGGGGCGGCCGCTGGAGCAGCGTTGCTCCAGTGGCCTCCCCAATACACTGCTCAGTGACGGTGACCCTAAGCCAGTCCAGGACAGCTTGTCCTGGACTGGCTTAGGTCAGCAAAAATGCCGCCCTCCCGGGGCCCTGACATAGCGCAGCCTGAAGCGGTCGCTTCAGGTCGCCTCATGGGAGGTGCGGAGCTGGGTAGTGACCTCCGCCAGAATACGGGTCACTTCCAGTGGTCAGTCACCTGCTCCAAATCAATCATGCATGTGCGCGCTGATTAAGATGAACTCCGACACACTGAGTCAGTTTTCATCTCAGTCCATGCAACAAGGCGTTTTGCCCGCTCACACAGTACTGAGGTTTATTGAAGAAGTTACGGTTCTTATACAGGAATGCAAGAGATAAGATAGTAGGCAGGCTGGAAGCATATGTGTCTTGTATCCGGGTGCGTTGTCAGTCTCAGATTGGTCCCTAGAGTGCATGATGGGCTCATGTTCACCTCGTGAAGTCTCTTCGTAGTCATAATACATCCCCCTCATGATAACTTCATAATATCTCTTTTGTTCTCACAGTCCCGAATACAGGCGCCATCTTAGATTATATAAGGCATTAACAACTTCATAGAAAAATATAATTTCTCAAGCAGTATAAAGAATGTATAAAAATAAGAATGGACATGGTTTACCTTCACAATATTATGTCAGTGTTGCTGGGAGGAGTATTGAACCAGAACAAGATCTTAATCACAGAACCCGCCCTTTTTAGCTCATTTACAAAGGAATGAAAAGCTGTTTTGTTGGTTAAAATCAAGCGTTCTACAAACAAACTCTAGCACTGTGTTCACCACTCTGAGTACTATAAGGTGCTGGGACTGGTTTAATAACTTTTTGGTACTGACTAGAGATGAGCGAACACTAAAATGTTCGAGGTTCGAAATTCGATTCGAACAGCCGCTCACTGTTCGAGTGTTCGAATGGGTTTCGAACCCCATTATAGTCTATGGGGAACATAAACTCGTTAAGGGGGAAACCCAAATTCGTGTCTGGAGGGTCACCAAGTCCACTATGACACCCCAGGAAATGATACCAACACCCTGGAATGACACTGGGACAGCAGGGGAAGCATGTCTGGGGGCATAAAAGTCACTTTATTTCATGGAAATCCCTGTCAGTTTGCGATTTTCGCAAGCTAACTTTTCCCCATAGAAATGCATTGGCCAGTGCTGATTGGCCAGAGTACGGAACTCGACCAATCAGCGCTGGCTCTGCTGGAGGAGGCGGAGTCTAAGATCGCTCCACACCAGTCTCCATTCAGGTCCGACCTTAGACTCCGCCTCCTCCGGCAGAGCCAGCGCTGATTGGCCGAAGGCTGGCCAATGCATTCCTATGCGAATGCAGAGACTTAGCAGTGCTGAGTCAGTTTTGCTCAACTACACATCTGATGCACACTCGGCACTGCTACATCAGATGTAGCAATCTGATGTAGCAGAGCCGAGGGTGCACTAGAACCCCTGTGCAAACTCAGTTCACGCTAATAGAATGCATTGGCCAGCGCTGATTGGCCAATGCATTCTATTAGCCCGATGAAGTAGAGCTGAATGTGTGTGTTAAGCACACACATTCAGCACTGCTTCATCACGCCAATACAATGCATTAGCCAGTGCTGATTAGCCAGAGTACGGAATTCGGCCAATCAGCGCTGGCTCTGCTGGAGGAGGCGGAGTCTAAGGTCGGACCTGAATGGAGACTGGTGTGGAGCGATCTTAGACTCCGCCTCCTCCAGCAGAGCCAGCGCTGATTGGCCGAATTCCGTACTCTGGCCAATCAGCGCTGGCCAATGCATTCTATTAGCCCGATGAAGTAGAGCTGAATGTGTGTGCTAAGCACACACATTCAGCACTGCTTCATCACGCCAATACAATGCATTAGCCAGTGCTGATTGGCCAGAGTACGGAATTCGGCCAATCAGCGCTGGCTCTGCTGGAGGAGGCGGAGTCTAAGGTCGGACCTGAATGGAGACTGGTGTGGAGCGATCTTAGACTCCGCCTCCTCCAGCAGAGCCAGCGCTGATTGGCCGAATTCCGTACTCTGGCCAATCAGCGCTGGCCAATGCATTCTATTAGCCCGATGAAGTAGAGCTGAATGTGTGTGCTTAGCACACACATTCAGCTCTACTTCATCGGGCTAATAGAATGCATTGGCCAATCAGCGCTGGCCAATGCATTCTATTAGCTTGATGAAGCAGAGTGTGCACAAGGGTTCAAGCGCACCCTCGGCTCTGATGTAGCAGAGCCGAGGGTGCACAAGGGTTCAAGTGCACCCTCGGCTCTCCTACATCAGAGCCGAGGGTGCGCTTGAACCCTTGTGCAGCCTCAGCTCTGCTACATCAGAGCCGAGGGTGCGCTTGAACCCTTGTGCACACTCTGCTTCATCAAGCTAATAGAATGCATTGGCCAGCACTGATTGGCCAGAGTACGGAATTCGGCCAATCAGCGCTGGCCAATGCATCCCTATGGGAAAAAGTTTATCTCACAAAAATCACAATTACACACCCGATAGAGCCCCAAAAAGTTATTTTTAATAACATTCCCCCCTAAATAAAGGTTATCCCTAGCTATCCCTGCCTGTACAGCTATCCCTGTCTCATAGTCACAAAGTTCACATTCTCATATGACCCGGATTTGAAATCCACTATTCGTCTAAAATGGAGGTCACCTGATTTCGGCAGCCAATGACTTTTTCCAATTTTTTTCAATGCCCCCAGTGTCGTAGTTCCTGTCCCACCTCCCCTGCGCTGTTATTGGTGCAAAAAAGGCGCCAGGGAAGGTGGGAGGGGAATCGAATTTTGGCGCACTTTACCACGCGGTGTTCGATTCGATTCGAACATGGCGAACACCCTGATATCCGATCGAACATGTGTTCGATAGAACACTGTTCACTCATCTCTAGTACTGACAGACTCCCTTATATTAATTTGGGGTCTGATTCCTACTTTAATTGTTCGATTGGTACTATATTTAATTTCTATTTTATTACCAAAAAACGTATGAGTGGAAGTACTCAAGAGATGTTCTTTTATTCCCCAGGTTTAAGCTGTCCCTCAAATTTCAGATACCTCATATTCTGATAGATCCTTCTATAGATGCAGCTGGAGATGTCTTGCATCAAGTTGTTCTTTCCATCATAGACGTTAGCAGCTGCTTCACCTGGTGGTCAGGAGAAAACAAGGACCAATCATTCCATGTACATATGGCCACCAATGAGCTTCTGCAATTCATTGTAACAAAAGTTGTGGAATCAGTAAGAGGTAATTTCTATTAATCACCTTGACAGCACACGGCACATACCTGTGCGTGGTAATCTTATGAAAATACAAATTGTTTCAGCTGAATGCAAGTTGTTCATTTTCCAATGGTGCTTAGACAGACGTGGAGATGGCTTGCCCCATAGGAGACTCAAGGAGAGGTTTTTATTACTTTTTTTTTATTTGTTTATCAATAAAGGTAGAGTTTTAACTTCATGTTAAGCTTAAATCTTTTATTGCTGTTATACAAAAAAAATCACAAAATTCTACCCTTAAGAGCATCTTAAAAATGATGCGTTAATTCTTACAGATAATAATTAATAAGCCAATACATTTTATTGTAAGTAGTTGAAACTAAAAATAACATAAAATCTTGTATAAATAACATCTCTGATGTTTTGTTGTTATTTTCAGACCTAACACCTGTGGTTACGAAGCATGTATCTTCCCTAAGCCGCTATGATTTCTTGTGGGCAGATAACATGTATACACAGAGACAGGAGTTTTTAGCTAGCAATCCAAGCCTTGCTGCAATACATAAAGAAGTAAAACGTTTTCTCAAGATTGAAGAACAAATTAAGGAATATTCTGAAGTAAGCAGCTCACATGGTTTAAAACAAACAAAACTTTATGTGTAGAGATGAGCGAGTACTGTTCGGATCAGCTGATCTGAACAGCACACTCCATAGAAATGAATGGATGCACCTGGTACTTCCGCTTTGACGGCGGCCGGACGCTTAACCCCCCGTGTGCCGGCTACGTCCATTTATTTCTATGCGAGCGTGCTGTTCGGATCGGCTGCTCCGAACAGTACTCGCTCATCTCTATTTATGTGGCATTATTTCAATTTCGTCATCTCTGGTGTGTTTGAGCACAGTCTATGCTATAAGTAGAGATAAGCGAGTAGTACTCGATCGAGTAGGTATTCGATCGAATACTACGGTATTCGAAATACTCGTACTCGATTGAGTACCACTCGCTGTTCAAATGTAAAAGTTCGATGCAGAACCAGCATTGATTGGCCGAATGCTATACAGTCAGCCAAAAAACGCTGGTTCTTCTCCTACCTTCCCCGCGGCATCTTCCGGCTCTTCATTCACTCTGCCATGCCCACTTGTAGTGCGGGCATGCACAGTCGGCTCTGCCCAGGCCCGATGCCTGGCAGAGTGAATGAAGAGCCAGAAGACACCACGGGGATGCTACAAGGAGAAGACTGCACGGAGGATCCAGCCCGACCCTCACTCGTGGACTTGGAAAGTATAATTTGATTGAACGTTGCCTACCCCTGAAACGAGCATTTTCCCCCCATAGACTATAATAGGGTTCGATATTCGATTAGAGTAGTCGAATATTGAGGGGCTACTCGAAATGAATATCGAACCTCGGACATTTTACTGTACGTTCATCTTTAGCTATAAGTCTAGTGTAACAAAAAAAAAAAAAATTGAATCGAGCAAAAAGTAATCCAAAATTACAAAAATCTTCATTAAATGTCAATAAATAAAATTACAGGGGAGGACAAGTACTTACAGATACAGAGATCCAGCAATGACATAGGTGTATCAATATATACAGTCCTATGAAAAAGTTTGGGCACCCCTATTAATCTTAATCATTTTTAGTTCTAAATATTTTGGTGTTTGCAACAGCCATTTCAGTTTGATATATCTAATAACTGATGGACACAGTAATATTTCAGGATTGAAATGAGGTTTATTGTACTAACAGAAAATGCGCAATATGCAATAAACCAAAATTTGACCGGTGCAAAAATATGGGCACCTCAACAGAAAAGTGACATTAATATTTAGTACATCCTCCTTTTGCAAAGATAACAGCCTCTAGTCGCTTCCTGTAGCTTTTAATCAGTTCCTGGATCCTGGATGAAGGTATTTTGGACCATTTCTTTCTACAAAACAATTCAAGTTCAGTTAAGTTTGATGGTCGCTGAACATGGACAGCCCGCTCTCAAATGATCTGAAAACAAAGATTGTTCAACATAGTTGTTCAGGGGAAGGATACAAAACGTTGTCCCAGAGATTTAACCTGTCAGTTTCCACTGTGAGGAACATAGTAAGGAAATGGAAGACCACAGGGACAGTTCTTGTTAAGCCCAGAAGTGGCAGGCCAAGAAAAATATCAGAAAGGCAGAGAAGAAGAATGGTGAGAACAGTCAAGGACAATCCACAGACCACCTCCAAAGAGCTGCAGCATCATCTTGCTGCAGATGGTGTCACTGTGCATCGGTCAACTATACAGCGCACTTTGCACAAATAGAAGCTGTATGGGAGAGTGATGAGAAAGAAGCCGTTTCTGCACGTACGCCACAAATAGAGTTGCCTGAGGTATGAAAAAGCACATTTGGACAAGGCAGCTTCATTTTGGAAACAAAAATTGAGTTGTTTGGTTATAAAAAAAGGCGTTATGCATGGCGTCCAAAAAGAAACAGCATTCCAAGAAAAACACATGCTACCCACTGTAAAATTTGGTGGAGGTTCCATCATGCTTTGGGGCTGTGTGGCCAATGCCGGCATCGGGAATCTTGTTAAAGTTGAGGATCGCATGGATTCCACTCAGTATCAGCAGATTCTTGAGAATAATGTTCAAGAATCAGTGATGAAGTTGAAGTTACGCCGGATATGGATATTTCAGCAAGACAATGATCCAAAACACCACTCCAAATCCTCAGGCATTCATGCAGAGGAACAATTACAATGTTCTGGAATGGCCATCCCAGTCCCCAGACCTGAATATCATTGAACATCTGTGGGATGATTTGAAGCGGGCTGTCCATGCTCGGCGACCATCTAACTTAACTGAACTTGAATTGTTTGTCCAAAATACCTTTATCCAGGATCCAGGAACTGATTAAAAGCTACAGGAAGCGACTAGAGGCTGTTATCTTTGCAAAAGGAGGATGTACTAAATATTAATGTCACTTTTCTGTTGAGGTGCCCATACTTTTGCACCGGTCAAATTTTGGTTTAATGCATATTGCGCATTTTCTGTTAGTACAATAAACCTCATTTCAATCCTGAAATATTACTGTGTCCATCAGTTATTAGATATATCAAACTGAAATGGCTGTTGCAAATACCAAAATATTTAGAATTAAAAATGATTAAGATTAATAGGGGTGCCCAAACTTTTTCATAGGACTGTATATGGGTAAGTATAAATAATGGCAAAAAGGGTAAAATGTCACAAGTTGTCTACATGATATATATATATATATGTGTGTGTGTGTGTGTGTGTGTGTGTGTGTGTGTGTGTGTGTAAATAAATAGATACATGCAGAATGCAAAAAGTTGTATACCTATGTACCGTAGTTAATGTGCCCTATCCAATATCTTCCGGGATCCCCGGAAGAAGGTATTCTGCACCGAAACGCGCGTAGGGGACCTTGGAGACCCGGCCTTGTCAGGTGTAACTCAGGCACTTATGTCAATATGGGTATGTTGGTTTTAGTATTCTAATATATGTCACTCTACTATCTTATGCCTGGATCCTATATCTTAGTCTTGTGCTTACACAACACTGACATCTACCTTAGTTAAAACTTGTATAGGCTTTGATATTGGATAGGGCGTATACCATATACTCATAGTCTTATTACTATATATTTTATGGGTATGTTTACTATCAATTGTGTTTTTTGAGACCTCAGTTCACTGTACCTTTGGTCATATATTGGATTACTATGTATGTAGCTCTTTTTAGTATGCGCATTTTTTAGGCTTACACAGGCGTTTATGCACATTAACTACGGTATATAGGTACTTTTTGCATTCTGCATGTATCTATTTATTTACACATCTATATATATATACCATGTAGACAACTTGAGACATTTTACCCTTTTTGCCATTATTTATACTTAACCATATACACTCACCGGCCACTTTATTAGGTACACCTGTCCAACTGCTCGTTAACACTTAATTTCTAATCAGCCAATCACATGGCGGCAACTCAGTGCATTTAGGCATGTAGACATGGTCAAGACAATCTCCTGCAGTTCAAACCGAGCATCAGTATGGGGAAGAAAGGTGATTTGAGTGCCTTTGAACGTGGCATGGTTGTTGGTGCCAGAAGGGCTGGTCTGAGTATTTCAGAAACTGCTGATCTACTGGGATTTTCACGCACAACCATCTCTAGGGTTTACAGAGAATGGTCCGAAAAAGAAAAAACATCCAGTGAGCGGCAGTTCTGTGCGCGGAAATGCGTTGTTGATGCCAGAGGTCAGAGGAGAATGGCCAGACTGGTTCGAGCTGATAGAAAGGCAACAGTGACTCAAATAGCCACCCGTTACAACCAAGGTAGCCAGAAGAGCATCTCTGAACGCACAGTACGTCGAACTTTGAGGCAGATGGGCTACAGCAGCAGAAGACCACACCGGGTGCCACTCCTTTCAGCTAAGAACAGGAAACTGAGGCTACAATTTGCACAAGCTCATCGAAATTGGACAATTGAAGATTGGAAAAACGTTGCCTGGTCTGATGAGTCTCGATTTCTGCTGCGACATTCGTATGGTAGGGTCAGAATTTGGCGTCAACAACATGAAAGCATGGATCCATCCTGCCTTGTATCAACGGTTCAGGCTGGTGGTGGTGGTGTCATGGTGTGGGGAATATTTTCTTGGCACTCTTTGGGCCCCTTGGTACCAATTGAGCATCGTTGCAATGCCAAAGCCTACCTGAGTATTGTTGCTGACCATGTCCATCCCTTTATGACCACAATGTACCCAACATCTGATGGCTACTTTCAGCAGGATAATGCGCCATGTCATAAAGCTGGAATCATCTCAGACTGGTTTCTTGAACATGACAATGAGTTCACTGTACTCCAATGGCTCCACAGTCACCAGATCTCAATCCAATAGAGCATCTTTGGGATGTGGTGGAACGGGAGATTCGCATCATGGATGTGCAGCCGACAAATCTGCGGCAACTGTGTGATGCCATCATGTCAATATGGACCAAAATCGCTGAGGAATGCTTTCAGCACCTTGTTGAATCTATGCCACGAAGAATTGAGGCAGTTCTGAAGGCAAAAGGGGGTCCAACCCGTTACTAGCATGGTGTACCTAATAAAGTGGCCGGTGAGTGTATATAATAATACACATATGTCATTGCTGGGTCTCTATATCTGTTAGTATTTGTTCTCCCCTGTCATTTTATTTATTGTCGTTTAATAAAGATTTTTGTAATTTTGGATTACTTTTTGCTTGATTCAATTTTGTTGGTTTATGGTAATATTTATTGTGAATCATAGAGCTTCGTACTGGGACCTACTTATAGGGAATTTACCATTGGGTAATTATGCTGTGCTTTTCACTTATACCATGTTAGTTTTATATAAGTCTAGTGTCCATTAAAAGGATCAGGGTTAAATGTAAAAGAAAGTATATTTTCTGATTATTAAGAAAAATAATGACACAAATTTTGTGCTAAAAATTCAGGGACTTTTTTCACTGTCCTCACCAATTTTCTTTTTTTTTTTTTTCTTATGTAGATTGTGAGCCTCATATAGGGATCACAATGTACATTTTTTTTTCTCCTATCAGTATGTCTTAGTAGAATGGGAGGCAATCCACGCAAACACGGGGAGAACATACAAACTCCTTACAGATGTTGTTCCTGGCAGAATTCGAACCCAGGACTCCAGCACTGTAAGGCTACAGTGCTAACCACTGAGCCTCTGTGTTGCCCCCAATTTTCTTTAAAGGGGGTGTAGCAAGGGTGTCAGGGAACAGGGCCATCAGAAATCTACCATGAATGATGCTGTACATCTGGGCATCCAGGGGCATGGCCCGGCAGAGGGCACACTCTGCTGGCGATGGGCTTATGAAGACTCTCTTCCAATGAATGTCTGTTTATATGTATGCTCAGATAAGTGTAACAAAGTTAAGAAATATTGATATACTGTAATGTAAAACTATGGCTATCATTAGATTTGGTAAATGCTTTTGCAGTGTTACATTGATATTCATCCTATACCTTATTGATATATATTGTACTTCGCTTACCAGGTTCTGCAGTTAGGTTGTATTTGTCTTGATTACTCGTTGATAAAGGAGACATTAAAAGGTTTTGTTGGAAGTTGGAAATCTCATTATGCAACTACTTTACATCAGCGAGTAAAAGTAAGTGTTCTTTGTCTACTCGTCTAGTATGAAAAGTACATTATTTTCATCATTAGTAATGAACTTATTATCTTACATTTCTTTCAGGAAGAACTTTTACACGTTGTACAATATCGAGAGAAAGCATGGCAGCAACTCACAATGCCTGTAGAAAGCCTGGAGCAGTTGAACTCCATTTTGTCACTACAAGAAGAGCTACAAAATCTAGAAAATAAGATTGATGAAATGTACCAACCTATAGAAATCACATATGAACAACTAAGGTATATCTATAAGACCAATTCTGTATATACTTAAAATAGATACATATACAATATCTCACACTGCACATTTGTCTAATTATTTCATTATATATTTTCATGAGACAACACTGAAGATATGACACTTTGATACAATCTAGAATGGTCAGTTTACAGCTTGTATAATACTGTAAATTTGTTGTGGCATCAAAATTACTCAAGACACAGCTATTAATGTCAACCCCTGTCAACAAAAGTGAGTACACCCCTAAGTGAAAATTGACAAATTGTGCCCCAAATGTCAATATTTTATGTGGCCACCATTATTTTTCAGCACTCATACATCTAAGGGGCATTCACACTTGTGTCCGCCCACATGATCTCCATCCTGTTCCCCGGGAAAACTGCATATAGCATGGTTTCTCTGCGGGGAAACTGTTGTTTTTTTGCACGGACACAAATCCTTTCATGTCTGACTTTGTGTCTGTGCAAAAGAAACTGCATACGGACACCGGCGGTTTGCTTTAAAAACTCATTCAAATTAATAGGTTTTAAAAGTGACCGCCTGGAAGCTATCGCCTATCCAGTTTCCCCAGGGAATCGGATGGAAACCCAGCAGGCAGACATGGACACAAGTGTGAACGCCCCCTAAAACAACTGGATATGATGCTGAACACTGGCACTCAACTTCTTTGATCAACCAGTCGAGTCCTGTTCAGAATGGAACCTGTCTTGTTAAACCGCTGTAAGGTCTTGGCCAACGTGCTGAAGTTTACTTTCAGGGTGTTGGCAATCTTCTTATAGTGTATCGCAAACCTTTTTGAGACCGAGTGCCCAAACTTCAACCCAAAACCCAATAAATTAATGTGGAATGCCAACACGGCAATTTAACCTTAATTTGCACATACAGCTGAAAGTAGCAATCGCTCAATAACAGGGGATCTTTACCGGATTCCCCGTTAGTGAGCAATTCGTGTGACAGCATGTGTGCCAGCAGAAAGGGCCCTGCGTGCCGTTTCTGGCATGCAAGTCATAGGTTCACTATCACGGTTCTAGGCCATCTATACATAGAGCTAGAATTCTTTTTTTCAGATCTTTAGAGCGTTCTTTGCCATGAGTTGCCATCTTGAACGTCCAGTGACCAGTATGAGGGAGTCTGAGAATGATAACACCAAATTTAAGACATTTGCTCCCCATTCATACCTGAGACCTCGAGTCACATGACACCAGGGAGGGAGAATGGCTATTTGGGCACAATTTGTCCATTTTCACTTAGGGGTGTAGTCACTTTTGTTGCCAGGGGTTTACACATTAATGGCTGTGTGTTTGAATGATTTTCAGGGCACACTAAATTTACACTGATATACAAGCTGTAGACTGACTACTTTACATTATATCAAAGTGTCATTTCTTTAGTGTTGTCCTATGAAAATACATAATATAATTAGAAAAATGTGAGGGATGTACAGGCTTTTGTGAGATACTGTATGTAAGCCACTAGAAGTTGTTTTGTCTCATTTGCCAACAAAAGTAGTACTGCATGCAGTAGTATTCTGTCCATCAAATTAGACAATGACATAACAGAATCACAAATAGACTTGGAATATGATCATTACAGCCTGTTCAATGCCATTGACATCCATGATGGTTTCTGTTAGAAGTGATAATATACGTGTGAACAGAGCCATTATATTACATCTGCGTTCGGGCCATTCCGTTTGCCTATCTGCGTGAAATATGCAGAGAGAAAAGTCCTGCAATCAGCACTTTTCTCTCTGCATTTTTCGTGCAGAAACCACACGGACCCCATTATGGTCTATGGGGTCATAGGATTCCTTAGGTAACCGCTTTTTTTTTATGTGGATAGGTTTCCATTTTGGGGGGTCTCTAAGCGGACTCCCACAATGAAAACCCGAACGCGGTTGTGAAGCAGGCCTTAGAGAGACAGTTTTAAAGAGAATCTGTCTCCACTCCTGACATGTCTATTTTAGTGGATGATTGTATACTTCATAAGATAGCATTTCTAATGAGTCTTTTCTTAAAATGATGACTTGTACTTTTCCTTTGATATTGCTCTTGAAAATGTAACAAGTGACAGGTCCACATTTTTAAAACATTCATTACCTTAAAACGTTTTAAGCCACTTCTCATCATCTGCTGCCCAGGCTTTTCGCTTGACATCATTTAGCTTACAGATATTCTGTATTGACTTCATATAGTAGCCATCTAGTTTTTCAGGAAGTTATCAATATTAATTTATTGATTTAAGTCTGAGACTAGATAGAGTGTATATTATCTTCTCTGAAGCAGAGAAGGAATTTAGTGTAATTTGTGTTGTTAATGTATGTTTATGATGATTTAGTTATTTTTTTGCAGTCCTTCAGTCCCTTACTTTGTATTCTGAGCAAAGGGAAGCGATCAATAAGACATAAGGAAAGTGAGAGGTGATTTTACTTTAAAGGGGTTGTCCCATCACAAGGATCTGTTGGGGGAATCATAATACCCCAGAGATATGCTGTCTGTAAAGGAAAATTAATTAACAGGCCAAGATCGGCTACAGCCATCTTTGACCTGGAGAATCAACAGAGCCACATGGTGGTGGTGTATCAAAATGGATTCTGTTTTAATGGTGGCTAGAACAACAGTATATATCACATGGCATAGACAGAACAGGATTGGCTAGTGTAATTAGCGTAACATCCATTGGTGGAGAAGTTTGTAACAATAGCCCTGATGCATATCTATTGGATAAGAAACTGGAGAGAGGTCACACCCCCCTGAGGGCTAGCTCTACTCTAAAATGGAGTCAGTGACCGCATGGTCTCAGAAAATGGCAGCCATCAGCACATGTCTCAAATACACACCCTAGATGTCTATCTCATGGTATTCTAAAGACAATAGACATCCTTGTTGGAGACAATTAGCTTAATTACCCTTCTCTTGTCCCTTTATCTCTAAAAGGGTCTTTGGTCTTTGATCCTTTCCTAACAATGCCCCTGGTTCCAGATGATCTGTCTCCATCCTTTGTAAGATAGCATCACCCAATACACAGAGCATAGTATTTACATAACCAGTCTGGCAAGTTTCCAAATTGCTCATCTCTGGACAGATAGAACAATCTCAGCCCCCACCTCTATACACAATTTTTCATAAGATATTATTAGCCCCCCACAGATCCTATCTATACTGCTTGTTAATGTGAATGTAAGACTTTTCCTAAATACATTGCTTCAGCAAAACTGCTTTGTTTGTCCACTATATCACTTTATTCATTTTTTTTTTTACACATCCCTTGACTTATCTGGTCATAAGTCAAGTGATGTATCTGCTGCTCTCAGGGGGAGGGAGGAGGGGCTAAGTGCACGGAGCGAGCCTGGAGGGGGGGTAGTTTACCCTTTGGGGGGAAGGGGCTGCCAATACAGACCTGGCATCCGCTGTAATAGAGAGGCGGATGCCGGGGAGGGTTAGACGCCGGCACAGATGCCTGCAGCATCGCTATGCTCCTGCCCTGCATGAAGCCAGCAGCGGCAGGAGCAATGCTGCTATTCCAGGGGGGGGGAAGGGGGGAGGGGGTGGTGGAATAACAGCATTGCTCCTGCCGCTGCTGGCTTCATGCAGGGCAGGAGCATAGCGATGCTGCAGGCATCTGTGCATCTGTGCCGGCGTCTAACCCTCCCCGGCATCTGCCTCTCTATTACAGCGGATGCCAGGTCTGTATTCACATATGCAAAGCCAGCGGCGAGATGCCGCTGGCCCTGCGTGCACGCTCATAGATGGTGAGACCAGTCTAGCCTTCACTATGCCAATACAGACCCGGCATCCGCTGTAATAGAAAGAAGCGGATGCCGGGTCTGTATTAGCATTGTGAAGGCTAGACTGGTCTCACCATCTATAAGCATGCACGCAGGGCCAGCGGCATCTCGCCGCTGGCTTTGCATATGTAACCCCGCCCACCAATGACGCAACAAAGCAGGAAGACAGAAGATTTTACAGCAACGAAGACTGGTGAGTATGCGACGTGATAATACCCCTTTAAAGTGAGTCTGTAACTATAACCCAGAATATCAACCCAACCCCGAAGATAGATAGGTTAAGGTCACATGAATCAAACTTGTTTCGACCTTGCGAATTGGTGCCTCTGTTGCCGAAAAAAACACTTTTTTGTCAATATGCAAACTAACTCTTTGGAGCAACGAGTCTGCATATCTTGTGTAAAATTGAATTTTAGGAAGAAAATAATGGTATAATATTATTGGAAACATTGCACATATTTTAACTCTTTTAATTAGGCCAAAATAATTTCATAATTTCTTACATGACCTACATTTTGTCATGTATTTAGCACTAAAGTACTTGAATATTAAAATGTTTGTGAACCTCTCCAGGGCAAATATCTTAAAACACGCACAAATGTTTCTGTTTTCAGGTCTTATCAGCTTCGCATTCCAAGGGAAGAACTAAATGATGTAACAAACTTGAGGAATAAATGGGCTGAATTGATGGATCTTACCAGTGTTGTGAGTGATAACTGATATACTTAATCTTAGTAGTAATGTTTATAACCATTCATTTTCACATTTCCTAATCGGGTATTAAAAGGGATACTGCAGCAGACTAAGGGTATGTTCACACAGAGGAAAAGGTGGTGGAAACCTTTTCTGCCTTGTGAACATTCCGCGCTGCTAACCGCGACGGGATGCCAATGCAGCATCGGCATTCCATCGTGGCATCCGACTCCTGATTAGGTCTGAATTAATGGGCCTAATCAGGAGCGTGTCTCGAGCTGCAGACGCCATGGCTGACTCAACCGAAGAATCCGCGACAAGATAGGTCATGTTACTTCTTCTTTTCCGCTACTAGCTAGCAGAAAAAAGGCGATCGGCTACCATTGAAGTAATTGTTGCAGGTGGATTTTGAGGCAGATTCTGCGCCAAAATCCGCCTGCAAAAAACTTTGTATGAACATACCCTTACATTTTTCAGTTCCTCACTTCAGGGGTTCACATGTCATAGCTGTGTAGGTAGTATGGGGAGGAGATGTAGTGGGGGGAGCTGAGAACAAGTGCACCCAGAGGTGTAGTCACACCCCTTGTACACTAATAATGTACATATCATGTCATTTACATACGGAGTAAAAATATTTACTCTCAAAGATGTCAGACCATTCAGCCACATTAAAGGTATGTGCGAGACCTAAGAACTTGCTCTAGACAGCACTGCTATTGCTAATTACTGATGAATACAGTGGTAAGATTCCTTTAAAAACTCATACTTAGCTTCTAGCTAAAGAGGTTGTTTGAGATTTACAAAAGTATGTCTGCCTTCTTGCAGAAACAATAGCACTCTTACAAAATTCAATACCAGATATAGTGGTGCCTAGGTTTGCCTCGTATTTATTAGACTATGTCTACATCTGTTGGGCTTTTGACAGAAAAGCACAGCACTATTATTTTTTAAATCAAAACAACGCTTGGTGGAACCAACTCAGTGGAGTCTACTGTGGTTTCCCTTTGTGAACATAAAAGATAACTTGTACAGTTTTCCTGCATCAAGTTAATGCACTGTCATTAAAGTGGTTATCCAGTTTCCAAAAACTGTCTGAAAATAAATCCACTGCAGTGCTAAATACTCACCTTTTCCTTGCACAGCATTTACTTGGCTTTATTTTACTTGCTGCTCCTTATATCACTGCCTGCTCTCACTCTCTGTGTACTCATCCCTTCTCCACTCTCCCCTACAATGAATTCACAGGTAATAAATCATTCCCTCATGCTGCCTGTAATGTTTCGTTTGCTGCCTTGACTGCTCAGCAAGGAAGGGGGAGGGGGGAGTGGTAGTGAGCTTTCAGAGACCCGAACAGGTAGAGTTGTTACACCATTGTAATTGTAATTCGAGCTATTTACAGATTAAATCTAATAAAAATGAAAATTAATTGTGAAAATAATCATTTATTAAAATCTCAATCAACCTGTATTTTTTTCCAGCAACAGAGTTTTATATTTGACATTTCAAGTATGGTTTTCATATGTAAGTAATTTAATGTATTTTTTACAGGTAAAGGACAATTTAATGAAAGAGAAACAGGACATCTTTAAGCAAGAACTTGACAAACAAGTTAAAGTAAGAGTGCATGCTTTACAGCTTACATCATATTACTCTAATCTCTTGCAATATGTGGGTGAGTAGAATCCACAGCAAAGATGTTATTACAAAAACAGTTCTTTGAAGAGTGATCGCTTTGGCTTTAGGTTATACAATAGAAACACTGTATTCATATAAAACTGTACACAGTGTAATTGGGAACATTTGATGCTTACTGGACATTGTGGAAGAACATTCTATAAAAGTAATAAAAAAAATTAAATAGACATTTGCAAGGGAATTGATGAAGCCCTGCAATCCAGAGTTCTGTTGTATGATTTTTTTTGGACTTATTTGAATGAACATTTTGTGAATTTTGCACTGCTCATTCCACTTTTGAAAAGTGGGTAGGAAAGTAGATGCAGTTGGCCTGTCAAAATTTATCAAATGTGGGCAACACGGTGGCTCAGTGGTTAGCACTGCAGCCTTGCCAGGAACAACATCTGAAAGGAGCTTGTATGTTCTCCCTGTGTTTACATGGATTTCCTCCCATTCTACAAAGACTTACTGATAGGAAAAAAAATGTACATTGTGATCCCCAAATGGGGCTCATAATCTACATTAAAAAAAAAAAAATATATCAAATGTGACTTTTTAAAAAGTTTCTGTTGAATTTCTAACAATAAGATAGATACAGCACAGTCCAAAATGAATCACCCTCCCCCTGCTTTTTTACCCCAGTGCCAGGTAGGCCAAGAAAATATAAAGTTACGCATGGCTGCTTTTCAGAGCAGTTATGTTAGGCAGTCACAGGTTGCAGATTTACAGGATAAAACCAGTGTCTTTCAGATTTTCCAGTGACATTCCATTTTCCTATTTCCAATATTAACCT
Source organism: Leptodactylus fuscus (assembly GCF_031893055.1). Classification (NCBI taxonomy): domain Eukaryota; kingdom Metazoa; phylum Chordata; class Amphibia; order Anura; family Leptodactylidae; genus Leptodactylus; species Leptodactylus fuscus. The sequence continues at coordinate 125,369,855 of NC_134267.1, read as the reverse complement.
CCCTACTCCATCATACTTACCTGTCTTCCTGTCTGGATATTCTGAGCAAGGACAGGTAAGTATGATGGGCTGAGGAGGTGGGCTGAGTTAGTTAATTAGTTTGGAAAGGCTACTAGTCAGCGGGCTTGCTAGGGAAACAGAAATGGAGTGTGAGGTGTAAGGGAGTGAGAGATGGAGGAGGTGGGTAGTGTGAGTCAGCTCTGAGTGAAGTGCAATTCATCATGGTAGTTGTAGGAAAAAAGAACAGGAATTTACACCATGTAAACAAATTCAGAAGATGCCAGGAGCTCCCACAGACACCCAAAAAACACTGCTAAAGGTATTTGAGTATATAACTGCATGCATCTTTGTTATAAAGTAGGGATTGTGAGAACAGGAGTACTTAATGTTGGTCTACATGTATCCCTTCCTTTGTTTTTCAATAGTCGGGCCCTCGGAAAGCCTGAAGTGTCCAAATACAGCAGCCAGAGTTTCTTAAAGTTAGGATAGGCCTTCGTTTTTTGAAACACTCTTCTCTCACTTAACAGCATGATATTTATCTTATCAGTAAACTCTTTTCTGGGTGGTGGGATAGACTGTTTTCAATGGACTGTAATTAGTTCCCGAGCAACATAGAGTAGACTGCCCACTGTCCTCAACACAACTCGGTACACATAGTTCAGGATCTCTAAGTGGAGACAATGTGGTATATTTATAAAGAATGTCTAAAATAAAAACTTTCTTACTTGCCCAGGGAAACCAATCACAGTGCAGTTTTCATTTTTTATAGTTCTTTTGGCCACTAAGACAGTTTTTATTTTAGACAGTTTTTGTAAATCTGCCCCCAGAAACTTAGGCCAGAAATTTTGCTGGTTTGGTGCTTCCACAACATGTGTATAACACAACATAATATTGAGCGACGCCCTACCACATCTCAGATAATAAGTGCTCCGAGATGTTGTTGCAAAAACTGTCACATTACGTATTACCATTATTTATTCTACAATTCTTTTGATAGAATGAAAATGAATGCACTTGTTAACATTTAATGTAAAGTATTATTAACAGCATAACTTGAAAGTTCTGATATTTGTAACAGTATCCCCCACCAACAATGTAGAATTTATAATGTTAGTATTGATATATATCAGAGAGGTCTTTGAGCTCCCCTAAGGCACCAGGGCCAGTTGTGACTTATCATCTGCATCCTCTGTAGGTGCATCCATTAGTATTGTGGAGTTCTTCATGTCAGTTTGATTAATTTTTTGCCATTTCTTCACAGAGCTTTGTTGTGGAGGTAATCCAGTTTAGAAACCACTTTGATACACAAGGTCCAGCAGCCCCTGGTGTGAAGCCAGAGGAAGCTGTGACACGACTACATGATTTCAATCAAAGGTAAGTATTGATAGTAATTATTCTCGTAACTGAATGACTGATTATTTTAAATTCTTAAAGTTGTTATCCAGCTTCCAAAAATTATATGCAAATACATCCACAACAGTGCTAAATACTCACTGTTCCCTTGCACAGCCTTTGCTTCACTTTATTTTATGCTAGGTTCACACCTGCGTTCTACTCTCCGTTCTGTACTTTCCGTCTTCTGCATGCCAGAAGACGGAAAGCACAGACCGGGTCCGGCTGTGAGCGGCGGTGAGCGTTTTATGCTCTCCGCCGTGAAACCGGATTTTTTAATACGGACACAGAGTACTGCATGTCCGACTCTGTGTCCAGATTAAAAAACCCAGTTTCGCGGCGGAGAGCACAAAACGCTCACCGCCGCTCACGGCTGGACAGCCTTCTCACCCATTCAAATGAATGGGTGAGAAAGAATCCTGCAGGTTTCCGTATCCTGCCTCTGTTTTATGCAGGAAATGGAAACCTGCAGAACGGAGACCGGGCGCAGATGTGAACGAGCCTTAACTTGCTGCTTCTTGTATCACTGTTATTTATATGCAATGAATCCAGTGCCAGATTTAGATGAAAAGAGGCCCTAGGCTATTCCACTTATGAGGCCCTTTCACCTCCAATTTTTAAATTTGTAAATTACATGAGAGATAATAAAATTCATTGTCTCCTCTAAATGGTAAGCCTCCCTCTGCAAGAGTGCAAATTACAGCGAAAATTCTTTCTATAACGTATCGCCAGTATTGCTGCTCTTTTCTTATTTCTTCCTCTAGCTTTAAGTTTTCCCTTTTGCTCTTGTTAAGTACGTTAACATAGCATTCCTATGATTTTCCGAATTTTCATGAGTATGAATGATAGCAGGGTTTTTCCAATCATTAAACACTTCAGAAGTTAATGCTGTTGCAGAAGATGCAATATTTGCAAAGAGTTTACAAACAAAGCAAAAAACACGGCCTTTTGAGGGAGAGTACACAAGCCATTCTAGGGTATATTTTTCTCCATTGGATTTTGTTGAATAAAAAATTGCTTTTGTATAAAATCTGGACTGATTCTTATATTCTCGCTTAGAATTTAAAAATGGTCCACAGTGATGCTGAACTTGAGAAAGGCCCTTCTCTACCCAGGGCCGGCGTCAGCGCACGGCATAGTCGGGCAAGTGCTGGGGCCCACAGAGCCTCTGGGGGCCCCCCGGCACTTGCCTGCCCCAGCACTTGCCTGTCCCGATATCAGCTCATCGGCGTCCGACGGACGCCGATGAGCTGAATTAAATGCATAGGCGATTAAAGCAGGAGCTGTGATCTGAGCTCCTGCTTTAAAAGCTGCAGCCTGGCTTGCGTGTGTAGGCGCGATGACATCATCACATCGCGCCTACACACGCAAGCCGGGCCACAGCTTTAAAGCAGGAGCTGAGATCACAGCTCCTGCTATAATCGCGTATGTGAATGGAGTGAGAGCGGAGAGAGGAGCGTCGGGGGAACGATGGAAGGTGAGTGTAAGTGTTTGTCTTTGTGAAGGGGAGGGGGGGGAACGGCATGACACTGGGGAAGATGAAGGGGGTGGGGAGAGAATGGCATGAAACTGGGGACAGAGATGGAGGGGGCCCAATGAAACTGGGGGGACAAATGGAGGGGGGGGGACGGCATGACACTGGGGAAGATGGGGGGGTGGAACAGCATGATACTGGGGCAGAGACGGGGGACATGAAACTGTGGGCAGATGAAGGGGGAGAACGTGATGAAACTGGGGACAGAGATGGAGGGGGGGACATGAAACTGGGGGCAGAGGATATGAAACTAGGGGAGAGATGGAGGGGGGGTATATAATTTACGGGTGACTGTAGGAGGATTATACTGTGTGGGAGCACATGATAAATTAATGATAATGGGCGGAGTCAACATAAGTGGGTGGAGCCAAATTTGCAGCGGCAAATCCCCCACCTCCTTTACAAGGTGGCCCACTGAGGCTCTGTCGCCCAAGGGCCCATAAAAACCTGGAGCCGGCCCTGTCTCTACCCAATATGATACATCATTTTGCGATAAATTTGTCCACAAGCCAACATCTGTTACAGTAGACAGATATTTGACATCACTATTTAAATTTGCAACATCTTGAACATGGTGTTTCTCATTAGTTGTCTGAAAAAAATTCTGAATATTCATATTATTTTCTTGTGGCTCGTTTGTATATTCGTGTTCAGTAAGTTGCTCTTGAATTAGTTCCATATTTTCACTTTGAGTTGGTGCAACAGCCGTGTCCTCACATACAACGTGCTGTATTGCTTCCAATTGAGTAGTACTAGTTGGCACATGCATGTAAGCAGTAATCGGCGTTAGCTTCTTTGCCTCATACTCATGTAGCTTCTTTTTCTTGCGTTTGCAAGCGCCACTTTCAAATCTTTTACTCATTCTTAGATTATCTGAACAAATACTTTATTGTTGAGAGCGCGATTCTTCGTTGCTGTTCACCGCGTTGAATACAAAGTAGAAGAGAGAGTGACTTACGTCACCTTCCGGTTTTTGTATGTCGTGGGCAAGTTGTTGCTGCCCTCTGGTGGTAGCTCCACCACAATCTTAACCATTACATTTTTATGTTTGTTTATTAGTCATATGCATAGAATTTCTCCTTATTTTCGGCAGTGTTTTAGTGTTCACTGTTTTTAGAATAGTGTAATTTTAATTTTGCTAACAATTTGAATGTAGGCCTCTTTTGATCTTGAGGCCCTAGGCTGAAGCCTAGTTAGTCTATTGGTAAATCCGGCACTGAATGAATCGAATAATAATAATAACTTTATTTCTATAGCAGCACTTTACAAATCAAAGGACACATGAACAGACAAAAACAGACATTTACAATGTAACATAGAAATTAACATATCAAGCAATGGCATTGAGGGCCCAGCTTATGAGAGCTTACATTCTATGACATCTGTGAACAAACTACATTTCCCATGATTCAACTGCCTTTCCCTTTTCTACTCTCCCCTGCAATTAAATCAAAGCTAATAAATCACACCCTTAGCTGTGGTCACATGCTGCTGTGATTTTTCGGCTGAACTGCTCACAGGGAGGAGTCGTCCTCACAGCTGAGCTGAATGAACTGAAAATAAATGAGAAAAACAGTGCTGAATTTAAACAGAATATATATTACAAGGTGTTTTTTATGCATTAAACCTGTTATTTGGTCCTCGTTTTTTAAAAACTGGAAAACCACTTTAAGGGTGCAGCTATTGTTTTTTTCCATGTGGACAGAGATTTTTTTTCTCATCACTATCATTTTTCTGTTAATATATAATGGATTGTTTTTCTGCTAGATGAGTTGTGTTTTCTAATGGCACCATTTTGACAAATACCTGTTACCATACCTTTACATTCTACCTTTTTATTACCATTGTATTTTGGTTTTGTTAAAAGGATTAAAAGTCCTACAATGCAAATGAGAAGACAAAAAATATCAATGTGTTATCTCATGCTTCATTAGGCTTTTCATTATGTTTTATACATTATAGCTTGTGTTTCTGTAAAATATTGTGGAATCCGCCTGTGTATCTATAAGAGTGTGATAGAACTATAGACTCTATAAGAAAAATAGTATATAAGATGTTTAGACTCGGTACATATTAAACACTTGGGACTCATATATGAACCATGGTCTGTATTTGAAACTGGTACACAGTGGCGTAACTACCGGGGTAGCAGGGGTAGCGGCTGCCACAGGGCCTGGGACATTAGGGGCCCGGCGACTGCCGCTACCGCAGCAGTTTTTTTTCCCCTTTACCGGTTGTAGTTACTCCATCTGGTAACGGGCCCTATTTACTTACCGATCCTGGCAGTGGCCGGGATCGGTAACTGACGCTACGGGCCCCACAGACATCAATATTATACTCAGGGGTCTTTTCAGACCCCCGAGTATAATGATTGGAGGTCCAGGGGAGGTAAAGGAACAGAAAAAAACATGTTACGGTACTTACCTCTACACGCTCCGGGCAGGTTCGGGCCTAATTCTGGACACTCCCTGATGTCACATGACCCTAGACGTAGGGCCCGGTCATGTGACTTCCCGGGTCATGTGACGTCCCAGACGTCATTAAAGAAAGTCCACGCCACCGAGGACTGCAGGGGAGCCGGAGATAGGTAAGTAACATTGTTTTTTTATGTTTTTATCCCCCCTGAGTCTCCAATTATTATTCTCTGGAGTCTGAAAGAGTGTAATAATTGTACATGGGTGTCCACAATGGGTCATAATACTGTGTGCAGGAGCCACTATGGGGCATAATACTGTGTGCAAGGGCCACTATGGGGCATAATACTGTGTGCAGGGGCCACTATGGGGTATAATACTGTGTGCAAGGGCCACTATGGGGCATAATACTGTGTGCAGTTCCCACTATGGGATATAATACTGTGTGCAGGGGCCACTATGGGACATAATACTGTTTGCAGGGGCCACTATGGGATATAATACTGTGTGCAGGGCCCACTATGGGATATAATACTGTGTGCAGGGGCCACTATGGGACATAATACTGTGTGCAGAGCCCACTATGGGATATCATACTGTATGCAGCGGCCACTATGGGATATAATAGTGTGTGCATGGGCCACTATTGGGCATAATACTGTGTACAGGGACCACTATGGGGCCTAATAGCGCACGAAGGAATGCTGGGGGCGGGGGGGGTGTCAGACGAGGTCTGCAGCGGGCATCAGTCAGTGGAAGGGGCCCCATGTCAAAAGTTCGCCATGGGGCCCCGCCGGTCCTAGTTACGCCACTGCTGGTACATAATGAATTTCACTTAGCTCACACTTAACTTTGCATTAGAAAATGTATTTGATAAATTCCTAGAGCAATGGAATGTATGCAGTGTGGGAGTAGGAAACATAGTTGAGAGATTACAGTAAACCAGTGCTGTAATTCTAACCGTGTCTGTTCTAGTCATTTCAGAATTAAAACTTTCAACTTCCTTCTCAATTTCGTCATGTGAATTTTTGCTTAAGGCCTATGTACACCTTCAGGGGAATTTATTATTATTATTGAATTGTACCTGTTATGGACTTAAAAAACATTATTTTCACTAGTATTATATTAAAACATCTTAAAGAGGAACTTTCATGTCCTTGGGCACATGTGGTTTTATATATCGCTAGAAAGCCAACAGTAAGAAACGCCCCTCCTGACAGTACTGTCCGTAGCTGAGTACTGTCAGGAGGGGCATTCCTCACAGCACAGCTAGACTATAAGGCCGGGGCCCCACACTGGCCGGAAACGCCACGATTTGGCCACAGCGGAAACGCCGTAGTAAAAATCGCGGTGTTTTACAGTACTTGCAAAGTGGATGGGATTCATGCGAATCCCATGCCCACTTTGCAGAAAAAAATCGCAGCGCGGACACGTTGCGATTTCCAAAACCGTTGCGGCTTTGAAAATCGCAGCATGTCAATTATATCTACGAAAACGCTGGCGGCTTTCCTTCAGATATAAAATTCCATGAACTTTCTGTTGAAAGCGCTGTGGGAAGAACTGCAATGCGTCCGTGCCGAATTTCCGCCCAGTGGGGCCTTAGCCTAAAACCGCGTGTGCCTGAGGACATGAAGGGTCCTCTTTAATTATTTTTACTCTGCAGTTTGTTTTTTTCTTGTACAATACAGGTTGGTTTGTCTCATTCAGAGAGCAATCCATCAGAGCAGCTGAGTGATTGCTCACTCCTTCTGTAGCCCTTGTTGCTGTGCTACTAAGGGTCATAAACACCCATTTAAGGTGAGTTCTTATCAGACTCACACAGAGTGGTTTTTTTTTTCTCCTTAGGAGAACAGACTAGTGAATGATCCCTGAAATAGCTTGATTGAGGAATATCACTGAACAGTGGACTAAGCAGCCTCTACTGTATGGAAAACAAACTAGAAGCACAGACTATAATAGTTTGACAATAATAAACACTTATTAGAGTATGTTTATTAACCCCTTCCCACCAGAGGCATTTTTTGATTTCTGTTTTTGACTCCCCGCCTTCCAAACCCCATAACTTTTTATTTTTCCATTCATGGAGCCATTTGATGGTTTAATGTTTGCAGGACAAATCGTTTTTCATAATGGTACCATTTATTTGTTGTTACAATGTTGAATGTGCAGCCAAAAATTTTATGGTGTTACGAATCTTTAAAGACATGGCATCTGTCGTAATAGTACAGTGGATGTCCGGAAGAGATAAGGACACTTATTAATACTTGGTTTCAAAATGCATTGGAGTCTCCAAGACTCCGTCACAGAGACAGATGACATTTTTCTCCCCCGCTTTCGGTTTTGAAATGACACCTGGCGGACCCCATTAAAGTTAACAAGGTCCACTAGTGTCCGTGTCCCACCCGGTGCTCATGTGAACCGTGAGTCATTGTTTTAACCTATTATAGGTACAGTACAGTAATAATAAATAAATAGCCCTGAAAGTGTATATAAGTGTATCTGATGACTTTTCAGGGTAAGTTTTATGTCTACTTCTGGTCATCATATGACTCATATTTTGCACTTTTAGTAATTCCAGACTCTGCATGCTGTATCTATAGTTTGCATAGCCCTCTGAGCTGATGGGTTCACACCAGCTGCCATACATTGCTCATAGTAAGCAGTTGAGGAGTCTACTCCTTACTCATAGACAACTCCAGGGCCGTGCAGAACATATATAGCCAAGTACTGACCTGTAGTAATGTGAGTAAAGTGCTTTGGTTGGAATAAAACACTTCTATTCAGCTTTAGCTTCAGCCTAAGCCTGTCCTACTTCTTTTATTTCCTGCACTTTTTTGCTCACTCCCTACTCCATAGACTTCTAAAGAAATTAGTTACCTGAGTCATGTGACTTGCAGCGATACAGCAGAGATTTTCAGAGTGAAAGGCAGTTTATCAGAAGCCGGGGCTGCAAGAAAATTTTTTGAACAAAAACATCTTTATCTCTCTGATAAAATATATTACAATGTTTCCTATAATCACCTCACAATGTTCCTAGTTAAGTATTGTATGCTTATTTTTTTTCTTTTGTTCTGATAGCCTTCATGGCAAGATAAAATACTACTCTGTTTTACAGATACCAGGAATATGATACTAAAAGAAATACCCTGAATTCAGTGCAAAAACTTTTCAATATTGTTCCAAAGACGTTTTATGAGTTGGACAGGACTGGAAAGGTATGGAGATAATGCCACATAAATTGAAGATTGGATAATAAAACATGGCAAAATGCACTTATTTCTGTGCTGTTGTTATGCCAGCTACTCTCAGCCATATACTGTGTGACATAATAGGTCCAAGATCAAAACAAACAGAAAAATCTATATATCTGGCAGGTAGTAATAAGGTGAAAATACAATCATTAAAAATAATGCACCAAGAAGAAGTTGGAATCAAATGAAACTTTATATGTGTGAATGTAATGATGATACAGTGACCACTGGGTCCTCATTGGGGCACGCAATTAGTATACCAGGGGTATTTTATCCTTGCATGTGGTGCCTATTTACATGGTTTGGAACTCTAGGTTTGGATTTCTAGGTGTAGGAGAAACAGACATGTTTCCATCAAGTGTTCTCATCTGTAATTGCAAAAAAATATAGTTTATATTGTTTGGCTGTGCTGACTATTTTTGTGTATTGAATTTTTGATTATTTTATTTTTAATTTGCCATATCACTATCTATAGTGTATTTAAAAAGTATAAAAAGTACTATATCTTACAATTTTAAGAGTAGTTATTCACCTTATACTCGGAATACTTTACAATACATTTTTAAGCGTATATATAATAAAATAATATTTTTGCCAATAAATGTTATTTATAGTATATATGCATTTCTAAATTTTTTTTTTTTTTTTCTTTTAGGATTTAGATCTACTTGGAACGCTTTATATCTTGTTCCAGAAGTTCATTGAGTTTGACCAGCGATTTCGGAACACACTTTGGGCAGATGTAGATATTAATATAAATAACCAGGAGGTGTGCTTATTTTGATACCACATGTTATATTGTTCCACTTTTGTTACATGCAAAATTACTAAAGAAATTTAATGAACTAACTAGAGATGAGCGAACAGTGTTCTATCGAACACATGTTCGATCGGATATCAGGGTGTTCGCCATGTTCGAATCGAATCGAACACCGCGTGGTAAAGTGCGCCAAAATTCGATTCCCCTCCCACCTTCCCTGGCGCCTTTTTTGCACCAATAACAGCGCAGGGGAGGTGGGACAGGAACTACGACACCGGGGGCATTGAAAAAAATTGGAAAAAATCATTGGCTGCCGAAATCAGGTGACCTCCATTTTAGACGAATAGTGGATTTCAAATCCGGGTCATATGAGAATGTGAACTTTGTGACTATGAGACAGGGATAGCTGTACAGGCAGGGATAGCTAGGGATAACCTTTATTTAGGGGGGGATGTTATTAAAAATAACTTTTTGGGGCTCTATCGGGTGTGTAATTGTGATTTTTGTGAGATAAACTTTTTCCCATAGGGATGCATTGGCCAGCGCTGATTGGCCGAATTCCGTACTCTGGCCAATCAGTGCTGGCCAATGCATTCTATTAGCTTGATGAAGCAGAGTGTGCACAAGGGTTCAAGCGCACCCTCGGCTCTGATGTAGCAGAGCCGAGGCTGCACAAGGGTTCAAGCGCACCCTCGGCTCTGATGTAGGAGAGCCGAGGGTGCACTTGCACCCTTGTGCACCCTCGGCTCTGCTACATCAGAGCCGAGGGTGCGCTTGAACCCTTGTGCACACTCTGCTTCATCAAGCTAATAGAATGCATTGGCCAGCGCTGATTGGCCAATGCATTCTATTAGCCCGATGAAGTAGAGCTGAATGTGTGTGCTAAGCACACACATTCAGCTCTACTTCATCGGGCTAATAGAATGCATTGGCCAGCGCTGATTGGCCAGAGTACGGAATTCGGCCAATCAGCGCTGGCTCTGCTGGAGGAGGCGGAGTCTAAGATCGCTCCACACCAGTCTCCATTCAGGTCCGACCTTAGACTCCGCCTCCTCCAGCAGAGCCAGCGCTGATTGGCCGAATTCCGTACTCTGGCCAATCAGCACTGGCTAATGCATTGTATTGGCGTGATGAAGCAGTGCTGAATGTGTGTGCTTAGCACACACATTCAGCTCTACTTCATCGGGCTAATAGAATGCATTGGCCAATCAGCGCTGGCCAATGCATTCTATTAGCTTGATGAAGCAGAGTGTGCACAAGGGTTCAAGCGCACCCTCGGCTCTGATGTAGCAGAGCCGAGGCTGCACAAGGGTTCAATCGCACCCTCGGCTCTGATGTAGGAGAGCCGAGGGTGCACTTGAACCCTTGTGCACCCTCGGCTCTGCTACATCAGAGCCGAGGGTGCGCTTGAACCCTTGTGCACACTCTGCTTCATCAAGCTAATAGAATGCATTGGCCAGCGCTGATTGGCCAGAGTACGGAATTCGGCCAATCAGCGCTGGCTCTGCTGGAGGAGGCGGAGTCTAAGATCGCTCCACACCAGTCTCCATTCAGGTCCGACCTTAGACTCCGCCTCCTCCAGCAGAGCCAGCGCTGATTGGCCGAATTCCGTACTCTGGCCAATCAGCACTGGCTAATGCATTGTATTGGCGTGATGAAGCAGTGCTGAATGTGTGTGCTTAGCACACACATTCAGCTCTACTTCATCGGGCTAATAGAATGCATTGGCCAATCAGCGCTGGCCAATGCATTCTATTAGCGTGAACTGAGTTTGCACAGGGGTTCTAGTGCACCCTCGGCTCTGCTACATCAGATTGCTACATCTGATGTAGCAGTGCCGAGTGTGCATCAGATGTGTAGTTGAGCAAAACTGACTCAGCACTGCTAAGTCTCTGCATTCGCATAGGAATGCATTGGCCAGCCTTCGGCCAATCAGCGCTGGCTCTGCCGGAGGAGGCGGAGTCTAAGGTCGGACCTGAATGGAGACTGGTGTGGAGCGATCTTAGACTCCGCCTCCTCCAGCAGAGCCAGCGCTGATTGGTCGAGTTCCGTACTCTGGCCAATCAGCACTGGCCAATGCATTTCTATGGGGAAAAGTTAGCTTGCGAAAATCGCAAACTGACAGGGATTTCCATGAAATAAAGTGACTTTTATGCCCCCAGACATGCTTCCCCTGCTGTCCCAGTGTCATTCCAGGGTGTTGGTATCATTTCCTGGGGTGTCATAGTGGACTTGGTGACCCTCCAGACACGAATTTGGGTTTCCCCCTTAACGAGTTTATGTTCCCCATAGACTATAATGGGGTTCGAAACCCATTCGAACACTCGAACAGTGAGCGGCTGTTCGAATCGAATTTCGAACCTCGAACATTTTAGTGTTCGCTCATCTCTAGAACTAACCCTAAGGTTGAGGCCCCACATTGCAGAAATTCAACAGTTTTTGCAGATTTGGTTGCATTTTTTTAAGCCAATGCCAAGAATGGCTACAAAAGAAGTAGAAATATATAAGAAGTCCTTATACTTCTACCTTCTGCTCAATCCACTCCTGGCTTTGGCTCAAAAAAACTGCAGTGAAATCCAAAATCAAAAAGAAAAAGCTTCACATCCGCAATGTGGGGCCTCTCCCTAAATCTGTTAATCTTTCATGTACTTTATAACCCAAATTATCTTGGTTGCCTTTCTCTCCACTCCTTCTATAGTTCAGCTATGTCCTTTATATACACAGTGTTCACGTACTAGTGAATTGGATACAGGCATACCATTGTTCTTGTCATGCGCTTCTATGCCTCTTGATGTATCCCACCATTTTGTTTCCCTGAACTGTCTTAATCAGTCTTGTGGTTTTTAACCAATTCCCTCATACAAATGCACGGCATGGTCGATAAGTTACTGCACCATGTTGTACATTTACAGCATAGGCATGGTGTCCTTGCTGAGCTGGTGCCAACAGCATGGGTTGTCAGCCTTTCCAGCTGCCAGACTGCTGCAGTTCACATAAGTCTGATAATTACTTAGTCCCTTAGATGTGGCATTCAAGGGGTTTTTGACAGTTGAATTCTTCCCTGGATGCATTTTTGCTAATGCAGGTCCCAGGTTTAAAAAATATATAAAAAAAAACCTGACAAACAAAAATTCCCCTTTTCCATTTAAATATCCAGTATCATTGCATAAAAAAAACAATACAGGTTTTAAAAGGGGTCTATCATTCAGATTTTTTATTTTTAGCAATCCCTATCTTCATATAACCTATAGAAAGTTTATTTAAGTCTACCTTTCGTTTCCTGAATCTTGCTGGAGTTTTCCAGAAAAAGGCCTTTTCTTGAAAATTAGTATTCATGGAGTACGAGGGGTCCTGCCTGTGCTAGCAGTAACAGCCTGTATGGTACTGCTAGCACAGGCTTCTGGCCTGTATGGTACTGCTAGCAAAGGCTTCTGGCCTGTATGGTACTGCTAGCGCAGGCTTCAGGCCTGTAAGGTAATGTCCCAGACCACGTACCATACAGGCCCGAAGCCTACTAAAATTAACATCGGATCCCGGAGAGATGAGTAACACTGTTTATTATTTTCTCTCACCTCCCCTGGGGCTCCGATTATTATACTTGGGGTCTGAAAAGACAACTACTTTGTCTCTTTCCAACTTATTTGCCTCCCTCTATCACTTCGCTGCTCTCTTCCGTACCTGTACTGCTCTTATACAGCACCATTAAAGTCTACATAGCCAAGAGGTTGAGAGGGAGATAAGGATCTAGAGTGTAGGCTCTGGAACGTTTTCTCTCCACACAGAGCTAATAATAAATAAGCAGATTTTCTAAGTATTTGTGGAGAAAAAACTCTGCACAGCCTGGGCTGCTTACCCTTCCTCTCCCTCCAGCAACATCCTCCTCTCTTTTCTCTATATTTCAATAGTATACAGATCTTTAGTATACCATTCAAGCATACTTTAAAATCACCTTTATGTGCCCTTCATAACTATTTAGTCTCTCATTCAATACTGACTTGTTTAGTTGGATATCCTAAAACAAAAGGCACTTGATATCATGGTTGCTATCAATAAAGAGGAGGTTGCACAGGCATGGCTCTCTCTATTCACCTCTATAATACTGTAATAGAGCTGAACAAGTGCTTTGCTGAATTTATATCTCCCATAAAACTAAATGGAAAAAACTGCATGCATTGCCATCTTTGTATTTGCAATGTCCATGGCATCAGGCAGGATGGTGGTTTGTGGGAACACTGTTCTATACTGTAGTATATGCAATAACCGAAAATACAGTAATAGTTGAAGTGTTTGTTTATTTATCTGTTTTGCTTACATACTGTATATAGTGCCATCATATTCTGCAGTGCTTTACAGATCTTGTTGACAGTATCCCATATATCAGTATGTCTTTGGAGTTAAGGAGAAAAGCAGAATACTGGGACACCTTAACAAACACGGGGAGAACATACAAACTCCTTGTCCTTTGGCTGGAATCGAATGTATGACTCCATTGCTGCAAGGCAACAGTGCTATCCACTGAGCCACCATGCTGCCCTTATGTTAAGCAAAGGGTTAAAACTACAATCACGTGTAACAGCTTGGTGACATGTGCAACAAAGAACAAACTCCTAAAAGCAATGTCTGAATTATTTATCCTTCAACCAATCATCTTCTACTAATGGACTATGCTTCCAACACAAACATGCCATTAGAAATTATATTAAAAGTTTCCTTTACCCCTCCCTCCATCCCTAGCTGTATAACTTGAAAAATCAATAAGATCTGAACGAAGTATGACAAGCCTGTCAATGGCTTCTTCCTTGCATATATTTTTCTCAGACGTCTTTGGGCTATAGTTTTTGTACGCTCTATTTGTTGAACTCTTAATGGTTTCTCTTTATGCTTTCTTTGTAGATTGAACAATATTCTTCTGAGTGCCAGATTTGGAATAATAAGCTAAAGTACTGGGATGCTTACAATGAAATGGCTCAAGATATCACATTTTATGAAGATGTATTACCTATTCTGCATGAATTAAAATCTAAGGTATCGTATCTCTGCTACAGAGTCCTGTTATTAACACTGAGCTGAGAAGGCAAGGAAAACAGCAATTGTTATGTTGGTAAAGGGAATGTATCACCATTTTTTATATGTGTTTATTAAAACCAGATTTTATTATCTGTCTTTTTCTGACTGTAGATTCTTTTTATTCTATTTTTTGTACATGTTTAAGGGGGCTGCCATCTTTCCTGAGCTTCTCTTTTCTCTTTCTCCGTTAACAGCATTCAGTGGTATGGGCCAGTGGTGTCACCTATGAAAGTGTTTATCTTCTATTGTAAACCTGTCTGTGACAGGTGACTGTTGGAAAGAAAAAAAAAAGCACAGTAATTTAGCGACCACTTTCTTGTGGCCGGCAGGCATTCGCAGTCGGCTTTGCCCTAGGCCCGAGACCTAGAAGTTTGATGCTACCACCAGAAGAAGACGCGATGAAGACTCGTTCCTGAAGAAGATGGAGGCGATGCTTCAGAGTTCTCTCGCAACATTGGGGACGCCCCCAGTGCTGTTTAAGCGCTGGGGCCCGCCCCCAGTGCTGCGAGAGAACTCATTTGCATACTAACGAAAACCAGATTATATACCAAACGGCGGTGTGGAGAAGACATCTAAAAGTAGGAGAAGAATAGCCTTTCTTAATGCTATACCTACGTGTTAGGCAGAAAAAATTGAATTTTAATGATAGGATCCCTTTAACATTTGGCTATAATTGACCTGAATTTATCTTTTTTAGGAAATTCGTAATCGTCACTGGCTTCAAGTCATGTCTGTAACTGGAAGTTCCTTTCCACTTGAAACTAATGTTTTGAAAGTGTCCCATCTTCTGGATATTGGGCTATTAAAGTATGTGAAAGTATTTAGAATAATCGGGCATCATCTACTTGTGAAAACCGTAAAAACTGAGATCAGGCCTTCTGTATAAGTATACTTCTTAACATGACAGCCTTTGTAGTACATTTTTTTCTTGTGAGCACACTTTAATATTCCTGTTATGGTACAATTCCAGGAGCAAATATCAAAAAACTGCAGGGTCTGGCTGATAACAGAAAGCAGTAGAACTAGTTGCTTAAATCTTATAGTGCTGAGAAATAGATACCTAGATATCCAAACATCTTCATCAGCACCAGCTGTAAGGTTAGAT
Organism: Leptodactylus fuscus; assembly: GCF_031893055.1. NCBI lineage: Eukaryota > Metazoa > Chordata > Amphibia > Anura > Leptodactylidae > Leptodactylus > Leptodactylus fuscus. The sequence goes on along the minus strand of NC_134267.1, from coordinate 125,354,332 downwards.
GGACTTTAGGTTAGAGTCCAAATTATCACCACCAGAAACCATAAAAGAAACAAAATCTCCATTAACTGAAAACAGAACCAGAACCCACTATTAACTTATAAGGCAGATCTGAAACAAGGGAATAAATCTCTAAGCAAATGTTCAGTGCCAGGAGATCACATGAGATGAAGAATCAGGAGGCAAAACAGATATCCAATATAAATCCAAGGTTCTTTTCCAAGAAGTTATGTCAGAGGCAGAATCAGGAGACAGACAAATGACCAGAAACAAGGCAAGAGTCTGGAAAAAAGAATCCAACACACACACAATCAGGGTTCAGAGTCAAACTAAAGAACTAAATTAGCAGGCACCTCATTCAGGAGGAAAATTCTGATAGTGCAGAAGTTTCTCAGGTCTTCAAGATAACCTTAAAAGGGTTGTCCGGGAAAAATTGATAAATCAGAAATCATCTAAGCTCCCACCTCTTCCTACCTTCTAAATTACTTACTGTTACAAAAAGGTATATTTACCTAGATTGTTCCTGTGACTACCCAGGCACATTTTCTGATTTTCTGATGACATTATGAGGAACTTGTAGTTCCCCTTCTGGAAATGGAACATCACCTAACTAATTCAACCTCCCCACCACCACTGCCCTCCATCCCATCAAACTTACCTGTCTTCCCTTTTGAACCTTCTGGACATGGGATATCACTACTTCTGGGCCTGCGCAATAGAACCGGAATGCTGGGATGAGCACTATGTCTTCTCTTCTTGATGTCTGCCAGCCACCCATGCCTTATGTAGCAGAGCCAGAATGTCAGCATGGCAGCTCTCTACTGTACATTCTGGTGTTCTATTGTGCGAGTGTGGGCAGCCGGCAAATATCAAGAAGAGGAGGTATCGGCAAAGAAGATGTGATTTCCCGTGCCCAGAAGGTCCTAATGGAAACAGGTAAGTATAATTGGGGGGGTTGGGAGTTAGAGTTGAGTTGATTAGGAAGGGCTAGTAGTTGGCAGGCTAGCTAGGGAAACAGGGAGGCTGTGTGAGTGAGAGAGGGAGGGAATCAGCTCTGAGTGGCTTAAGGCATCATGGTAGTTGTAAGAAAACAGAACAGGAAGAGCCCGATGTAAACAAATGCAAAAGGTGCCAGGAGCTCACAAAGAAATCAGTCAAAACACTGCTAAAGGTATTTGGATGCCCTTATTAACCTATTACTAGCACTAACATACCTTTTGTGAAACAATATATTTTTTTTACCTGGAAAACCCCTTTAAAGGAATAGTTTTTGAATTGAGATTTCTAACAAATCCAACGCCATCTCCAACGTGTTCTGTATATTTTCAGACATCCATACGTTACCCGTGCGCTGGCCCTGCCATTTATTCATGGCCAGTGGCTAGCACACGTTTGTGAGCAACCACCATACAATCTGAAGAAAATAATATTTCATTAATATGTAATCTATAACCTAATAAATATGACTGTAAAATGAAAATAATTTTTATGTGGAAGCCTGATGAAGTGCATTTAGCACGAAACGGTTGTCGCTTCATTTCTTCTACATCCCATCTACCCTACCCCCGTCTGTAAATGCTGTTCAAGTGCCTATTTTTATGGAAGATTATTAAAGTTTGGTGAATTTTACTACTGGCTGGTGAGTGCCCTGATTTTTTTCTATTTTTTTTTGCACTAATTTTTATGTAATCTCCCAAATAATATAATATTGTTTATTCATATGTATTTTAATTTCCTTTTTAATGCATTTATTTATGCAATCTCATCTGTATAGGTTTCAGAAGCAGTTACTTTCAATAGCAAAAGCAGCAAAAAAGGAAATGGATCTAGAAATGAAAATGAGAAAAGTTGAAGAGGAATGGAGTGACAAGGTATTTTATTAACATTTACATTAAACAGGATCTTACTAGCAAAACCGACTGACTGTACAACCTACTGGTTACTATCTTGTTTAAAGAGGACCTTTCATCACTTGGGGCACATGCGGTTTTATTCAGCGCACTGTCGGCTTTCATGTTCTGTGCCCCAGGTGACGAGCTATCGGTACCGGTACCATAGGTCTTCACCGTCAGAAGGACGTTCCTGACAGTCAGTCAGGAACACCCTTCCTCTAGGCAGCACCTATAGTGCTGTACTGTCAGAGCGGGGAGGAGCCTCCTGATAGTGCTCGTTCTGGCTTTCCTGACTGCCAGAAACGCCCTTCTGACGGTGAAGAGCTATGGTACCAGCACCGATACCTCTTCACCTGGGGCACAGATCATGAAAGCCGACAGTGCGCTGAATTCAGCGCATTGTCTGCTTTCTAGCGGTATATAAAACCGCATGTGCCCCAAGTGATGGATGGATAGCAAATGATATGCAATCTTTACAATGTGCTACTTGCAATATTTGAAAGGAAGCCTATCACAATATAAACGCAGTTAACCCTTTTAAATGTAATTTCATTCTTGTTATGATATGTCTAGGTCCTGAGCTTCCAAGCTTACAAAAACAAAGTGCTGTTGGTAAAGGATGAATCTTTTATTTTACTGGAAGAATTAGAAGATGCCCAAGTACTTCTTGCACAGATGCTGAACTCAAAGGAAATTGATCCTCTAAGAGAGGAAGCAACTATTTGGGCAGAGAAGCTAAAACGTGTGGGTGAAGTTTTGGAGCTGTGGATTGAGGTACAGGAGCTGTGGCAACATCTGGAGGAAGTGTACAATAATCCCACTATTATCCAGGTAATACTTACATACTTCATTATAAATCATACTTACCTTAGAATACCATTATTAACTAGTAGTTACCTAGTAATGTGTGATCATCCTGATAAATATGGGCAGCTCCTCTCCGGGCATCCTTATTTTATTGATTTAAGCAAACACTTTAGCAAACAAAATTCAATGCTAACAAGGCCCAACCAAGGCTCTGGTATCTTACCAGTCATGTAAGATTTACTCACGTGGACACTTGTCTGTCATCACTTATGTGTGTCCGTGGGTCATGGAGATGTGACTCTCTACCAGTATAGAATCTCTAGTGACTATTGGTAGAGTCACATACTATTGTTAGGCCCCACATAGTAGGCCACAGGAAAAAAAAAAAATGCTATAAGAGCAACTGTGGTGTCAACGCATCACGTTTTCTTCTGCAGCATTTTTTCATAAAGTCTTTCTGCATCTGTTATACCTATTGTAAAACCGCCGGCGTTTCCGTAGTTATAATTGACGTGCTCCAAAACTACAACAGTTTTGGAAATTGCAGTGTGTCCGCTGCATGTATTTTTCTGCAATCTGTGGATGGGATTCCCTAGATTCCCATCAACCTTCCAGTGACTGTAAAATGCTGCGGTTTTTGCCCGCTCTGAAAGGAAGGATACTCTCTTAACTACAACTTACTCAACCTGGTATAGTTTCAACTTTGAGTCACTCCCAAAAGTCCAGTTGCTGACATTTTTCTATCAATCCAAAAATCTCTCTAAAAGGGGCTCTATCATTGGGAAAAGTCATTTTTAACTAAACACATACTTGCATATCCTTTACAAAGGCTATTCTACACATAACTTTTGTATGTTGATTGCTTCAGTCGTTTTTGAATGAGACCGTTTTTATTCATAAACTAATTAGCCTCCAGCATGCACCCTGGATGTCTCAGTGAGCAGTGTCTGCTGTGTGTGTGAGAGCAGGGAAGGCTTATGAGTCAGCAGCAGCCTCCCTGCTCTCACACACAGCAGACACTGCTTACTGAAACTTACAGGGTGCACGGGCTCATTCAAAACTGAGGCAATTTACATACAAAAGGTATGTGTGGAATAGCCTTTCTAAAGGCTATGCAAGTATGTGCTTAGTTAAAAATGACTTTTCCCAATGATAGAGCCCTTTAATAGATGGAATCAAGGTGTGATGCACTTTAAGTTTCCCAGTCAGCCACTGCTCGGCACAGTTTACAGATTTATAACATGCTTTTAATATTTCAATGCCATAATAATAATTGCATATATATATACATAGAATGTTTCATTTATGCTCAATACTCAGGACCTTCCTCGGGATGCAAGAAGATTTGCAAAAGTTAACAGACGATGGACTTTGATGATGGTTTCAGCATACAAAACAAGAAATGTTCTTCAGGTAAAAGCGAATTCTAAAGATTTAGAAGCAAATAGGATATTTTTTTAGTTTTTACTTTGTCATGGAATATGTTTTTTTTTTTACTCATGCTTCATAACTCTGGAGGAATAAAATATCTTTATTTTTAAAAGGCAGATACTAGTTAAGGCTAAGGCTGCACATTGCAGAAATGCAGCTCTTTTTGTTGCAGATTTTGCTGCAGTTTTTTGAGCCAAAGCCAGGAGTGCATTGAGCAGAAGGTAGAAGTATAAGAACTTCCTAGATATTTCCCATTCCTTTTGTAGCCATTCCTGGTTTCGTTGCCATTCTTGGTTATGCATACCTTTCATACACTTATCAAGTTGTCAATAAACTCAAGAAGAAATAACAAAGGAATAGCACAGCAAAAGATTTAAGAAGAGATAAAAAAACATTTTTCAGAATTGTGTTATGGGGATGTTATGTATAAAAGCTAAACTTATATTTTCAATACTTTTTTCCACAGTGTTGCTGCACAGGAGATGTCCCCAAAGAGGTTCTTCTGAGACACTTCTACCAGGAGCTTGAGATTTGTTTTTGTGCTTTGAGCTCACACCTTGGCAGAATGAGACAGACTTTTCCTCGCTTCTACTTTTTGTCAGATTTGACTTTGGCATCTTTGCTTAGCAGACCCTATGATATCAAATATCTTTGCCATCATTTGAGGTAATGTACACATCTTTAGAGATAATACTTTTGTTATAAATGAAATCTATATAATGGTAAATAAAAACTAGTGTATTATCAGTGTGTAACTTTGTTACATGCATTCAGGGGTGAGCCTGCTCCTTTCGCCGCCCGAGGCTAACTGCAGAAAGCCGCCCCCCCCCCCCCCGCCGGAGGAGGGGGCGGATCGGGGGGCGTGGTCGGCGGATCGGGGGGGGGTGTGTGGCCGGGCGGATTGGGGGCGTGGTCGAGTGAAGGGGCGGGGCTTAGCCCCGTTCGCCGGCAGAGAGTAGGCCCGGAGACTGCCTGCTCTCTGCCTGAGCATGATGGGAGGCTGCTGGAGCAGTGCTGCTCCAGTGGCCTCCCCAAACCACCGCTCGGTGATAAGCCAGTCCAGGACACCTTGTCCTGGACTGGCTTAGGTTAGCAAAAATGCCGCCCTCCCTGGGGCCCTGGCACAGTGCCGCCTGAAGCGCTCGCTTCAGGTCGCCTCATGGGAGGTGCGGCACTGCATGCATTTCCACTATTTAGTATAACAGTCTTTAAAATTTAACAAGGGCCTGTCACCCATCCTGTCACCACCAAGGGTCCCATCCTGTCACCACCTCCAGTTCTTAGTATCTATTAGGCGAATGCCATATAAGTAAATTTCTGAATACCGTATAAGTAAATGCAGTACAGGAAAAATGTTGCAACTTACAGAAGACTCAATGTCTGTAATCATTCACATTTTTCTTCACTTCTTCCAGCTGTGACTTTTATCTGTAAAGTTTGTAACATGGACTATAGACTCCCACCTAAAATTAATACTACCCAATTTCCCTATTATTAATTATACCCTCTTATGTCTACTTGTATAAATGATATCCCTGATGCCATCTTACAAAAATATTGCAACCTACTGCACCCTTATATTAATAATGCCTGTTAGTAACCCCTTTGTATTAAATGGGTGTTCCAGGAATTGGAGAAATCACAGAGGAAGTTGGGGTAACAGTTGAAACATTGAAAAAAAAAATTCTTAGGGTGGGTTCACACCTGAACCCCGGTCTCTGCTTTCAGTTTCTGTCTTCTGCCTAAGAAACTGGACAGGAGACGGATACCGCCAGTCATTTTTCAAACCCATTCATTTGAATGGGTTTTCAAAGTGTCCACCTGTGAGCGGTTTATGGTCTTCGCGGCAAAACCGTTTTTTGGTTTTTTTTTAACCAGACACAAAGTCAGACATGCAGGACTTTGTGTCCAGTTAAAAAAAATGGTTTCACCGTGGAGACCACAAAACGCTCACGGGCGGACACGGTCTGTCAGGTTTCCAAGACCGGGGCGCAAATGTGAACCCGCCCTTACCTGTCCCGATTTCTTGTGCCACATGTGATTGCTGAGACCAATCAGTGGCAGCAGAAAAGGACTCAATGGCAGCAATCACAATCATTACTGATGTCACTGATTGGCCTCAGCAGTCATGTCCAGTGCAGGACTTATGGCGGAGGAGGCAGGGTGCATTCTTGACCAGACAGTGACAGCAGACATCATAGCCCCTGGAACAGGTGAATATTATTTATTTTATTTTTTTTAAGTTTCACCTTCTCTGGCTTCCCCTGTGGTTTGTCCAATTCCTGGACAACCCCTTTAAGGGGGTAAATGAAAAAAAAACTTGACTCACTTACATACTCTTGGGGTCTCTTTAGTCACATCAGGACTACAAACAGCTGGTTGGTAGAGATGACAGGAATACTGCTGATTGCATATTGATGATCTATTCTAAGCCATAAAATCAAAGGCGTAGCTAGCGGGGGGGGGGGGGGGAGCAGCTGCCATGGGCCCACTGACTCTATGGAGCCCATCCTGGGGCCACTATTAATGCTTTACTTTTAACTAGATCGGTGTATGCAATTTCGGGGGTGCCAACACTTACGCCAATGACTGCATATACTGAGATATCTTGCCACCCAATTTGTGTACTCTGTAATGAGTTCAAAAGTTATAGTTAGTTGTAAAATTGTTCCACCTGTATATGTATGCGTACAATTGGTACACAGAAACTATAATCTTATGACACAAGCTTTTTATGAGTGTGGGATATTGACAGACACCACTACCTTATACTTTCAGATACTTATAAGATTACATAGACTAGTTTTTGTCTAGTAACATCATTATTAAGATCATGGGGATTTAATTGTTATCCCTTTAATCTTATTTAAATCACAGATGTTAATCTGTTGGTATCTCAAGACATATGGGGTTTCTTAAAGGCCAATCTGGCTCAAGTCTTACGTATATACTACCTTCAGGACTGGATCATGAATTACGAAGAATTTATAGCAGAGACACATTAAATGTTTAATTTCTTGAATCTTTCTCCAAATAACTAGAAGTGTTTGGAGCTGTTCTCCTAATGATTTTCTCCTAATTTGTTTTATTTCATAACCTTTCAGGTGCTTGTTTAGTGGAGTTTCCTCTATTGAGGTAGAGAAAGTTGAAGAGGAAGAAAGTGTGATCTTTGATGAAGAGGAAGTTGATGCAGCAGGGCCAGTTCTTGATTTTATAAGTGTTCGATCTGGAAATGAAGGTTGGCTTTCATCAGGACAAAGAAGTACAACACATGTCACAGACACAGAAAGTACATTTCAAAGATCACAAAAATCTGTAAGTTAAAATGATTTTTATTTAGAATTCAGTTTCTGAATTATAAAATTTTGGGCACTGTACAATAACTAACAAAATAAACACACACAGATATAAATATATATATATATGTATATATATATATATATATATATATATATATATATATATATATATATATATAGCTGGTACCCGCGACTTCGTCTGCGGTGATTGTAGCAGTGGGTATATACAGGGGCGGGTAAGGTTTTCGTAGTGTGTATAAGGTATGGGATATGAAATGTAAGTTTGTATCTTGTTTTTGCTGTAATTCTGAGAATACGTGAGACTTTTGTGTTGAAGTTAATTTGTATTTGAGCTGCTATACGGTGTTGTGAGAAACTGTACATAGTGACTTTGGGACAGAGGTATTTGAAGTTAACCTTTTCCCGCCGATGGCATTTTTTGATTTTCGTTTTTGACTCCCCTCCTTCTAAACCCCATAACTTTTTTATTTCTCCGCTCCCAGAGCCATATGAGGTCTTAATTTTTGCGGGACAAATTTTTCCTCATGATGCCACCATTAATTATTCTATATAATGTACTGGGAAGCAGGGAAAAAATTCAAAATGGGGTGGATTTCAAGAAAAAATGCATTTCTGCGACTTTCTTACGGGCTTTGGTTTTATGGCGTTCACTGTGCAACCAAAATGACATGTCCCCTGTATTCTGTGTTTCGTTACGATTCCGGGGATACCAAATTTATATGGTTTTAGTTACATTTTGACCCCTTAAAAACAAATCCAAAACTGTTAAAAAAATTTTTTTTGAAAAGTCGCCATATTCCGACAGCCGTAACGTTTTTATACGTGCGTGTACGGGGATGTATAGAGCGTCTTTTTTTGCGGGACCGGGTGTACTTTGTAGTTCTACCATCTTCAGGAAATGTTATTGCTTTGATCACTTTTTATTCAAATTTTTATCAGAATCAAAACAGTGAAAAAATGGCGGTTTGGCACTTTTGACCATTTTTCCCGCTACGGCGTTTACCGAAAAGGAAAAATATTTGTATAGCTTTGTAGAGCAGGCGATTTTGGATGCGGGGATACCTAACATGTATGTGTTTCACAGGTTTTAACTACTTTTATATGTGTTCTAGGGAAAGGGGGGTGATTTGAATTTTTAATCCTTTTTTTTTTGTTTTTAATATTTTTTTTTACTTTTTTTAAACTTTTTTTTTTGCATGTATTAGACCGCCTAGGGGTATTGACATGGGTGGGCGGTGTCGTGGATTGTCAGAGCGGTGGGGGTCGGCAAACATGGCTGCTCCGGAGCGTTAAAGAGAGCCTCCTGGAGTAGCGTTAAGGTGAGGGGCAAAGTGGTAAAGTATATGTATATGAGATTGTGTGGGGTTAGGGGCGAGGCTGCAGAGGGCAATATGAATTTTGTGGCTTGCTATGGTCCAAAGTGTGTGAGATTGCAGAGATGGTGATGTGAGTTTGGGGTTTGTGGGGGTCCTGGGAAAAACATATGTGCGCTATTGTGACGAAAAGTAGCCTATTGCGCAATGGGGTGTATTAACTATGTTCGTGGAAAATTTCAGCCAAATCGGTCGAGCGGGTTTTGCGTGATTGACTAACAAACATCCGAACACACAAACCCACAAACATCCAAACTCACAAACTTTCACATTTATAATATTAATAGGATATATATATATATATATATATATATATATATATATATATATATATATATATATATAGTGATGTACGGGGGATTCAGAAGCTCTGGTTTCTTCTTCAAATCAGCCTTTATTGCAGCAGACAAGTTTAAATGTAAAGATTGTGCTGCTCAGCGGCTCAGCATAAACAAACAAAAGAAAACAAAACCCTACGCCTCTCCGGCGTTGTTCCCTCACTAACCAGGGGTCTGCCTACCGCTGGCCTCCTAACAAACAATGTTTTCCAGATCAATAAGAGGTGTGCATACCCAGCTCTTTAGTAGTGTCCTCTTTGGCAGAGCTTTCTCCCAGACTGGTTGACTGTGTCAGTCTTTCAGTCTCTCTCCTCTCTAACCAACACACTTGTGCTACTTACAAAGCCCTGCTGGTCTGTTTCCAAGCCTGGAATGGATTGCCCTGCCGGACTGGCCTGAACTTTACTCCAGTCCGGGACCTAACAGCTGAGTGCCTGTGCATACTGCAACAATCTGGGGGTAATATAGCGGTATATATACCATAAAGGTCTGGTTGTAGGTGTGCCAAGTCCCCATTCTAAAGAGTTGGCTTTGTGGCATTTATTTTAAAAAATGCTTAATCGCCATTTTGATTTTCCTTGTGTGTTTGCAGTCATGTTATGCCTTCATTTTACTATTTAGTTTTGTTTTAAAAAATTTAATAAACAGAGTAATAAAAAATTGCTTAGTCCATGTGGTCTAGATATCAACTCACTTTATCTGCTTAGAAATACTGAAACTTTCCCACTCAATCACAGACTATACAAATAGTGCACAAGGTACATGTGGTCTCTAATAAAACTTAAGCCGGAGTAGTAGTTATCCATCAGTTTTCCAATGAGAGAAATAGCAATACAGTAAATCTGTTTTAGTTACCACAGACAGTGAAATTGTTGCTGAATTTCCACCAGGGTCATTCTGCAGCATTTCCCACTCCAATTCTGGGGGCATTCACACGGAGTAACGCCGGGCGTGTATCACAGCCGTACACGCCGGCGTTACGGCAGACTGCCAAACACTTCCCATTCACTTCAATGGGAGCGCTCGTAAACGCCGCTGTTACGAGCGCTCCCATTGAAGTGAATGGGAAGTGTTCAGCAGTCTGCTGTAACGCCGGCGTGTACGGCTGTGATACACGCCCGGCGTTACTCCGTGTGAATGCCCCCCTTGGGTGGTTTATTTGCATGTGAATCAGAGTTAAATAAAACAACGATATACTGCAGTTCTTTTATGCATTCAACTCAATGGGTAAATTAACTTAAATCCGGTTTCTGGCAAAAAATGTGTGATTAAAACTTCCAAACTTTATTAGAAACATTTAAAAAGACACAGACATATAGTGATGAAATAGTGGTCCGCTATTCACCCTATTAATTTTTTGCCCCTATCTTCGTATATATATATATATAGACCTATGGGTAAATACGCCTTAACATGTCCTCCAGCACAATGCATGCGATGAAGAGACTAATAGAAGACGCTTCAGTTAAATTTCAAAAAGGCCCAGTTCACAAACAGTACAATCATGTAATCTAAGTGCTAGTACACCCACGCCCTTACAATCCCCCACTTCTGTATGTTCAGGGTGTGTAATTTAGGGTAATCTGTTGTAGGGGCTCCTTGTGAATAGTCCTATTTGTGATGTAAACTAGACATTGAACTATTTACTGATCTCCCAACAGCTTAAAGTTGCGGTTTATACAGCTCTATTGCACTACTGATGCCTGATCCGTCTTTATCATAAACACAAGACAGTCTAAAAAGCTGCTAGCACTTCCTTCAATTCATTAAAGGTAATAGTGAACCGGGTCCTTATAGCTCATGATAACACTAAAAGAGGTACAGCAGAGTTTAGCATAAACAATCCCTGCTGATAAGCACTCCTGCTGACAGTGGGGTGTGATAACTGGCCATTGTCTATATACGCTTAGCAACAATGTAACCCATCCCCACTATTTACAACGTCTATCTCTCAACGCGTTTCCCCTGGCCTTTCTATTTTGACCAAGTTCATCAGGAGAGTAGTCTATGGAGCCGTATAAATAACCCCCAATAAAATAATAAAGATGAGATTGCGGTAAATACCGCAGTTCTCAGCGCCCTGGTGGTGGACGCCGATACTTGATGTGAGCCCACTTGAGGGGCTAAAGCGTGTGCTGTAGCTGCATATGAGCCTTCAGGGGCTTTACAACTCAAGCAACACTATGAATACAAAAGATTTTTGAAGCTATTTGTTAATCAAAAAAATAATGTATTTGCCTTGTGTCGCCTTCTACATGAGTATGTTATTCTAATACTTCACAGGCTGGTTTGTCCCAGGAAAGGAATCAATGCATTACACAGAAGGAATCTAGTCTGAAAATAAATGCGGTGGCTGTAACAGGATATGCAGGGGAATGTTTGCAGTTGGATGAACAGGTGACTATTACCTATCACCTATTACCTGTTATATGCCTTTCTTCACTTTTTACTCTTGTATTGAAACCAGTCTTTCTGCATTACTCATCTCGGAGCTGTTTTGTGTGTGCATAGTTACCGTGAGACCAGTAAACAGTAAAACAGTTGTTCAGGTTTTGAAAAGTCTTCATATATTTTTTTCTTCTCTATTTGTTTTATAGGTTGCTGTTACGTCTGGCTTAGGTACCTGGCTCAGTAAGCTCCACAGCAACCTACGGACATCATTGAATAACAAGATCTGTGATGTCATTGAAGATATTAATCAAGGAATGGCCATAGATGAGTGGGCACAAAAGGTATCACCTGGCCTGGATCTCGTACTATTAAACACCTGTAATAAGTTCATTCATGTATTTCTGGGACTATTATTACTAAAAAAAAACTTTAGAAAGAAACACTTCTGACACTCCCTTTGTACTTTACTTAGTGAAAATAGTAAATCCAAAGAAGAAGTAAAACAACAGAAACAATAAAATAGATATAAAGACAGAATTATAAACAATTATGTCACAATGTGTATGTACTAAAATTATTGTATTTTATCATTCATGTCATGCATAGAAAATGATGTGATCTCGCAAGTTTATCACTCCTTTTAACCCACTTCATATAGCTGTAAGGCCTCGTTCACATCTGCGTCGGTAATCCATTCAGGGGAGTCTGCATGGGAACCCTCCTGAACGAACTACCGAATGCATTTGCAATCAGTGTACAGTGAAAGCACACGGATCCCTATAGACTATAATGGGGTCATGTGCTTGCCGCAAGATCTCAGCAGGGAATATGTGGACAGTATTTCACAATCTACTTTTCTGTCCACATGTTCCTTGCGGAGATCTCGCGGCAAGCACACAGACTCCATTATAGTCTATGGGGTCCATGTGCTTTCACTGCACACCGCTTGCAAATGCATTCGTTAGTCCGTTCAGGGAGTCCCCATGCAGACTCCCCGAACAGATTACCAAACGCGGATGTGAACCAAGGGTTAAAGCTTTTACTACAGACTGCCAGCTCAGTGGTTCATCATCTGACTTCGCATTCCCTGCTGAGCAATAGTGGACATAACAAGTCAACACATTTTATTAAAATGCATTCCCACATAGTGACTACCAGCGAGGCCAAAAACTGTGCTAACATACAAGGGTAAATCTGTAAAACTTGTGATGCAGCCACATCTCTTCCGTCCATTGGTCGCTATATACAACTATATCTTTAGGCCTGTTTAGAATTAGATAAACTATTACATTTGTTGCATCTAATTAAAGTAAAAGCTCAAAAGATTCAACAGGACAATATGCATGAGATAATGTTTTCAATAACTAATGGGAAATGAATATCTTATAACTTAAAAAAAGGTTTTCTCTACATCGGTCCAGGGGATCTTTCCAAATTATGATAGTTATTCTCTACTTTACCTTTTTTTTTTTTAAGTACCCAACTCAAGTTGCAGTCCTTGGTCTGCTTTACCTGTGGACGAGAGACTTTGAAAGCTCTGTTTCTGACATAAGACAGGACCGCAAGGCTCAGTCTCGTATGCTGAAGAAATATACAGCAATGGCTATCAAGTTGTCTACTATCACTGCTGAAGGACACTGGAAAAATGTGGAAGAAGCAATATCACAGTCACAAAGGCTTAAACTGGAAAATATAATTATGGTATGATTTTTGTAGAACAGATGTCCATGATATTATTGCTTCCAGTAAGATGCCAATTGCCTAAAGTATTGTAATTCATGCCATTCTTAGGCTATATGCAGAAATATATTTGGTTCTGCATATTTTAGGGACTGGTGGTGTTCAGTGCTCCCATTCACTTCAATGGGAACACCAACTACCTCCAGTCCCATCCAAATTCAGACTAGCTGTGCTCAGGTTGAATGTTGAGCAGCACAAAGGTCGTGTAGATTTCATTATGTAGGAAAACTCTTTTAAGGGTGCGTTTCACGATGTAAAGTGTAGCGTGATCTGGCACGTATACACGTGTCAGCATTTTGCGCGCTCAAAAACATCCCATCCCGCTAAATTACAGGCGCAAAATAATGCGACGTATACTCTCGTAACTCCCATTGAAATCAATGGGATCTTTTTGAGCGCGCAAACTGCTGACATGTGTAGACGTGCCAGATCACGCTACACTTTACATCGTGTAAACGCTTAAGGGCTTAACAACACAAGATAACAAGAAAAGAGACAAAGGAAGAAGAAGGAGAGCTGGAGTATGTCCTGCTATGAGAATGTGGGGATGTATGGGCACAAAGCACACTTCTCTAGCTGTAAAGAAAAATGTCTTGGCCGCTATTGGAAATTTGTGTAGCACAACATTCTAATTTAAATCAAACCCAAAGCAATCTCAATACTAGATAAAACACAAAGACACAAACTCAAAGCTCCAACTAAGTATCAATGTATGAATAACACCAAAAAATCAGTATTAAATCTAAATAATTTATTGTTACACAGTTTTTAATATTAAACATGATGGTATCAGGAAAACACAAACACATAAAAACATTTAAAAACAACACGTCAAACAACAAGAGTGGAGGTCGCATTGGAATGAGCAGCTTCAGCAGGTGTATAATCTGCTGACTATTGCAATGGGGCCCAATGATTTCTATGTATGTAATTTTGCATTTGCAGAACTGATTTCAACTTTTACAAGTAACAATTGTTGCATTTATTTATAGCAAATACTTTATCTTCGTGATGTCATGGAAAAAATTTTATCCCAGAAAGTACGTGAGACTGCTGATTTTGATTGGAAAAGAACTATGAAGTTTTACTTGAAGGAAAAAGGTAAATAAGTCATCAAGATATACATGGCCACATGCAATATATGGCTATGTTGACATCTAGGCTGGAGTCCCCATTATAGTTAGTGGGGTCTGTCAGACTGCATGGTATCATAGGAACCAATTTTTCTCTTTTACCAAAAACCGTAACAACTTAATGGAATAAATCAATACTACTTAAATAAGCTATAAATAAATAAACACACAACACAACCAAATTCTTTAGTGGATAATAATTGGCCACGGTGTTTATTAAGGTTACAATAATTTAACCATGAATAAATAAATAAATAAATAATTAGATTAAATAAATAATTAAATAAATAAAAACCAATATAAATAATTTTAATAAATAACGAAATAAATAATCATATTAATCAATAAAATCAATCAATCAATAAAATTCAAGTCCAACCAGCATAAGCTGATCGACTAACCACCTTCAATAAACACCATGACGATGAGTTCACTAACATCTTAACCAATAGGGTGGGCGGGTGAGGGCTTGCTTGAAGATCACGTCGCGAATGCCCGAACAGCTGATTGCCGGCTTTTTATATTCAAATTTCGCGCCAAAAACACCTGATCTCTCCAATCAGCTGACAGAATCCCAGAACAGCTGATTCAAAGCCACGCCTACTTCGAATGTTCTAGAAGACCCTGCCAGCTGAGAGGGATGACCTGAACTTGACCCTGACTCCCTGAGGTAAGTAAAAAATGGCGGGAAAAATTACCTGACAAAAATTAAAAAGGGGAAATAATGAATGATAGAAACTTTTAACCGTATTAAAATTAAACTGCAATAATTTGTTTTTTATGGTTCCATGATACCATGTGTCCCCCGAGCAATTAGTGCTCTGGGGGGCCCTGTCATGGTATCATAGGAACCAATTTTTCTCTTTTACCAAAAACCGTAACAACTTAATGGAATAAATCAATACTACTTAAATAAGCTATAAATAAATAAACACACAACACAACCAAATTCTTTAGTGGATAATAATTGGCCACGGTGTTTATTAAGGTTACAATAATTTAACCATGAATAAATAAATAAATAAATAATTAGATTAAATAAATAATTAAATAAATAAAAACCAATATAAATAATTTTAATAAATAACGAAATAAATAATCATATTAATCAATAAAATCAATCAATCAATAAAATTCAAGTCCAACCAGCATAAGCTGATCGACTAACCCACAAGCCATGGATCACAGATTCATGGCACCCCCAAAACACCGCAGCCAACGCTCAACTATATTTTGCAAACCCAAATTAAATATATCATTACCTATAACAGTCAGGTGAACACCATCGCACCTGTACATACCTACCACGAAGCCCTCTAAATCAACATGCCTGTAGGCAAAACCATTTATGCTAGGTAAAAACCGTGACATTGCCCTATTTATCCTTTTCCTAATCTTATCAAAATATTTCCCCTCTCTCCCTGACCAAATTAGACGAGGGACAATTTCTGAGAAAGCAAATACCGTTTGAGGTAAAAGGCATCTCAACAAAGCCAGATCTCTCCTCATCTCCCAAAGCAATGTCACGGTCTTTATTTTAGCCAAATCATTACCTCCACAGTGTATTATTAAAAAATCAGGTGCAGGAAAAACAGCTAATAACATTTTAACTTCCATAACTATTTTGTTCCATTTTAAACCTCTAATTCCATGCCATAAAATGGAAAGTTTGTTGTCAAACGATAAATTTGTAGAATAACTCCTCCTTGCAGCTCGTTCCTTTGCCCAAAAGATAAATGAATGCCCTATTATCCAGACGGTCAGGACCTTACCTAATTAACATAAAATAAAATTAATTATTCAATATATAACTCTGGGCGTACATACAAATTACATCTATTTGAACTCCACCTCCCAATTCTTCTAATAATGGTTTCATCTAAACCCAGACGAGCAGCCTCGGTTGCAGCACCGATTCTGAACGAATGTGATGTAAACCTAAAATCAGCCAGACCTATGGCTGACAAGGACTTCTTCAAAATAGCTGAAAATTGATATTTAGTTAAAGGATTTAAGTTTCTATGCATTAATAAATCACTCCTACCTTGAGGTCTGATCTCCAACCATGCCCGCATAGCACCTACCGGGCAAACACTCTGATCTCTCAGGCAAGACAGTTTCAAAACTTGCCCCCTACCTGTTTGATCCGTCTTTGATTTTCTTATTAATACTTGAATTGAATTTTGGTGAACTTGAATATCAGAGACCAATAATGGAGAAATACAATTAGCATTGGAAGCTACTAATTCTCCTACACGCAGAGCTGCAAAGAAAGCTAAAATGAAAGCAGTTTTAAACAAGCAAACTTCAAAACTATCTGTACAAACGGAGGGTAAAACCGTGCAAATGTCATTTAGTATTTTGAATGTTATAGGCCTCCTATCGTCCTGTTTTGCAAATTTTCTCTTATACCCTTTAACTGATTGTTTTATAGCAAAAGATTGTAACAAAGGAGGCTCATCATTTAACTTCAAGAAAAATGAGACTCCAGCAATAGCCTTCAAAACCGTAGACACTGCTCTGCCTTTTATAAACAAACTGTTCACAAAGATCAATTTATAACTTGAATCAACTTGCCAACAGCTTATGTTATTATCCCTGCAAAAGACAACCCATTCTTTCCATGCAGCGGAATATTCCGCCCACGTGCGAGGGCTTACCGAATTCTTTATGCTGTCGGTTATTGGTCCCAAATTAGGTCCCATAAATGGGAAGGGCAAGGTATTCCATGCACCGCTGCATCTGGTACCAGCTTTCTGAAACTCTCCCACTGATAACGAGAAAGCGCGTCCGCAATTAAATTCCTATGACCTTCCAAATATTCTGCCTTGATCCAAATATTCAATTTAAGGCAGTAAAGTACCAAATGTTTCAACAACTTAGATGTAAATAAGCACTTAGATGATAAAGTGTTTACTGCGAACATAACTCCCTTGTTATCAGTATGTAACAATATTCTTTTATTCTGAAACTCCTTTCCCCATATCACGATTGCTACTACAACAGGAAATATTTCTAGCGCTACAATGCTTTTTGTCACTTTATTACTAATCCAGGAAGCCGGCCAACGTTCCGCTGACCACTGTTTGTCAAAGAATGCTCCATAACCGATGCTACCTGATGCATCTGTGAAAAGATTTAATGCATCAGCCGATTGAAAATCCTCCTGAATCACACTCCTTCCATTAAATTGATCTAAAAACTCGAGCCATAAACCCAAATCATCTTTAAGAGCTCTTGTCAAGCGTATATGGCTCCTGGGTGAACGCAAACCTTTAGTTGCATGGTACAGGCTTTTACTAAATACCCTACCCATAGGCATTATACGAGTAGCAAAGTTTAATGATCCTAGTAAAGACTGCATATCTTTTAATGTAGTCTTGTTCCTGGCTAACATCTCAATTAAAGACACCTTTAGCTTCAAGAGTTTATCCTCTGGCAACCTAAATTCCATTCTATCAGAATTAATCACTATCCCTAAAAACTCAAGCTCTTGACAAGGATAAACAGTTTTGTCCAAAGCCAAAGGTACACCAAAACAATCACAAATAGACATAAAATTAGATAGTAAATCAAAACAAAGCTGAGAATTTGCATCACCAATAAACAAAAAATCGTCCAAATAGTGGAGTATTCCACCGTCACTAATAACCTGGCTCAACACCCAATGAAGAAAGCTGGAAAACAATTCAAAATAAAAACAAGATAAAGAAAACCCCATTGGTAACATCTTATCATAGAAATAAAAACCATCAAAAAACATTCCTAACGAGTTGTAACCTAATGGATTAACTGGTAGCAATCTGAACGCGGACTTAATGTCTGCCTTAGCTAATAGGGCACCTCTACCCGCTTTCCTGAGTAAAGGAACCACATCATCAAAAGCAGCATAACGTACAGATGCTAATGAATTATCAACTTCATCATTTAAAGATCTATGTGGCGGATAAGATAAATGATGAATTAGCCTGTAAGAGCCAGCCTCTTTTTTGGGAACAATGCCTAATGGGGAGATTCTAAAATTAACGAAAGGGGGGTGTTCAAATGGACCAGCAATTCTATCTGCCTGAATTTCCTTAACTAACTTATCCCTAACAATTTCTTTAAACATATCAACGGATTTTAAATTCTTATAACAAACACAACCTAAACCTTTGAATTCAGGAACAGAAAAACCTTCGGAAAAACCAACTATTAAAATTTCAGTTTTCCGTTTGTCTGGGTACTTGTTTAACCAAACTAGCATTTTTTCCAGTTTCACTGGAGTCGACACTTTTGGACAATAACTCCCTTGTACTCGGCTGCTGCTGACTATTTTGTGCTTTTTTAAAACATCTTGAAACGGGATGAGTGCCTGAACAAAACGAGCACTCATGCCTATATTTACAATTTTGCTGCCACTTACAAGAGGAGTCATTGAATGCAAAACAGACCCCCCTTTTAAAAGGAGTCTGTGATGCATTAGTTGTTCTAGATGTTGATGCCGTTCGTTGAGGAAGCATTAGATTAATCCATAATCCTATGTCCTTCACTCCCCATCTTATATTTGGGTGAACTGCTAGCTTTTGACGAAACATTTCATCATATATGAACCAAGCAGTTCCACCAAAATTCTTGTATGCCTCTAGGACAATATCAACATGTTGAAACAAACCAGTGCATTTATTCGGAAACCTTTCACCCAATATTGCCGAATAAATGCAGAAACCCTGTAACCAATTATTAAAGGAGCGAGGAACACTCCGTTTCCGTTCCTCCTCCTTTTCATCCTTCTTGTCCCCCCGCAAAATAGGTTCCTTTGCGGAAGGCAACAAGGATAATATATCAATGAATTCACCTTTCCAAATCTTTTCCTTTATAGTGTTATTCAAATGAAAACCTAATGGTGTCACTTCACAGGCTATTGCCTCCTTTGCGCATGTCTCCGCCACCCCGCTGCCCATCTCCAACTGCGGGAGATTACTCAAAGCGGGCATTGAAGTAGCCGACACCGATGCACCAGGAGACAATAAACCGACAGTTTTTTCACCTAAATCAATGCTGTCCCTAGCGCACGCCTCCGCCACCCCGCTGCCTGTCCCCAACACTGGGGGACTATTTAAAGTAGGCATTGTGGTAGCAGACGCCGGTGCAACAGGGGACCATACATTAATCAAAGGGTTAACATTTCTAGACATGTTAAAACAATTAGACATGAAAGACATAAATTGATTAAATAATTCATTACTGTGTGTGGAAGGTATGGAGCACTCACCAATCGCCGACGAGCTGCTCTCCTCCCTTCTGCTTCCGGATGCTGCTGCTGGTGGAGGGGGTGTAGAGCTTCGCCCCATCGCTGCTGGGCCACGGCTTCCTCTTCTTCTTTCAGGCCGGTCCGCCTGACCTCTGTTCAGCTGACCCCTCGATGTAGCGCCGGGGTCAGCCCTTTTGTCCCCGCCGCTCCTGACGTGCTCCGGCAGCGGTGGCTCCGCCCACCGCCCCTCTGCGCCGGCCTCCTGTCTTCCCTTGCCGGCAGACCTGGGCTGTCGGCGCTGTCCCCTGCTTCCGCTTCGGTTCAGGGAAGGGGGAGGCGTGTATGCGCGCCGGCCTCTCCTAGCTCTTTTGCTGGCCGGGCGCCACGCCTCCTCGCTCCCCCTCCCCTCAGCCTCAGGTTCTTCACCGCCGCCGCCCAGCAGCTCGGCCTCTTCCTCTTCCGGCACTCCGACAGACAGGAAGTCTGTTTCTTCAGCCGGCTCTTCAGCTCCTGCCCGCTCTTCTCCCGCAGCTGCGACCGACTCCTCTTCTGCTGCCGCCGGCTCTTCACTGAGGCAGCGCCTCAGCCACTGCTCCCCTCCGGCGCTCTCCGCTCTCCTCAGCAGACGATGTAGCAGGTCTTCCATGGCTTGCTTGAAGATCACGTCGCGAATGCCCGAACAGCTGATTGCCGGCTTTTTATATTCAAATTTCGCGCCAAAAACACCTGATCTCTCCAATCAACTGACAGAATCCCAGAACAGCTGATTCAAAGCCACGCCTACTTCGAATGTTCTAGAAGACCCTGCCAGCTGAGAGGGATGACCTGAACTTGACCCTGACTCCCTGAGGTAAGTAAAAAATGGCGGGAAAAATTACCTGACAAAAATTAAAAAGGGGAAATAATGAATGATAGAAACTTTTAACCGTATTAAAATTAAACTGCAATAATTTGTTTTTTATGGTTCCATGATACCATGTGTCCCCCGAGCAATTAGTGCTCTGGGGGGCCCTGTCATGAGTAACCCCTTTTTTTTACAATCCGCCTATCTGTTGTTCTGGTCATGCTAGCTCTAAATCAATTGTAGAAAAAATTTCTATTTTTTAACATTTTAAAGGAATTGTTCAGGATAACTTGATTTTATTTATTTATTTTGTTTGCACGGAGGCTGGAGAAGGTGAAAAAAAAATATCAAAACCCCACAATGAGCTGTACCCAGTGCTCTTGTGTCTCCCACTGCACTCCAGTACTGTCGTTCTGGGGTCTTGTTTGGTTGGAAGTACCTGTTGTCCAAAAAGGCCAATCAGTGGTCTAAGGAAAGGACACGGGATGTCACAGGTGACGTATGCAAGTTACAGCCTGGTTCCACCAAAACAAGACCCCGGATCAGCAGGACAGGACTGTGGTGGGAGAACAGAAGCATTGGGGACAGGTGAGTAGGGGTTACTTTCTTTGTTTTTTCACTTTCCACGACCTCCTTACAAACAATGATTATTCTGGACAACTCCATTAACAAAAAAAAATATTTATGCTTTCTAAGAAAAATAAAAGAACACATAAATGTGAACCCAGGCTTATCAGCACCAATACGAAACCTGTATCTTATCTTTTAGACAAACAAAATATGTTTATTTACGTTAACGGTTTTCTTTTGGTCATTGAAGTCTCAAATCATGATAGAGTTGAATCTGAAGTTCAATAAGTAGACATTTACAAATGATTCATAGATTTCTTTTCTGTTACAGATGGATTGCCTAGACATGAGATAAATATATTGGATGCTCAGTACACTTATGGATGTGAATTCTATGGTGCTAATATTCTTTTAATAATGAATCCTGTAACTGATAAATGTTTTTTCAAAATATCTCAGGTAAATGTTAATGTTTTCACAAAGTTATCTTTGATATAAGGTGCTGAGTGTTTATAATATAGTTCATTGCTTTGGTGTACCAATGTGTATTGTTGGCCTCGGTCACTGTGATCTGCCGATGGCTGCTTGTCACAAATATATCCTCATGCTATGTTATCTATTTCTAAATAGACCATTATAAGCCATTGCTGTGAAAAGAACCACTGATTGTGTTTTTACTTTCATGACGCCATTACTGCAATACTTCTACAGTCCGTCTATTTCTGTGTTTTGCTATTCTGTCATATTAATTGGTATGTAAATTAATGCAATGGAAATCTGCCCCAAGTTGACTCATGGTGCAAGTGCGTTGATGCAAGCACATCGATAAATGATTTCTATTGTTAGCTTGTAGTTAAAGGCACAAAATCCTATATATGATTTTTGTAAATGGATAGAATTGGATTTTCACTTCCATTTTTAATTCTGAATTTGAAAATATGTTATTTACATACTTATTTTTTTTATAGATATTACAGCAGAAAAATTGTGTAATTCTTCAAGGAGACCACGGTACTGGCAAAACTGAAACAATAAAGGTATGTAGATCAGATACCTGATACTCACACTTAGGTAATGATGTCACCTCTATCTGCGTCATTACCACTCTGATAAACTTGAATACAACAGTAGAGCATGTAGCTCTCAGCTCTATGTTGTGCCATTTGGGCTTTGGTTAATGATATCAGTGGCAAGGGGATGCAAAGTGCGCCAAGTTGGAGGCATAACCACTAGAGATGAGCGAACAGTGTTCTATCGAACTCATGTTCGATCGGATATTAGGCTGTTCGGCATGTTCGAATCGAATCGAACACCGCGTGGTAAAGTGCGCCATTACTCGATTCCCCTCCCACCTTCCCTGGCGCCTTTTTTGCTCCAATAACAGCGCAGGGTAGGTGGGACAGGAACTACGACACCGATGACGTTGAAAAAAGTAGGCAAAACCCATTGGCTGCCGAAAACATGTGACCTCTAATTTAAAAGAACAGCGACGCCCAGCTTCGCGTCATTCTGAGCTTGCAATTCACCGGGGACGGAGGTTTCCGACCAGTTAGCTAGGGGTTAGATTCTGGGTAGGCAGGGACAGGCTAGATAGGAAGGAGAAGACAACCACAACAGCTCTTGTAAGAGCTAAATTCCAGGGAGAAGCTTGTCAGTGTAACGTGGCACTGACGGGCTCAATCGCCGCAACCCAGCTTTCCCAGGATCCTGAATGGAATACACTGTCAGTGTATTCCCGTATACCCGATATATACCCCCGATACCCGTTCCAACGGTGTGCCCCCCCACCTTCACCCCAGAAATACCCTGCAAGACCCCTAGCAATAGGATTGGGGCTATATACACCCACTATTTTTGCTACTGCCATATGGTGCCATTGTCTCACTGGGAATTCAAAGAATATATTGGGCTTACATATAACTTCAATTCCAGGGAGAAGCTTGTCAGTGTAACGTGGCACTGACGGGCTCAATCGCCGCAACCCAGCTTTCCCAGGATCCTGAATGGAACACACTGACAGTGTATTCCCATATACCCCATATATACACCCCAAATCCCCGTTCCAACGGTGTGCCCCCCCACCTTCACCTCAGAAATACCCTGCAAGTCCCCTAGCAATAGAATTGGGGCTATATACACCCACAATTTTTGCTACTGGTATATAGTGCCATTGTCTGACTGGGAATTCAAAGAATATATTGGGGTGACGTGCACCCACAATTTTTGCTACTGCTATACAGTGCCATTGTCTCACTGGGAATTCAAAGAATATATTGGGGTTATGTGCACCCACAATTTTTACTACTGGTATACAGTGCCATTGTCTGACTGGGAATTCAAAGAATATATGGGGGTTACGTGCACCCACAATTTTTGCTACTGCTATACAGTGCCATTGTCTCACTGGGAATTCAAAGAATATATTGGGGTTATGTGCATCCACAATTTTTACTACTGGTATACAGTGCCATTGTCTGACTGGGAATTCAAAGAATATATGGGGGTTATGTGCACCCACAATTTTTGCTACTGCTATACAGTGCCATTGTCTCACTGGGAATTCAAAGAATATATTGGGGTTATGTGCACCCACAATTTTTGCTACTGCTATACAGTTCCATTGTCTCACTGGGAATTCAAAGAATATATGGGGGTTATGTGCACCCACAATTTTTACTACTGGTATACAGTGCCATTGTCTGACTGGGAATTCAAAGAATATATGGGGGTTATGTGCACCCACAATTTTTACTACTGGTATATAGTGCCATTGTCTGACTGGGAATTCAAAGAATATATGGGGGTTATGTGCACCCACAATTTTTACTACTGGTATATAGTGCCATTGTCTGACTGGGAATTCAAAGAATATATGGGGGTTATGTGCACCCACAATTTTTACTACTGGTATATAGTGCCATTGTCTGACTGGGAATTGAAAGAATATATGGGGGTTATGTGCACCCACAATTTTTAATACTGGTATACAGTGCCATTGTCTGACTGGGAATTCAAAGAATATATTGGGGTTACGTGCACCCACAATTTTTACTACTGGTATACAGTGCCATTGTCTGACTGGGAATTCAAAGAATATATGGGGGTTATGTGCACCCACAATTTTTACTACTGGTATACAGTGCCATTGTCTGACTGGGAATTCAAAGAATATATTGGGGTTACGTGCACCCACAATTTTTACTACTGGTATACAGTGCCATTGTCTGACTGGGAATTCAAAGAATATATGGGGGTTATGTGCACCCACAATTTTTACTACTGGTATACAGTGCCATTGTCTGACTGGGAATTCAAAGAATATATGGGGGTTACGTGCACCCACAATTTTTGCTACTGCTATACAGTGCCATTGTCTCACTGGGAATTCAAAGAATATATTGGGGTTATGTGCACCCACAATTTTTACTACTGGTATATAGTGCCATTGTCTGACTGGGAATTCAAAGAATATATGGGGGTTACGTGCACCCACAATTTTTGCTACTGCTATACAGTGCCATTGTCTGACTGGGAATTCAAAGAATATATTGGGGTTATGTGCACCCACTATTTTTAATACTGGTATACAGTGCCATTGTCTGACTGGGAATTCAAAGAATATATGGGGGTTATGTGCACCCACAATTTTTACTACTGGTATACAGTGCCATTGTCTGACTGGGAATTCAAAGAATATATGGGGGTTATGTGCACCCACAATTTTTACTACTGGTATATAGTGCCATTGTCTGACTGGGAATTCAAAGAATATATGGGGGTTATGTGCACCCACAATTTTTACTACTGGTATATAGTGCCATTGTCTGACTGGGAATTCAAAGAATATATGGGGGTTATGTGCACCCACAATTTTTACTACTGGTATATAGTGCCATTGTCTGACTGGGAATTCAAAGAATATATGGGGGTTATGTGCACCCACAATTTTTAATACTGGTATACAGTGCCATTGTCTGACTGGGAATTCAAAGAATATATTGGGGTTACGTGCACCCACAATTTTTACTACTGGTATACAGTGCCATTGTCTGACTGGGAATTCAAAGAATATATGGGGGTTACGTGCACCCACAATTTTTACTACTGGTATACAGTGCCATTGTCTGACTGGGAATTCAAAGAATATATGGGGGTTATGTGCACCCACAATTTTTACTACTGGTATACAGTGCCATTGTCTGACTGGGAATTCAAAGAATATATGGGGGTTATGTGCACCCACAATTTTTAATACTGGTATACAGTGCCATTGTCTGACTGGGAATTCAAAGAATATATTGGGGTTACGTGCACCCACAATTTTTACTACTGGTATACAGTGCCATTGTCTGACTGGGAATTCAAAGAATATATGGGGGTTACGTGCACCCACAATTTTTACTACTGGTATACAGTGCCATTGTCTGACTGGGAATTCAAAGAATATATTGGGGTTATGTGCACCCACAATTTTTACTACTGGTATACAGTGCCATTGTCTGACTGGGAATTCAAAGAATATATGGGGGTTATGTGCACCCACAATTTTTGCTACTGCTATACAGTGCCATTGTCTCACTGGGAATTCAAAGAATATATTGGGGTTATGTGCACCCACAATTTTTACTACTGGTATACAGTGCCATTGTCTGACTGGGAATTCAAAGAATATATGGGGGTTACGTGCACCCACAATTTTTGCTACTGCTATACAGTTCCATTGTCTCACTGGGAATTCAAAGAATATATGGGGGTTATGTGCACCCACAATTTTTACTACTGGTATATAGTGCCATTGTCTGACTGGGAATTCAAAGAATATATGGGGGTTACGTGCACCCACAATTTTTGCTACTGCTATACAGTGCCATTGTCTGACTGGGAATTCAAAGAATATATTGGGGTTATGTGCACCCACTATTTTTAATACTGGTATACAGTGCCATTGTCTGACTGGGAATTCAAAGAATATATGGGGGTTATGTGCACCCACAATTTTTGCTACTGCTATACAGTGCCATTGTCTCACTGGGAATTCAAAGAATATATTGGGGTTATGTGCACCCACAATTTTTGCTACTGCTATACAGTGCCATTGTCTCACTGGGAATTCAAAGAATATATTGGGGTTATGTGCACCCACAATTTTTACTACTGGTATACAGTGCCATTGTCTGACTGGGAATTCAAAGAATATATGGGGGTTACGTGCACCCACAATTTTTGCTACTGCTATACAGTGCCATTGTCTCACTGGGAATTCAAAGAATATATTGGGGTTATGTGCACCCACAATTTTTACTACTGGTATATAGTGCCATTGTCTGACTGGGAATTCAAAGAATATATGGGGGTTACGTGCACCCACAATTTTTGCTACTGCTATATAGTGCCATTGTCTGACTGGGAATTCAAAGAATATATTGGGGTTATGTGCACCCACTATTTTTAATACTGGTATACAGTGCCATTGTCTGACTGGGAATTCAAAGAATATATGGGGGTTATGTGCACCCACAATTTTTACTACTGGTATACAGTGCCATTGTCTGACTGGGAATTCAAAGAATATATGGGGGTTATGTGCACCCACAATTTTTACTACTGGTATATAGTGCCATTGTCTGACTGGGAATTCAAAGAATATATGGGGGTTATGTGCACCCACAATTTTTACTACTGGTATATAGTGCCATTGTCTGACTGGGAATTCAAAGAATATATGGGGGTTATGTGCACCCACAATTTTTACTACTGGTATATAGTGCCATTGTCTGACTGGGAATTCAAAGAATATATGGGGGTTATGTGCACCCACAATTTTTAATACTGGTATACAGTGCCATTGTCTGACTGGGAATTCAAAGAATATATTGGGGTTACGTGCACCCACAATTTTTACTACTGGTATACAGTGCCATTGTCTGACTGGGAATTCAAAGAATATATGGGGGTTATGTGCACCCACAATTTTTACTACTGGTATACAGTGCCATTGTCTGACTGGGAATTCAAAGAATATATGGGGGTTACGTGCACCCACAATTTTTGCTACTGCTATACAGTGCCATTGTCTCACTGGGAATTCAAAGAATATATTGGGGTTATGTGCACCCACAATTTTTACTACTGGTATATAGTGCCATTGTCTGACTGGGAATTCAAAGAATATATGGGGGTTACGTGCACCCACAATTTTTGCTACTGCTATACAGTGCCATTGTCTGACTGGGAATTCAAAGAATATATTGGGGTTATGTGCACCCACTATTTTTAATACTGGTATACAGTGCCATTGTCTGACTGGGAATTCAAAGAATATATGGGGGTTATGTGCACCCACAATTTTTACTACTGGTATACAGTGCCATTGTCTGACTGGGAATTCAAAGAATATATGGGGGTTATGTGCACCCACAATTTTTACTACTGGTATATAGTGCCATTGTCTGACTGGGAATTCAAAGAATATATGGGGGTTATGTGCACCCACAATTTTTACTACTGGTATATAGTGCCATTGTCTGACTGGGAATTCAAAGAATATATGGGGGTTATGTGCACCCACAATTTTTAATACTGGTATACAGTGCCATTGTCTGACTGGGAATTCAAAGAATATATTGGGGTTACGTGCACCCACAATTTTTACTACTGGTATACAGTGCCATTGTCTGACTGGGAATTCAAAGAATATATGGGGGTTACGTGCACCCACAATTTTTACTACTGGTATACAGTGCCATTGTCTGACTGGGAATTCAAAGAATATATGGGGGTTATGTGCACCCACAATTTTTGCTACTGCTATACAGTGCCATTGTCTCACTGGGAATTCAAAGAATATATTGGGGTTATGTGCACCCACAATTTTTACTACTGGTATACAGTGCCATTGTCTGACTGGGAATTCAAAGAATATATGGGGGTTATGTGCACCCACAATTTTTGCTACTGCTATACAGTGCCATTGTCTGACTGGGAATTCAAAGAATATATTGGGGTTATGTGCACCCACAATTTTTACTACTGGTATACAGTGCCATTGTCTGACTGGGAATTCAAAGAATATATGGGGGTTACGTGCACCCACAATTTTTGCTACTGCTATACAGTTCCATTGTCTCACTGGGAATTCAAAGAATATATGGGGGTTATGTGCACCCTCAATTTTTACTACTGGTATATAGTGCCATTGTCTGACTGGGAATTCAAAGAATATATGGGGGTTATGTGCACCCACAATTTTTACTACTGGTATACAGTGCCATTGTCTGACTGGGAATTCAAAGAATATATGGGGGTTATGTGCACCCACAATTTTTACTACTGGTATATAGTGCCATTGTCTGACTGGGAATTCAAAGAATATATGGGGGTTATGTGCACCCACAATTTTTACTACTGGTATATAGTGCCATTGTCTGACTGGGAATTCAAAGAATATATGGGGGTTATGTGCACCCACAATTTTTACTACTGGTATATAGTGCCATTGTCTGACTGGGAATTCAAAGAATATATGGGGGTTATGTGCACCCACAATTTTTAATACTGGTATACAGTGCCATTGTCTGACTGGGAATTCAAAGAATATATTGGGGTTACGTGCACCCACAATTTTTACTACTGGTATACAGTGCCATTGTCTGACTGGGAATTCAAAGAATATATGGGGGTTACGTGCACCCACAATTTTTACTACTGGTATACAGTGCCATTGTCTGACTGGGAATTCAGAGAATATATGGGGGTTATGTGCACCCACAATTTTTACTACTGGTATACAGTGCCATTGTCTGACTGGGAATTCAAAGAATATATGGGGGTTATGTGCACCCACAATTTTTGCTACTGCTATACAGTGCCATTGTCTCACTGGGAATTCAAAGAATATATTGGGGTTATGTGCACCCACAATTTTTACTACTGGTATACAGTGCCATTGTCTGACTGGGAATTCAAAGAATATATGGGGGTTATGTGCACCCACAATTTTTGCTACTGCTATACAGTGCCATTGTCTGACTGGGAATTCAAAGAATATATTGGGGTTATGTGCACCCACAATTTTTACTACTGGTATACAGTGCCATTGTCTGACTGGGAATTCAAAGAATATATGGGGGTGACGTGCACCCACAATTTTTGCTACTGCTATACAGTTCCATTGTCTCACTGGGAATTCAAAGAATATATGGGGGTTATGTGCACCCTCAATTTTTACTACTGGTATATAGTGCCATTGTCTGACTGGGAATTCAAAGAATATATGGGGGTTACGTGCACCCACAATTTTTGCTACTGCTATACAGTGCCATTGTCTGACTGGGAATTCAAAGAATATATTGGGGTTATGTGCACCCACAATTTTTACTACTGGTATACAGTGCCATTGTCTGACTGGGAATTCAAAGAATATATGGGGGTTATGTGCACCCACAATTTTTACTACTGGTATATAGTGCCATTGTCTGACTGGGAATTCAAAGAATATATGGGGGTTATGTGCACCCACAATTTTTACTACTGGTATATAGTGCCATTGTCTGACTGGGAATTCAAAGAATATATGGGGGTTATGTGCACCCACAATTTTTACTACTGGTATATAGTGCCATTGTCTGACTGGGAATTCAAAGAATATATGGGGGTTATGTGCACCCACAATTTTTAATACTGGTATACAGTGCCATTGTCTGACTGGGAATTCAAAGAATATATTGGGGTTACGTGCACCCACAATTTTTACTACTGGTATACAGTGCCATTGTCTGACTGGGAATTCAAAGAATATATGGGGGTTATGTGCACCCACAATTTTTACTACTGGTATACAGTGCCATTGTCTGACTGGGAATTCAAAGAATATATGGGGGTTACGTGCACCCACAATTTTTGCTACTGCTATACAGTGCCATTGTCTCACTGGGAATTCAAAGAATATATTGGGGTTATGTGCACCCACAATTTTTACTACTGGTATATAGTGCCATTGTCTGACTGGGAATTCAAAGAATATATGGGGGTTACGTGCACCCACAATTTTTGCTACTGCTATACAGTGCCATTGTCTGACTGGGAATTCAAAGAATATATTGGGGTTATGTGCACCCACTATTTTTAATACTGGTATACAGTGCCATTGTCTGACTGGGAATTCAAAGAATATATGGGGGTTATGTGCACCCACAATTTTTACTACTGGTATACAGTGCCTTTGTCTGACTGGGAATTCAAAGAATATATGGGGGTTATGTGCACCCACAATTTTTACTACTGGTATATAGTGCCATTGTCTGACTGGGAATTCAAAGAATATATGGGGGTTATGTGCACCCACAATTTTTACTACTGGTATATAGTGCCATTGTCTGACTGGGAATTCAAAGAATATATGGGGGTTATGTGCACCCACAATTTTTACTACTGGTATATAGTGCCATTGTCTGACTGGGAATTCAAAGAATATATGGGGGTTATGTGCACCCACAATTTTTAATACTGGTATACAGTGCCATTGTCTGACTGGGAATTCAAAGAATATATTGGGGTTACGTGCACCCACAATTTTTACTACTGGTATACAGTGCCATTGTCTGACTGGGAATTCAAAGAATATATGGGGGTTACGTGCACCCACAATTTTTACTACTGGTATACAGTGCCATTGTCTGACTGGGAATTCAAAGAATATATGGGGGTTATGTGCACCCACAATTTTTACTACTGGTATACAGTGCCATTGTCTGACTGGGAATTCAAAGAATATATGGGGGTTATGTGCACCCACAATTTTTGCTACTGCTATACAGTGCCATTGTCTCACTGGGAATTCAAAGAATATATTGGGGTTATGTGCACCCACAATTTTTACTACTGGTATACAGTGCCATTGTCTGACTGGGAATTCAAAGAATATATGGGGGTTATGTGCACCCACAATTTTTGCTACTGCTATACAGTGCCATTGTCTGACTGGGAATTCAAAGAATATATTGGGGTTATGTGCACCCACAATTTTTACTACTGGTATACAGTGCCATTGTCTGACTGGGAATTCAAAGAATATATGGGGGTTACGTGCACCCACAATTTTTGCTACTGCTATACAGTTCCATTGTCTCACTGGGAATTCAAAGAATATATGGGGGTTATGTGCACCCTCAATTTTTACTACTGGTATATAGTGCCATTGTCTGACTGGGAATTCAAAGAATATATGGGGGTTATGTGCACCCACAATTTTTACTACTGGTATATAGTGCCATTGTCTGACTGGGAATTCAAAGAATATATGGGGGTTATGTGCACCCACAATTTTTAATACTGGTATATAGTGCCATTGTCTGACTGGGAATTCAAAGAATATATGGGGGTTATGTGCACCCACAATTTTTACTACTGGTATATAGTGCCATTGTCTGACTGGGAATTCAAAGAATATATGGGGGTTATGTGCACCCACAATTTTTACTACTGGTATATAGTGCCATTGTCTGACTGGGAATTCAAAGAATATATGGGGGTTATGTGCACCCACAATTTTTAATACTGGTATACAGTGCCATTGTCTGACTGGGAATTCAAAGAATATATTGGGGTTACGTGCACCCACAATTTTTACTACTGGTATACAGTGCCATTGTCTGACTGGGAATTCAAAGAATATATGGGGGTTACGTGCACCCACAATTTTTACTACTGGTATACAGTGCCATTGTCTGACTGGGAATTCAAAGAATATATGGGGGTTATGTGCACCCACAATTTGTACTACTGGTATACAGTGCCATTGTCTGACTGGGAATTCAAAGAATATATGGGGGTTATGTGCACCCACAATTTTTGCTACTGCTATACAGTGCCATTGTCTGACTGGGAATTCAAAGAATATATTGGGGTTATGTGCACCCACAATTTTTACTACTGGTATACAGTGCCATTGTCTGACTGGGAATTCAAAGAATATATGGGGGTTATGTGCACCCACAATTTTTGCTACTGCTATACAGTGCCATTGTCTGACTGGGAATTCAAAGAATATATTGGGGTTATGTGCACCCACAATTTTTACTACTGGTATACAGTGCCATTGTCTGACTGGGAATTCAAAGAATATATGGGGGTTACGTGCACCCACAATTTTTGCTACTGCTATACAGTGCCATTGTCTGACTGGGAATTCAAAGAATATATTGGGGTTATGTGCACCCACAATTTTTACTACTGGTATACAGTGCCATTGTCTGACTGGGAATTCAAAGAATATATGGGGGTTATGTGCACCCACAATTTTTACTACTGGTATATAGTGCCATTGTCTGACTGGGAATTCAAAGAATATATGGGGGTTATGTGCACCCACAATTTTTACTACTGGTATATAGTGCCATTGTCTGACTGGGAATTCAAAGAATATATGGGGGTTATGTGCACCCACAATTTTTACTACTGGTATATAGTGCCATTGTCTGACTGGGAATTCAAAGAATATATGGGGGTTATGTGCACCCACAATTTTTAATACTGGTATACAGTGCCATTGTCTGACTGGGAATTTAAAGAATATATTGGGGTTACGTGCACCCACAATTTTTACTACTGGTATACAGTGCCATTGTCTGACTGGGAATTCAAAGAATATATGGGGGTTATGTGCACCCACAATTTTTACTACTGGTATACAGTGCCATTGTCTGACTGGGAATTCAAAGAATATATGGGGGTTACGTGCACCCACAATTTTTGCTACTGCTATACAGTGCCATTGTCTCACTGGGAATTCAAAGAATATATTGGGGTTATGTGCACCCACAATTTTTACTACTGGTATATAGTGCCATTGTCTGACTGGGAATTCAAAGAATATATGGGGGTTACGTGCACCCACAATTTTTGCTACTGCTATACAGTTCCATTGTCTCACTGGAAATTCAAAGAATATATGGGGGTTATGTGCACCCACAATTTTTACTACTGGTATATAGTGCCATTGTCTGACTGGGAATTCAAAGAATATATGGGGGTTATGTGCACCCACAATTTTTAATACTGGTATACAGTGCCATTGTCTGACTGGGAATTCAAAGAATATATTGGGGTTATGTGCACCCACAATTTTTACTACTGGTATACAGTGCCATTGTCTGACTGGGAATTCAAAGAATATATGGGGGTTATGTGCACCCACAATTTTTGCTACTGCTATACAGTGCCATTGTCTGACTGGGAATTCAAAGAATATATTGGGGTTATGTGCACCCACTATTTTTACTACTGGTATACAGTGCCATTGTCTGACTGGGAATTCAAAGAATATATGGGGGTTACGTGCACCCACAATTTTTGCTACTGGTATACAGTGCCATTGTCTCACTGGGAATTCCACAAATAATTTGGGGATTCATTCACCCTACATCTCAGGCTCTTGCCATATTCACCCAGGTTGTCAGTGCTGCACCAGCTCGTTCCCAGACAGCTCGGCCCGAAAAACATGTTACCTATATAGAGGATTTGGACAATGAAGACAACATGTTCTAAATCTAATGTCTGCACCTTCTCCAGAATTAAAATAAAGGCAGCGTTTAACTTTCAAATAGCACTGCACAAAGGAAGAGCTTATCAGCTTGTCTCATGACATGCTACTGAAAAGTTTCATTTGTGTATCTTAATGTAAATATAGTTGTATAAGCTTTTTGGGTTTTAGGCACTGCCAAGTTATTTATTACCACCCGCTCCCTTATAATGATGATGACGCCAAAGTCACTGTGGGTGTTCAGAGCTCACAGCTTTGGGTGACATTTGTCTTGCTCTCTGTCGGTACCAGCTGTCTTTTTGGATACCGTAAAGTTATGTTGACTTTATTAACAGCTATAGAAGCTTTAGCCAGGTTGTGACGGTGTGTAACCCTAACAACACTAAGTGGGATACACATTAATAGTCAGTCTATGTATGCTAAACGTATCACTGAAGTAATTTTTTTTCCCTCTCCCCTAATATAAGAAAGGAACAGACATTAGACCTAGACCGGGGTTCGAGGCTTGAAAAAATCCAGTATTATTTGTTCTTCATGATGTGAAATATGTGTTGAAAAGCAACCCAAGATGAAGTCAGCCATGTGTGCCAGTGTGTTACTTGGCATGCCTTTGCTGGCCCCAACTGTAAGGGTCACTCTCCATTTCCTCCATTTTCCACTCCCCTTCACACCATTTGTGGTGAAGCAATGGGATGCACTGAAGTGCACCCTCTAGCCTCGTGTGGGATAGGGACATCAGATGCCACTCCAACCCCCTCGTCTTCCTCCGCCAGCCAACGGTGCGAAGATGAGAGGAGTGTGCTCTGAATGTTTTCTGCCTAGCAGAGGCTAGTTCTCACTTACGAAAATGGCCCCACTTTGACCTGTATATCAGGCACAATGGTGTAGGTTTCAAAGAAACATGGCACCAACAAGTTGGAAAACGTGGGCCATGCGTGGACCGTGTTTGAGTCTGGCAAGCTCCAGATCTGCTACCAGGTTCCAGCCATTATCACAGGCGCAAAAATGCCAGGCCCCAGGTGTAGCAGGGAAAAAAAAATGCCATCTCAGCCAGGATGGCATCCCTGACCTCGGAGGCACTGTGCTGTCTGTCCCCCAAGCTGATGAGTTTCAGCACGGCCTGCTGACATCTCCCCATGCCAGTGTTACAGTGTTTTCCGCTAGTAGCTGGGGTGGAGGTTGCAGCTTCGTAGGGTTTCAGTCTACTCCTGCCATGAATTTTGGCCTGGGAGAGGAGATAGGCCACCCCAGTTTGCACCCGGGGAACAGACTCCACCACATTCACCCTGCCTGTCATTAAAGATAAGCACTGCAGCATCCCTGACCACAGGCGCTTGTCCATGTGTCGGTGGTGAAGTGGACCTTGCAGCAAAGCGCAGAGCTCTGGGCCCGACTGATGTTATGGGACACATGCAGGCGCAAGGCAGAGACAGCACACCAAGAGAAGTAGTAACGGCTAGGCCCAGCATAGGGAGGTGCCCCAGCTGCCATCTGCTGACGGAAGGCCTGGGTCTCCAGAAGCATAAACAAACACCAACATCTCCAGGGCCAGCAGTTTATCGATGAGGCTGTTACAGGCTTGGGCATGGGGGTGGGTTGTATTGTACTTCTGCCTGCAATGAAAAGCTTGGGAAATGTGGAGTGGCTGGGAAGAGGCGCATGATGGTGCAGGCCAAAAGGGCGCATGAGG
This sequence comes from Leptodactylus fuscus, assembly GCF_031893055.1. Lineage (NCBI taxonomy): Eukaryota > Metazoa > Chordata > Amphibia > Anura > Leptodactylidae > Leptodactylus > Leptodactylus fuscus. The sequence goes on along the minus strand of NC_134267.1, from coordinate 125,319,035 downwards.
GTGAACTCCCCAATGTGTCAGAGATAGGTGTGTAGGTGTCCTTGCATCATATACTTGCACCATATTTGGCTTTGGAAGTTAATTTTGTGCCAAAAAGTGGTTAAGACAGCGATCCCTCAGCTACTCCCGTTACACTGTCTATTGAAGTTACCATCTGTGGAAGTGGACCACCATTTCTAAGATCCCAAAGGAAGCAGGCAAGAGATGTGCAGTTCAGAAAAAAAGATGAGAAAATAAGTTTAGGCTGTAGAGCACAGAGGGATCGGAGAGGACAGAGCTGGTGTCGGCCAGGTATTCCCACAACATGCGCCTATACTTGTCCCTCCTGGTGACACTAGGCCCCTGAGTGGCAGTAATTTGTCCAGGGGGGCCATTAACGTGTTCCAGACCTAGGAATAAGTCTTCCAACAGGGTAGAGTTTTGCATGCCTTTGCTTCTACCCACTGTTTTTGCTGCTTAGCTTCCCTCCACATCTACTCTGCTTTCACCCCTAAACATCACCCCAGTTTATGCCTTTGCTTCTACCCAGGTTTTTTGTTGATTTAGCTTCCCTCTACATCTACACTGCTTTAGCCCCTAGACATCACCCCTGTCCATGTGGGGTCGGTGGCCTCGTCATCCACCAACTCCTCTTCCAATTGCGCACTGCCCCCTTACTGCAAACCGCACATGACCACAGCTTGCCTTGATGGCAACTGTGTCTCATGATCCCCACTTAGGTCCAGACAAGTCGGTGGCGGGTCCAAAACCCCAAAATTGGAAGGAAATGGCAGATGCTGCAGTATTTCTAACACCTGTTCCTGGTGCTCGGGCCTGGTCTGTGTTGTACCCTGCACCCTGCTTAACGCATCTGCCATATCCGAAGTTGTGCTGAGCGCATGCTAATGTTTCGTGTCCAGTGCAATGGATGGGATGGGATTTCACATAAGTCTGCCACCCATGGCCACTCATGGTTGAGCAACTGAGGGAGTTGACTTTGACGAACCCGAGGGTTTTGGAGTTGGAACTACATCAAAGGTCTGTGCTGCTCACACACTCTGCTCAACACATGATATGTTTAGTGCCAGCAGTGTGGAGACGTCGCACAACAGCCGTTGTTCCAGCAGGTACAGGCGTTGTAGGAGTGCATAGAGGCTAGCAGCGGCAACTATACACTTTAAAAACTATCCGCACAAGCGCCACACTTTCACCAGTAGCTCAGGAACATTGGGGTACCTTTTTCAAAAGATTAGCAGCAATGAGTTAAAAACGTGGCCCAGGCATGGAATATGTTGCAGGCTGCCAAGCTACAGAGCCAATCCCAGGTTACGGCCATTATCACACATGACAACATGCCTGGGCCCAGGTGCAGTGGCAAAAACCACATTGCCGTCTCATCGAGGATGGCATGACTCACTTTGTAGGCAGTGTGCTGTCTGGCCCCCAAGCTGATGAGCTTCAGCACGGCCCGCTGACGTCTCCCCACACCAGTGTTGCAGCGTTTCCAGCTCGTAGCTGGGGTCAATTTAACAGCGGAGGAGGGTGGTGTTTCAGCCCTCCTCCCAGGAATGTTGTGTGGGGAGACAAGTCAGGCCACCACATTTTGCGACCCGGTCCACGCCTCAACTACATTCAACCACTGTGCCCAAATTGAAAGGTAGCGTCCCTGTCCGCATGCACTTGTCCATTCGTAACTGGTCACATGGAACTTTAGGGCTAAGCGCTGAATTTAGGGACCGCCTCATGTTTGGGGGAAAGTGCTGGTGTGGACGGCACAGTGCGGTGGCGCAGTAGACACTCTGCCCAAAAAGGGCAGAGTGTCCCCCAGCCGGGATTCCAACATCTCCTGGGCCAGATTTCTTGAGATGAGGCCGTTGAAGCCTTGGGCATGTGGGTGGGTTGCGCTGTACTTTAGCATGAAATGAAAGGCTTGGGAGATGGGGAGTTGCTGGGAAGAGGCGCATGATGGCGCGGGCAAAAGGAGAAATGGCAGGAAAAGGTGAGGATAAGGGTGAACTCCCCAAAGTGTCAGAGGCAGATGTGGAGGTGTCCTGGCTCCTGGTCTGGACTGCAGCGCCAGCCCTGTCAACAGTGGAAGAGGCAGTGGCCACCAGGCCAAACGACGATTATCCTGCGCTTGCTCTCACCCACTGAGCCCAGGGCTTGCCTTCCAAATGATGGCACCCGCAAGAGGTGGTGAGATTCCTCTCCGCAGATCTCCAAACCATCTTGGACTTGCAAATTGCACTAAATTTGTCATGTAACTGACATGTATATGATGAGTCTATCCATTGTCTGTTCATTTTGGTGAAAGTCAGCCTGTCAGCTGACAGACAGCTGTGCTTGTCAGTGATGATGTCACCGGCTGCTTGTACCCCCAGTTTTTGCTGCTTAGCTTGCCTCCACATCCACACTGCTTTTGCCCCTACACATCACCCCTATCCATGCCTGTGCCTCTAGCCATAAGTCTGCCACCCATGGAAACTCATGGTGCAGAAAGTGAGGGAGCTGACTCTGAGGAACCCTTGGGTTTTGTAGCTGGCACTCCATCAAAGGTCTCTGCTGCTCACACACCCTGCTAAACATACGGTATCTAGGGTTAGAGCGTGTGGTGACCTCGCACAACAGTAGGTGCTTCAGGCAGATGTAGGCCTTGCTGGAGTGTATTGCGGCTAGCTCCAGGTACTGTAGACTTGGGAAAGTGGGTGTCCAAGTGCCGCACTTTCACCCTTAGCTCAGCTAATTTGGGGTATGTTTTTAAAAATCATTGCACCACTACATTGAACATGTGGGCCAGGCATGGAACGTGTTGGAGGCTGGCAAGCTCCAGAGCCCTCCAACAAGCTAAAAAACCTGGCCCCAGGGGCAGCGGGGATAAACAAATTGCCATCTCATCCAGGATGGCATCCCTGACCTCAGAGGCAGTGTGCTGTCCGTCTCCCAAGCTGATGAGCTTCAGCCCAGCCTGCTGACGTCTCCCCACACCAGTGTTGCAGCGTTTTCAGCTCGTAGCTGGGGTCAATCTAACAGCGGAGGAGGAGGAGGGTGGTGTTTCAGCCCTCCTCCCAGGAATGTTTTGTGGGGAAACAAGTCAGGAAAATTCTTGAAACGGGAGAGTTTTGCATCTTTGCCCTTGCTGCCTATGGACATCCCTTTGCCTCTAGCCACCATTTTCCCTGCTTTGCTTGCCTCCACATCCACACTGCTTTTTCCCCTAGACATCACCCCAGTCCATGCCTTAGCTTGTACCCCCAGTTTTTCCTGCTTAGCTTGCCTCCACATCCACACTGCTTTTGCCCCTAGACATCACCCCAGTCCATGCCTTAGCTTGTACCCCCAGTTTTTCCTGCTTAGCTTGCCTCCACATCCACACTGCTTTTGCCCCTAGACATCACCCCAGTCCATGCCTTAGCTTGTACCCCCAGTTTTTCCTGCTTAGCTTGCCTCCACATCCACACTGCTTTTGCCCCTAGACATCATCCCTATCCATGCCTCTTCCCCTAGCCATAACTCTGCCACCCCTGGAAACTCATGGTGCAGAAACTTTGGTTGCTGACTTTGAGGAACCCTTGGGTTTTGTAGATGGAACTCCATCAAAGGTCTGTGCAGCTCACACACCCTGCTCAAGATATGGTATTGTAGGGTTTCAGCGTGTGTGAATGACGGACAACAGCCTGTGTTTGGACAGATGTAGGCCTTGCTAGAGTGTTTTTAGGCTAGCAGCGACTCCTGTGCACTTGCAAAAGTGGGCGCACAAGCGCCGCATTTTCAACAGTAGCTTCGGTACATTTGGGTATGTTTTTAAAAAACTTTGCACCACTAGGTTAGACGTGGGCCAAACATGGAACGTGTTGGAGGCTGGCAAGCTCCAGAGCCGCTACCAGGTTCCAGCCATTATCACAGGCGTAAAAATGGCAGGCCCCAGGTGTAGCAGGGAAAAAAAAATGCCATCTCAGCCAGGATGGCATCCCTGACCTCGGAGGCACTGTGCTGTCTGTCCCCCAAGCTGATGAGCTTCAGCACCGCCTGCTGACGTCTCCCCACACCAGTGTTTTAGCGTTTGCCGCTAGTAGCTGTGGTGGAGGTTGCAGCGTCGTAGGGTTTCAGTCTACTCCTGCCATGAATTTTGGCCTGGGAGAGGAGATAGGCCACCCCAGTTTGCACCCGGGGAACAGACTCCACCACATTCACCCTGCCTGTCATTAAAGATAAGCACTGCAGCATCCCTGACCACAGGCGCTTGTCCAAGTGTCGGTGGTCAAGTGGACCTTGCAGCAAAGCGCGGAACTAAGGGCCCACCTGATGTTGAGTGACACGTGCTGGTGCAAGGCGGGGACGCCACACCGGGAGAAGTTGAGATGGCTAGGGTCGGCATAGTGAGGTGCCACAGTTGCCATCAGGTCCGGGAAGGCGGGAGTTTCAACAAGCCGGAACGCCAACCTCTCCTGGGCCAGCAGTTTAGCGATGTTGGCGTTCTAGGCTTGCGTGGGTGGGTGGTTAGCGGTGTATTTCTGCCGGCGCTCCAATGTCTGAGAGATGGTGGGTTGTTGTAAAGAAGCGCCTGATGGTGCCTTTGATGGTGCAGGAGAAGGAGATAAGACAGAAACAGGGGAGGATGAGGGAGAAGTCAACAAAGTGGCGGAGGCAGATGAAGTGATGTCCTGGCTCGTCCTCTGGAGTGCATCGCCAGCACTGTGAGCAGAGGCAGTGGCATGAACGGCGGGCGACGTTTGTCCTGCCGTTGCTGCCTGCCACTGATTCCATTGCTTGGATTCCAAATGACGGTGCATTGAAGTGGTGGACAGGTTGCTCTTCTCAGGGCCCCTACTCGATTTCGAGAGGCAAATTGTGTAGACGACACTATATCTGTCCTCGGCGCATTCCTTGAAAAAACTCTACACCTTCAAGAAACGTGCCCTCGATGGGGGAGTTTTTCTGGGCTGGGTACAAAAGGGAACATCTTCGGACATTCCGGGTCTGGCCTGGCTTCGGCAAAGCAGCTGACCTCTGCCTCTGGACATGTCTCTGCCTCTAGCTACCCTTTTTGGTGCTGCACCTGCCTCAACATCCACACTACTTTCCCAGCTTGACATCTGCCTTGTCCAGGTGGGGTCGGTGTCCTCGTCGTCCACCACCTCCTCTTCCAACTCCTGTCTCGCCTCCTCCTCCTGCACAATGCGCATGTCAACTGGCTGCCCTGACAGCAACTGCGTCTCATCGTCGTCGATGAGGGTGGGTTGCTGGTCATCCGCCACCAAATCGACCGGAGATGGAATGGAGGAGACTCTAGTGTTTGAGCATCTGGACACAGATACTCGTCTGTTAGGTCCGTGGAATCGCGAAATGGAGGGGCAGGTTGCGGTACAGTCAAAGGAAGGGAGAACAGCTCTGGGGAGCAGGGACAGTTGGGGTTATTGTTCTGGGAAGATTGGGAATTTTGGGTGGAAGGAGGACAAGACTGTTGGGTAAGAGGAGGTAGAGGCTGCCTGGCTGGTGGACAATGTGCTTTAAGCGTTATCCGACAGCCATTGCAAGACCTGTTCCTGGTTCTCGGGCCTACTAATCTTTGTACCATTCAGCCTAGTTAATGTGGAACTTTTGTGCAAAGCGCAGAACTTAGGGCCCGCCTGATGTTAAGGGACACACGCTGGTACAAGGCTCAACTCACCCTAAGTGCCAAAAACACTGCTGGTGCAAGGCTCTACTCATGCCAAGGGCCTCAATCTCTGCTGGTAGCTCAGCTTAAGGTCATGTAACTTTGTTTGGAAGGGCTCATGTTAAGGGCTAGAAAAGTGAATTTTGGAAGGTCTTACCACATATCACACACACACACACACACACTCAAAATGACAGTTAAGGGTGAGGGCTTTTGGAATTCCCATTGCCTATTCCATTTGTGGTTGTCATGGGGAACGTGATTTAAAGGGGTGGTTGTTACTGTTTGTTGAGCTTAAATTGGGGTTTGTGTCCATCCATTTGGGGAGTAAAGAAGGTTTCCAGGTATTTTCCCACTTTGATAGAGGTTTTTTTGAATGTGGAAAGTGTGTAGTTGTTAGGCAGTGATGTTGGGGTAATAGAGGGTCTTTGGTGTGTTAGATGCCCCCAGACATGCTTCCCCTGCTGTCCCAGTGTCATTCCAGAGGTGTTGGCATCATTTCCTGGGGTGTCATAGTGGACTTGGTGACCCTCCAGACACGGATTTGGGTTTCCCCCTTAACGAGTATCTGTTCCCCATAGACTATAATGGGGTTCGAAACCCGTTCGAACACACGAACATTGAGCGGCTGTTCGAATCGAATTTCGAACCTCGAACATTTTAGTGTTCGCTCATCTCTAATAACCACAGCTGGAGCCTGCAGGAAATCTCTTGTGAATGTGGTTATCGTAGGTAAAGCTCTTTTAGTGGAAACTATATTGTGTCCCTTGAGGGGTCATTATGTTATGTGTAGTGCCCACTTATAAAACTTTTAAACAGGGCTCACTAATGTGTTAAATGTATGAAAAAAAACATACTCTTGAAGGTACAAGTAAGCACACACACATACATATACATTGACTTTCATGTGGATTGATCCTTTCCTTTTTCATTATTCAAAAACTACAAGACTAAAAGTTACTTAAGAGATTTGTTACCATAGAAAAGTACGAGGTCAAAGGCTATGTGTCACATAAAGTAATAGCCACAGTGTGGCTCCTGTAGTGTCAGCCAGTGTATCTTTATATAGCGTCATCCACAGTCTGCCATCCTCAATATGCCAAATACAGCCACATTGACCCCCGTTGCCAGACCCCCATTACCAGCTATAACCTGATACAATAAATACTTGCATATAAATCATTACCAATGCTTATAGTGTTATCGTATTTTTTATGTTACAGGGACTGTCGTATTTTCTGGGAAATTTCCTTTACATGTTCATATGTTTTTCAGCAACAGACATATTAGCTCTTAGCAGAGTAATACAGGGAACAGCTCTTGTAAGTATGCCGTAACTTAAAGTGCCAGTGCATGCATCTAAAACAAAGTTATTATAGAAATAAATCATCTGGCTTTCAAAGCATCTCATGAAAATATCAATGCAATCTTATTGTTACAAAGTTATCTATAGCTATGTAAACCAACTATGAAACATAAAATAAATAAAATATGAGCATAAAAGTTCACCTGCATATATCATATATAGATATATACAGTACTAGCAGGAGGACCCGGCTTCGCAAGGGTATATTTCATTTTTTGTTTGTGCAGTGGCCCCATAAGAATTGCTTAGTTTTTCACTGGTGTATTTTGTATGTCGTTTGTGTGTGTCCATAACCGTCATGTGATCATGTGTATCCCAGTTTGGATATCAGTGAAAAACCTCCTATCGGTTGTTCTGGATACCTGGAGTAAAGCTGTGTGAATGTGACCTTGTGTAACAGTGTCATCCACAGCGGCCTGCCCTTTTAAAGCTGACATATAGCAGTGAAGAAAAATGGCTGGATTGCTATGGAAACCTGGAGTAAAGCTCTGATGTGTGGTAGTGTGTGCAGAGGCACGTATCTAATCCTCTGGCGTGTGGTACCATGTGCAGAGTCGTGTATCTAATCCTCCGGAGTTTGGTTCCATGTGCAGAGGCGCATATCTAATACTCTAGCGTGTGGTTCTGTGAGCTTAGGCACGTATCTAATCCTCCAGAGTGTGGTACTGTGTAGAGAGGCACGTATCTAATCATTCAGCATGTGATACTGTGTGCTGAGGCGTGTATCTAATTCTTTGATGCGTGTGGTACTGTGTGCAGAGGCGCATACCTAATCCTCCGGCATGTGATACTGTGTGCTGAGCTGCGTATCTAATCCTCTGATGCGTGTATCTCTGTTTGGATATCAGTGTAGAATTGCGCATGTGGAGTGACCATGTGTGTGGCAGTTGGAATATGAATGAAATACTTGCAGGTTTGTATTGGTTAATGCAGCTGATTGTTTTGCAAATACTGTATCGCCAGAATACTATGTCTGAGAGAGTTGAGGCCCAGTCTTAAACCTTCCTGGACACCAGATGTATCTGTGTGCCAAATTTGGTTAAGATCGGTCAAGTTGTTTGGTCGCGTATAAAGGACAGACAGACATATAGACAGACAGACATAAACAATAGAAAATCCACATCATATGAAGGATCCGCAACTTCTTGGGTACGTATAAAAATTAACTTTTAATCCATGAGTTTAAAATAAGCCAAGAGGGCAAACAAACAAACAAGATATCCAACACATAATGAAGTGAAAAAAGTCAGAAAAAGTGAATAAAAAAACCCGCAACTGACTCGTTTCGGGGTCCTTAAAGCCCCTTAGTCATAGCGCATAGCGCTTTTGTTCTTAGACATAAACAATGTATAGGTCAAACAGCAAGCATAATAGGTATACACATTTTGGTTGATACAATTTAGAATTTTATTCTGAATTGCAAGTTCTCTTATCTTGGATGGAGAAAATAACTATTGTCAAAATAATGATATTTTCCATTATTTTACATATTTGTTGCATGATTGTGATCTCCCAGAGCTTGATGTTGAGCCCTGGAAATCCCATTAGATAATTAAAAAATCCTCTTTCCTCAATCAACTCTATAACCTAGCTGTATTTCTCCCTTATCAAGAACTTGCCCGCAGACTTGGAATCTTGAATCAAGTATCTCAATATACCTTATCCTTCAGATGTGGGCGGCCAACAATAATAGGTTCCCTAGTCCAGAATACAAATGCCTCTTCTGGTCTTCTCCTAAAAACAGGGGTATCCATATCTTCTACAGGGCACCCACAGGGTCATGAGCTTGCAGAGCAAACTTTTTTTTCTTTATGTACTTTGTTCCTGTTGATGCTAGTATAGTTGCTAATAGCTCTTGATGGTAAAAGTCCCCTATAACGGAGTCAGTTGCTTAAAAAGGTTTTTATTTTTATACAAAATTATAATAGAAAGCAAAGACCCCAGTAATAGTGCCATCTGTAAGTCCTCCCTCATGACTTCATAACAGTACCTGAAAGAGAACCGTCTTCACTCAGTAGAGACTGTTTTACCCCAAAAGTGACAATTTTTTTTACAGCCATAAGACCCCCATTAACAATGACAGCTGCATGTCTCATGAACAGGCCTGGTAAAAGGTCCCATAGCAGTGCCCGACAGAGCAACCTTGTGATGGTGACATACAGCCCCTCCATAAAAGTTTCACCAAGCCCCCCACAAGTATGAAGGCCTTATGACTTCCATAACACCTCACTTACGAGTGTGCAGCAGGTTTTGTATTGAACAGGTTTTAAATTGAAGCAGAATTTGTAGTGTGTAGGCGTCAGGCTGTAGCCAGGGCGTTGTGCTGATGTATGATATATCATTATCTGACATGCCCGGTGAGCATGTTACCTGTTCTCTATAGCTTAGGCATAGTTTAAGATTACAACATTTTAATTGATTTCTGTACTATGGCATCATGCACATAAAAAGACCTGTATACTGCAATTTTTTGTGGTTTCCATATATTAAGCTATTTGTTTCTGATAAGCCCTTTAATAGATTTACTAACACAGTGGTTGTGACATACAACTGAGATTCATTTACAGTCATGTCTACATTTATTATACAGGATGGATGCTGGAGCTGTTTTGATGATTTTCATCTCCTCCCTGAGAGCGCAGTCTCTGTCTTCATGCACAGTACACAGTCTCTTTATGACTCCATACAAGCAAAACGACCCCAACTCACTTTACAAGATGGATCCCAGGTCTGGAAGTATTTGCACTGAATCTTTTTATCTTATGCCTGTTTCTTTGGAGATAATCTCCTTACCTAATCGTTCTGAGGCCTAACACAATCCTTGTTTGTACTGTGGACTTACATGCCTGCCTTGTGCCGGCCTTCTTTTCTCTCACATCAGTAATTGTTTGCTTTCCCAGTTTTGTTTCAGGTGGATCGCCATACAATATAGTTTCGAAATCTCTGTCCCCACACGAGATCTTATTAAGCGACATGATTTGCGTAATATGCGTAAACACTGTCTATGGGAAACAATGAAAAATAATGTTTTAAATATTTATTTGACTAAAAATGTAACACTTACGTAATCTCATCCTGACATGTCACTGGGATTGTAATGCTCAGTGTGACGGAAAAAAAAAATCTACTAGCACCATCTAGTGGTCAGTCTTGTTTAGTTCCTATGAAAAATTGTGAAACGTTTTATAATAGTTTTCTTTTGAAAAAGGAGGATAAGTAAAAGAAAAATCTATAATCCCCATAGATAGATATAGATGTTTTGGGTTTGTAGATCTAATCATTATGTTGTTTTAACTCTTTCCTTTCCAGAGTGTCTGATTTAGAAAGAACAAAGGACTTGCAATGTCTATCACCACTGTTCCTTCTAAGTTATGTGCTGCTAAATATTACAAGCCCTAGGGTCTCTTCAGTCGGTGTGCCCTTGGTGTCTGTCGTGTGTTACGGGGGAAATATCATCTACAGGATCATATTTAAACTTGTAGCTTAAGCTAACTGAAGTGTTTTACACAATAGATTGCTTTTATACAGTGGCGTGCAAAATTATGAAAGGCACTGTGAACAGTTAAGCAATTTGAAGATAAAATGATCTTCAAAGGGCATAACATTAAAGATGACACATTCCCAATGTATTTTTTTGAAAAAAAAATAATCATATTTTACATTTTCAAAAATAACTAAAAATGAAAATGACCCAATGCAAAAGTTTGGGCACCCTGCATGGTTAGTACCTTGTAGTACCCGTTTGGAAAATATCACAGCTTGTAAATGGTTTTTCATCCATTCTTCCTTGGAAAAGTCTTCCAGTCCTGTGAGATTCCTGGGTCATCTTGCACACACTGCTTGTTTGAGGTCTACCCACAGATTTTCAATGATGTTCATATCAGGGGACTGTGAGGGCCCTGGTAAAGCCTTCAGCTTGCACCTTTTTAGGTAGTCTATAGTGGATTTCGATGTATGTTCAAAATCATTATCAATTTTAGAAGCCATCCTCTTTTCAATTTCAGATTTTTACAGATGGTGTTGTGTTTGCTTCATGAATTTGCTGAAATTTCATTGAATCCATTCTTCCTTCTACCTGTGAAGTGATCCTCATGCCATTGGCTCCAACAAAATCCTAAAGCATGATTGATCCACCCCCATGCTTAATGGTTGGAGAGATGTTCTTTTCTAGAGATGAGCGAGTATTCGATCGAATACTACGGTATTCGAAATACTCGTACTCGATCGAGTACTTCTAGCTGTTTGAAGTTAAGATTCGATGCAGAACCAGCGTTGATTGGCAGAATGCTATACATTGCCAATCAACGCTGGTTCTTCTCTTACCTTTAGAAGTCTTCTGCCTGTGCAGCGTCCCCGCGTCCTCTTCCGGCTCTGAATTCATTCTGCCAGGCATCGGGCCTGGGCAGAGCCGACTGCGCATGTCCGCTTGTAGTGCGGGCATGCGCAGTTGGCTCTGCCCAGGCCCGATGCCTAGCAGAGTGAATTCAAGGCTGGAAGAGGACGCGGGGACGCTGCACAGGGAGAAGAATCAAGCCCGACCCTCACTCATGGACTTGGTAAGTAGAATTTGATCGAATGTTGCGTACCCCTGAAACGAGCATTTCCCCCCATAGACTATAATGGAGCTCGAAACCCGTTCAAACAGTCGAACAGTGTGCGGCTGTTCGAATCGGATTTCGAACCCAGAACATTTTACTGTTTGCTCATCTCTATTCTTTTCCTGAAATTCTGTGTCCTTTTTTCTTACCTTTGATCATTGTGGCTAAATAGTTCTATTTTAACCTCATTGGTCCACAGGACTTGTTTCCAAAATGCATCAGGCTCGTTTAGATGTTCTTTTGCAAACTTCTGATGATGAATTTTATGGTGAGGACATAGGAGAGGTTTTCTGCTGATGAATCAACTATGAAGGCCATATTTGTGCAGATGTCTCTGAACAGTAGAACAATGTACCACAACTTCAGAGTCTGTTAAATCTTCCTGAAGGTCTTTTGCAGTCAAGTGGTGGTTCTGATTTACCTCTCTGGCAATTCTACAAGCAGCTGTCTCTGAAAATTTTCTTGCTCTTCCAGACCTTATCTTGACATCCACTGGTAACTTCCATTTCTTAATTACATTTCCAACTGAGGAAAGGGCAACATGAACATGCTTTTCTATCTTCTCATAGCCTTCTCATTGGAGGAGTAGCTATCGGGGTTAGAAGGGACAGCTCTTGCAATGCAAAGGTTGAAAACCCCTAAAGTCGCAAGGGTTAAAACTGTGCCTTATCATTTCAATATTGTCTTTTAGTGTACAGAAATGTTAAAAAGCTATTTAGAAAAAGAATTATATACATGATAGAAAATAAATATCTTTCTTGTGTTTTAACAGATTGCAGTGCAACCCAGTTGCAACCTATTTCTCACTGTCTCAAAATCTGGATTCCAGAGGCTACCAAAGGATATTCTGGCTATCTTCAGAGCGGTTTCCTTGTGCTTTCCAGATCAAACAATGATTCTCAAGGCCAAACTTACCAGCCTTGGCTTCAAAGGCCCAAAGTCTCTTGCTACAAGACTACAACTCATCTCAAAACTGCTTAAGGAGCAACTGTTAGTCTTTTGGAATTTACATTTTTCATTATATTTTCAATTTGTGTCTGACAGATGACATTGTAGGCCTTTATTCTACATATTTATAGTTTAACCACATATTGTAGAGATGCCCTGCTCACCATTGTTAATAGAGTTTGGTGCTCTTACCCATGTAATAATAATTCATGGAAAGTAATAAGCAATTTTGAGAAGTCCAAAACCGGGCACTGAATATGTTTACAAATATGTTTACATAATATTGTGTGTAGAACCAGACATGTTGGTCGGAAGGCTTGATCTTTAGGCATTATATCATGGAGACACAGATAAGAAAACATCTTTTAACAGAAATGTCTGGAATTTAATGTGAGGTTGTTTATATAGTCTACACCAGGCTTCTGTAAAAAACAAACTCAGCCCTCACCAGTTAGGCAGCGTGCACACTACGCAGGCCGCTCGCCATAATTGATATAGTAAAAAGAACTAAAAATTCAACTAACCCCTTTCTCATAGAACACATATAAAAATAAAGTAAAACACATTAGGCATCTCCGTGTCTGAAAATGCCCAAACTATAAACTTATAAAAACATAAAAAATAAGAAAACCTGAACACCTGATTTTTCACTGTTTCTCCTCTCAAAAAAAGATATAATAAAAAGCAATCAAAACATCAGACATTCCCTAAAATGAAAAATAATATAAAACAATTAATAATATAAATAAAAAGTATATTTGGGTATGCAAAAAAGATGCATTATGCAGTCCCATTTCCAGAAATATCAAAAAGTTAGGGGTGTCGGAATATGGCAAAACCACTCATTGTTTTTTTTCAAAGTTTTATTTTTTTTAAGGTATAAATTTGGTATTGCCGTAATTGTAACAACTATCAGAATACAGGTAAGGGCTCGTTCACATCTGCGCCCGGTCTCCGTTATGCAGGTTTCTGTTTCCTGCATAAAACAGAGCAGGAGACGGGAACCTGCAGGAGTCTTTCTCACCCATTCATTTGAATGGGTGAGAAAGCTGTCCGGCCGTGAGCGGCAGTGAGCATTTTACGCTCTCTGCCGCGAAACCGCGTTTATAATCTGGACACAGAGTCGGACACGCAGTACTCTGTGCCCGGATTAAAAAAAACGGTTTTGCAGCGGAGCACATAAAACGCTCACCGCTGCTCACGGCCGGACCCGGTCTGTGCTTTCCGTCTTCTTGCAAGTAGAAGACGAAAAGCACAGAACGGAGTGCTGAACGCAGGTGTGAACCTAGCGTAAGGCTTGGTTCACACATCAGTATGCCATCCGTCCGTTTGAATTCAGTTTTAGACTTTAAAAACGGACTGATGCACATACTGATTGTATACTGACACCTTTTTATGCTGATAGGGGATTAAAAGTAGAAAATTGTAAACAGAGTAGAGATAAGGACATTTATTATATGTGATAAGGACATTTATTATATGTCCTTATCTCTACACTGTTTACAATTGCTACTTTTAATCCCCTTATCTGTCCTCTAGGGGACTGACAGCGCAATCAGTATGCGTATCAGTCCGTTTTTAGTCTCAAACTGAATTCAAACGGACGGATGGTATACTGATGTGTGAACCAAGCATAAACATGTTATATTGACTACACAATGAACAATGTAAAAACTATAAGAATATGGCACAAATGCAGCCATTCTCTACTTCCATTCTGAATTTTATACACACATATAGGACTTTACGTAGATAAGTACTATAAACCACGGTTGGAGACATACAGTTATGTGCATTAAATAATAGCAAAACATTTTTAACTATTTTGACTTAGTGATTTTATTTTTTTGTAGACCAGAGGAACATCACTGTCATTTTAGTTTGCAATCTATGCTGGAAGTCATACACCGGGCAGTTCAATGTCGAGACATGGAAAAGATGATTAATAATCATATGGAGAGTGAGGGAGGAAGATTCTCTCGATCTAGCAGTGTTATGTCATATCATCCTTTTACAGTATTTCCAACAAGTAAGATGATTCCTGATAAATTGCATCTCATAATGTATAATATTCACATATTCACAGAAGAGGAAATGATTGAACAAGGCCTATCACTTATTAATGTATAACATACCAACAAGTTACCATTGAAACAGACACTGTAATGTGGTTAATGATAATCTTGTAGACCTAGTGGAAAAATCAGTCTATGACCTATGGTGGTCTGGAGATGAAACAAGTGCATGTCCATCTGTTGTCCACTTCTGCATGCCGAGTAATTTAATCTTAATTGAATTGTCTGAGTTAGGTTCCTCTACAAGTAGCACTATACATTAAAAATATGCATTCATCATATTGTATGTCAATTCTGACTGAAAGCGATGTCTTGAAGGCATTATTCCCATTGGATGATATCTAGTTTTACACTGTGACCGTATAATAAGCAGATTGCTAAGAGAACATTTAGAATACTTCACACATGCCATACAGTCTTGTGTTCTGTCTTTTCTCTGGCTGGAATTAATCATCTCTACCTCTACAGGGTTCTTAAGAATTGGAAGTTTAAAGACAAGTGAGATCTCTAGTTGGGGTTCATGACTAGTGTTGAGCAAATAGTATTCGATCGAATACCTCGCTCCCAAGGGGTTAAGCGCATCAAATATTCACTGCGCTTAACCCCTTGGTGTTTGGCCGCTTACATGCATTCCTATGGGAGCAAGGTATTCGACGAATACTATTCGCTCATCTCTATTCATGACCAAAAAAACAGACATTACACAGCCTTGTCGTGTGAATAATGCTCTCAACATAGGGTGGCTATATGCATGCAATCTCCACGGTCTCATTACATATAAGCCTTATTCACATTAACGTGAAAAACGTCCATCTCACAGCCGCTTTCAAAACACATTGGGGTTAATTTATCATGCTTTGGCTGCCAATTTTCTGGCATGAAATGTCGCCATTTTTTTCACGTGTTTAATTTTTTTGCAAAAAATTCTGCTTTCTCATTTTTTTCCCTGCTTGCCATGTTGCAAGAAAGTGAGCAGAGTGGGTGGGGATGAAGTCAAATCAGGGTGGGGACACCTCAGCCTGACAAATTTACTATAACTAAGTGGTCATTCACACAACGTTTTGTGGCACTGATTTGGCCACAAAACTTGTGTAAAAAAAGAAGCGCTGTAAAACTGAGTCTCATTGAGTTCAAAGGGTTCCGTCTTACGCGCGCTGTCCATTGAACAAAAAAGCCTCCCATTGAGTTCAATGGGTAGTGCGCGTAAGACGGAACCATTTGAACTCAATGGGACTCAGTTTTACAGCGCTTCTTTTTTTACACGAGTTTTGTGGCCAAATCAGTGCCCAAAACTCAGTGTGAATGGACCCTTAACCAGAAAACGGGCAGACAGGGCCTCCCACATTGAGTCTGAATTATTAAAAGACTGTAGCCTCTTAATAATTCTGGAGCATCTTGCACCAACTCACAAATGGATTAAGACTGGTGCGCAAAGCACATCCCACATTATTCACATATCCCATACACATTCTAAGTTTGTTTCTTTTTACGTCTCCATCAATAGAATGAAGTATATGAGAGACTCATGAAATCAGCTGCTCCATGAATACAGAACAGCTATGAAAAAATGGACTATTTAATCAGTTTTTCGTGGCTGGTCCTTCCACCAGCGCTTTGCACAGAAAGTTTGCAGAGGTTACCTCTGTGGACTTTCTGCTTCACTTATACTTATAGAGAAACTGCCAGTGTTTCTGTAGGTATAATTGACATGTTGTGATTTCCAAAACCGCAGCGTTTTTTTTAAAAAAATTGCAGTGTGTCAGCTGCACGTATTTAACTGTAAAGTTGGGAGGGGATTTGTTAGAATGCCATCCACTTTGCTGTAACTGTAAAATGCTGCATTTGTTTCCACAGGGTTTATGCCATGTGGGGCCTCTGCCTAAGATATTGTATCACATCGATCAGCAAACAGGTGTAATGCAGTGTCGCTGCCACACAATGATACCCTATGGGCTAGTTCACACGGGGTCTTTTGGCAGCGGATTTTGATGCAGAATCCACCTCAAAATCCGCTGCCAAAAATGGCTCATATTGACTTCAATGGGAGCCGCTCGCTTCTTTTTTCCACTAGCTAGTAGTGGAATCAGCCACGGCGTCCGTGGAACGAGGCTCCGGCCCTTTCATTTGGGCCTAATCCCGAGCGGAATGCCGCGACAGAATGTATACACACGAAGCTCCGTGTGAAGGAGCCCTTAGTCTGTGCGTCAGAACTTTTTACATTAATATGTGAAACAGGCTAAATATACTTTTTGTTGCTACTATATCATGTTCTTGTTTACTGCTCTGCTGGGTCTGTAACCATTAGCTGGATAGATCAAGCTGGAAATCTGCTCATTTCATTTACTGGCTGGATGGCAGCAAATCCAAGACATTATACACATTGTGATTATCCCACTCTTGAAGCTCACATTAAGACAATGAATGTAGTCATCAATAGAATAGGTAACAAATTATTTATAAATTGTATGTTCTTGGTTTTCTCTTATTCAGGTCCTGTGTCTAGTTTAAAAACTGGTAAAAGTGCAGACAGAAATAAGAAAGTTGTCTCAAATAATCCAGGTCTTGCTGCTGCAAAGGAAAGCCATGCCTTGATTGTCGATTCACTGCAAGATGTCATTGGTCCAAGAATGTCTGGCGATGTAAGTAGCAGAAGGTCAGAATGATATTAGTTTAATAAACTGGATTCGTTGACTGGTGAAAGCTAGAAAGGTATGTAAGGGCTCGTTCACATCTGCGCCCGGGAGTCCGTTCTGCAGGTTTCTGTTTACTGCACAAATTAGGGCAGGAGACGGAAACCTGCCGGCATCTTTCAAACCCACTCATTTGAATGGGTTTGAAAAGTGTCCGTCTGAGAGCGCCGGTGAGCGTTTTATGCTCTCTGCGGCGAAACTGTTTTTTTTTTAAAACCGGACACAGAGTACTGCATGTCCGACTCTGTGTCCGGTTTTAAAAAAAACGGTTTTGCCGTGGAGAGCATAAAACGCTCATCGGCACTTACGGCCAGACTCAGTATGACAGGTTTCCGTCTTCTGCATGCAGAAGACGGAAACCTGAGAACTGAGTGCTAGAATTCCATCCACTTCGCAGGTACTGTAAAATGCTACCTTTTTTGCTGCGGCATTTACTCTACATGGGGCCCTGGCCTTAGACTAAGGCCTATTGTAGCGGGCTGCAACAAAAATGCACTGTGGGAAAAAATGTGTGACAATGCATCACAGTTTTTCCTGCAGCACTTTTCACAGTAAGTCCGCAGAGGTTTTTCTACTGTTTTATAGGGAAACTGTCGGTGTTTCCATAGGTATAATTGAGATGCTGCAATTTCCAAAACAGCAACAGTTTTGGAAATCACAGCTTTTCCGCAGCACATATTTTTCTGCAATGTGTGGAAGGGATGTGACTTTCTGTAAAAAGCAGTGCAGGAAAATCCGTGCGGGAAACGCATTGTGTTTTTTGTTTTTTTTTTTACTGCGGCCAGTATTTGAGTTCTTAAACTTAAAGTGTTTAATTCAGAAAGTTCCAGAATTATTTCTAGTAGTAAAGCAGTCATATGTTTCATCAAAGTGACAGGTACCATGCCCCCTTTTGAAACCCTGCCCCTTGTGGCCAAAACACTTCTCGTCAACAGGCCCCTTTCTGCCCCCTTTCCTCTGTGTTGTGACAGGTCCCCGCCCTCCTCCAACCCTCTCACACCCCCCACTTTCTACTCTGTGCACACATTCCAAAGTTCAAGAATATGATTGTCCTCGAAAATGTAACTGTCTCTGGAATGCAGTGTCAGTTTGATCATGTCATATAATCAAGTTTAATTTCCCACCCCAATTCAAAACCAGCATTACATTCTATTATACAACGCTTATTGTAAAAAAAAAACAAAACACTAACCTTCTCTTTTTTAGCTACATTAGGCTGTGCTGGCTATATTACATTGGTGTGTAAGGGTTGTATAGTTAGGTGTGATGCTATATTACATCAGGGTGTAAGGGGTGTATAGTTAGGTATGGTGCTATATTACATCGGGGTGTAATGGGATGTATAGTTAGGTGTAGTGTGGCGATTAAAATTAACATGATGCATCTCTCATATCACGTATTAGGAGCATGTGCCCTGCCTAGCTATACAGTCAGGTAGAGACATGCCGGGACATGTCTTATGAGATGTCTATGCATTACATTATTATGGTAGATGCTAAAACTCCTATCAACTTCTAAGTTAAAGGGGTTGTCCCATCACAAGAATCCTATCTATACTGCTTGTTAATGTGGATGTAAGACTTTTCCTAAAAACAATGCTTCAGCAAAACTGCTTTGTTTGTCCACTATCTTACTTTATTCAATTCTTTGTGGCCACAGCCCTGACTTAGCTGCTCATGAGTCAAATGATGTATCTGCTTCTCTCAGAGGGGAGGGAGGAGGGGCTAAGTGCACGGGAGTGAGCCTGTGTATCTAGCTATTCCTGTGTCTACACCACGTGACCTAGCTTCCTGCTATCAGATAGGGGAGAGGAGCTGCTTTCATTTCTTCTGTTCTCCCAGTTATCAGGCTAGCTAACTCATTTCTGTTCATTATGGCAGAGACAGGCAGTCTCTGTATGTAACACAGAATGGAGTTGCTGCTGCCTGTACTTCATAGTCCAATATGGGTGGGCGGAGCTACATGTGAATTTGGGGGCGGAGCTAAATGGCAGGTTGCATGTAAAACCCCGCCCACCAAATGATGCAAGAAACCAGGAAGAAAGAAGATTTTACAGCAGTAAAGACTGATGAGTATGTGAGGTGGGAATACCCCTTTAATGATTGTATACAGAAGCACAGACAGACAAAAATGCAAAGTTTATTCAACAGATAAAGTGTTACAGCGCATATAAATAAAAAAAAAGTTAGCAGAATTACAATATACAATAGTATGCACATGATCAGTATTTACAATTTACAAGCTTAACCAAGAAGATTGTAGCATGGTGAACTGGCAAAAATGCAAAGTTTTAAAAAGCTTATTCAGCAGATCAAAATACTACACTATACAATAAAAGGGCTGACTCATCACAAGAATGTAATTAAATGGCTTTATCCAACATCTGAACCATGGGTGATAAGATTGGGTGGACCCCAACCAGTCTAATACTTGAATACTTTAATACTAAAATGTTTCTTACTGGTATATTCCTTTTATCAAGCTAAGAGGTAAACTATAGGAGGAAAAGTAAAAGACCAGGTACATTAAATGAGGAATGATGTACCCAGAATAGATTTTAGAGGAGACTAGACCCAAGTCTAACAAGTGAGTTTATACTTCTGATGCAGAGCTTTAGATAATAATTTTTTGTCTACACTTTCATATAGCACTGTCTACCACTGTTATAAATGTGAGGTTCTTAGGGGGCGTTCACACTACCGTCGGTGTCCGACATGTAGTGTCCGCTCCTAGTGTCCGCTCAAAATCTGTCGCGGACACTAGGAGCGGACACTAGATGTGTCCGTGACACCTGTCATTCACTTTAATGGGCATCGGGTGCGTTCTTTTGCACTCCGTGCCCGTCCTTTCCTGTCCGCAAGAGAAGATGTCCGACTTCTCAAGCGGACAGAAGAACCCTGCATGCACCTAATACAAAGATGGACTTACTGACATGTCTACATAATGCTAGTTCAAATCGTTTTAAACACGTCTTATATATGCTATTTAGAGATTATTCCTTTGCGTCCACTGGCTATGTTCACTTCAGTCCTGGCTTCTGTTGCTCTGTATAAGAGCAAAACAATGGAAGTGTCTGATGTTTAAAATGACAAAGCCCAAAAAATCCCATTGTCAATGGGGCACATCTAGTACAGATGTTCACTTGGCTTTACAGAAATGTCTAAAAATATATACCTATATATTTATACATATCATTCACTCGCATTACAAGTACTCTATAGAGTATACCTACTGTATTACATAAGTGGACATTACTTATATACATGACTAGATCTATACATATGCATATACAGATGTAGTATAGTATTTTCCTCTTAGGAACTTAACTAAGTGTTACTTATAACTGTTCTCTCTTTTCAGGTTACCCACTTTTCCCATGCTGGTCCTCAGTTCCATTGGGGACCAGAAATGTTATGCTACTTTTGCATGTTTACTTATACTGTTCTTACTATGTACTGTAACATGTGACTTTTTAGTATTTTATTGGCATTACCAAATGCCCCTCTAGGGACACATCACCCTAGATTTCCTTTGGTTCTGGACCCTTTGGGGAAAGAACCCATATGTTCTTAATCACTTCTACCTTGACAGTGGCACGTCTCCTACCTCTATGGGACAACATACGATACTCATTGGGTTATCTTCCCCTACCCTTAGATTATGGCTGCTAAAATGAATCTCTGCTCTTTTAAAGTAAGAGGTCTGAATGTACCCCCAAAACTGTCTCAAATCCTCAAGTACCTGCACAAGCAGCAATGCTTTAAGAAACACACTTCAAAACAGAGAAAATCCCTTGTCATCCCACATGAGACTTCATGTCCTGGTACCACATCACACTAAATCGGCCAGGGGGATTAGCATCATTATCTCTAAGCATAACCCTTTCACTCTTAAAGCACAACTCTTTGCCCCTGAGGGACAATATATTTTTCTTAAGGGTCCAGTTGCAAAAAACAGTCTATACCTTTGCTAACCTCTGTTTCCTGAACCAATCCCAGATCTCATGGCTTGTCCAAATGTTAACCAACCTCTAAGACTTTACAGAGGGTGTTCTCATAGCCAGTGGTGACTGGAATCTTCCTCTGTATCCTATTCTGGACTCCACCAGCTCCAGGAGTGCCTCCATCAGAACGCTAGTGTCACTCAACAAGACACTTGCCAACTTCCATCTGATTGACGCCTGGCAGTTATCCCACCCCTTCCGCTCAGCGACCACACATACTATTGACTATCTCTTTCTGCAGCAGAAATCTCTAGACCTAGTGACTGACACATTAATTGGCAGCATCCTTCTGTCCGACCACCCCTTGTATTTCTCACAAATGGGACGTCTCCGAAGGAGACCATCTCTGGAAGTTAACTGACATGGTACTAAATGACCCAATTCACATGAATAAGCCACTAATAAAACTGACATCACTGGCCCTATCATCTGGGAGGCACACCACACTCTTATTAGGGAAGAACTAATATCCCCGAGCACACTCATTAGAAAGACTACACAGAAAGCATCGGATAATCCCTTATCCCGCATTGCGCTGTTGGAGTGTACTCACAAACAATCATAAGCACAGAGTACTCTATATGAGCTGACATTAACAAGAGACAAAATTAAGGCCAACTTTTTTTTAAACCTCCAGGTGTAAGTTTTATACATGTGACAGAGGAAATAAGATTATGTCTGCACTCATCTATAAAACAAAAAGAAAAAATGTTCTTAAAAGAGACCACCCAGGCTCACAAAGTCACGTTCAGCACTACTGAACACATTGCCGAAGCTTTTCATGATTTCTATCACACACGCTACAATGTAAATCAATACTCAGAATCCTCTGCCCCTACTCCTTATGCTGCTAGTTCACATTTGATGGAGTCCTTCCTTGACTCTATCCATCTGGCGAAACTCTGTGTCAAAGATGGGCTTTCCCTGCTGCGTCCCTATATTGACAAAGAATTAGCTGAAGTACTGCCAACCATCCCAATGGGGAAAAGCTTGGGGCTGATTGGACATTTGATCCAGTATTACAAGACCTTTCAATCATTACTGTTACTACACTTTACATCTCTATGTAACTCCCTCTTACAGGGCCACCGACTCCCTTCCGAATCTTTAGAAGCATTTATCACTATCCTTTCTAAGGATGGTAAGGATCTGAAACCTTGTAGCAGGTATAGACCTATTTCCTTTCTCAACAACGACCTTAAGTAGTCGGCGAAAGCACTGGCCCACCGTTTATCTCCCCTCACTTATAGCAAAAGAACAAGCCGGACTTATATGCAATAATCAGGGAAGGGATAATACATGGAGGTAGCCAGACTGATCAAGCAAAATCAGCAAAGACCCCCTTACCCTATTAGGCACTGATGCCGAGAAGGCCTTTGACAAGGTCAACTGGTCCTTTCTCTCTGCTACAATGAAAAGATTTTAGAATTCCTGAAATTCCAGGTAGTCTCTTACACATCTGGTGGCGATGCCCTGATCTGACCCTTCTGGGACAAAATGCTACACCACAAATCTAATTTGCTCCACGCAAACCCCTTCCTCACCTGAACATATTATGTTATGGCTTCCCCATAAACACTATAAACACAGAAAAATGATTGCACTAGCCACCTACTACAGCCAAGCTCCTGATTCCTTCTCATTCCTTCTCTCTTCCCTCCTCACAGTGGGTCTCTAAGATTAGTGATATATTCTGGATAGAGGAGCTTGGAATCCCATGACCAGATTGATCTTTCTGAAAACGTGGACCCTGTGGTTATCCACAAAACAGTCACATAGTTGGATACCCAAACTCCATATATGTCAATATCCTACTGTATTTTCCAATAGCCTTCAGCACGCAAACTTCACATTTGGCAGCCCAGCTGCACTACACATCTGCCTCCATAATGACCCATGGACTTTACATTCCCCCCATACTAGTACCAATCATAGGTATCTACCTTCAGGCTGCATTGTTGTTTTTCTTTACTGCCCCCTCTTTTCCCCTGCTACAGTTCCTTCTCCCTGCTCCCACCTGGTTCTAACCCCTTCTCCTTCCATTACTCTCCTCACCACTCCCCTTCTACATTCCCTACCTTACACTCTCTGCTCCTCTCCCTCTCCCACCATTTCCCCTCCTTTTTTATCCCCCCACTGGACTCCTAACGGCAGTCACCCTGTTATATTGTAACTTGTACCCTGTTGTACAAAAAAAAACAAAAAAATTGAGTAATGTGTTTATCACGTAACATTGCATTTGACTATTTGTTATTCACTGCATATACTCAATAAAAACAGTTTTAAAACAAAACAAGCTACATAAGTTAAACTATATACAGTTACATCAATTACTGCTCACAGATATGTCTAAAGACATATATACATAAATATGGTTATATACAGATGGAACAGTCTGTAAGAGCAAGTCTGGCATATTCCATATGCCAGAACTCTTAGCAGAAGAAATGACAGGTAGAGTCTTCCTCCACTGCGCCACCAATGATTTTGTTCATTGTAGGCAGGAGCATAGGGGGCTGGTATGGATGGAGGAGGCAGTTGCTGCGTAGCATTTCAGGTGAAAATCCAAGACAATCCAATTAACTGACAATCCAAGTTAATTGCCTGTCACCACAATACAACATCACAGGCAGTAGAGCAATTCAACTGTGATCTGTAAATCTGTTAAATCTGAGCAATCTTGGCTCAGGCTAGAAACATGCCAGAAATCTTAGCAGGAGCTGTCCATCAATTCAAATGAATTCCCAGGCAGTGCCTACCACCTCCTCTACCCAGCCCTGATCAGACCACGTCTGTTGCTGCATACAGTGACAAACAAATCATTAGTGGCACAACAGAGGAATTACATATCATAGTGATCATCAAACATTGTGATTGGCCCACGTGAATTTAACGCCAAAGCACAGGGCTGTGGAGGCTGCTAGGGTCTACTATGTTTTGGATTTACTTTGATTTTAACACTGCTCTAACACTACCGGTATGAATATTATCCTTGTAGTGTGACATCACTGTGTCACAATAGTGGATGAAATCATAGTGGGGCGACTGCTACTGATAGTTGCCACTGCCTTCCTATTATTCAGTGCTTTGGGGCTAAACTCAAATGAGACAAAAAGTCAAATCATAACTGTAGTGGCTAATACCGACTATATACAGTATACACAATGCATACACCTTACACACACTATTTTGATATACGTATTACTTACATACTTATATATGTATATATAGACATTCATATATGGACATATACACACCATAAAAATTTATAATTCTAAATAGCCACTATTACAGACATGACTAATATATTCTCATAAAATAAAGATATGCACATATTACATATATGTATACATGGATATGAAGATCTCCCATATGAACATTACATACAGGGTGCCTTGATACAATTTTCATTTTGTTTTGTCCTTTTTTTTAAAATAAAAAAATAAGACCATGTAAGTTAGACTCCAACAACATTTATGTTAAGATGGAGAACCCAAGAGGGTGATGGTGGAAGGGGGGATGCAGAGCTACAAGTATAAGCAAAGTTATTATTCATTAATCCCATCACAGGATGAGAGCAACGGACATTAAATGACAGTTGTAAATGGACTCCTCCTGTCTGTCTGCATTCACCCCAATGTATAAACATAATGGGAGCTTTCTTCTGTCATGTTTTTCAGTTTTCTGACGGCAGAAAAGTTGTGCATGCTCCATGGCAAAAGTAAAGAAATATAACAGAAGACAGCGACCATCATGTTTATTCATTAGGATGAATGCAGACAGACAGGAGGGGTCCATTTACATCTGTCATTTAATGTCCGTTACTGTCATCCTATAATGGATGGCAGCAAAAAACATTGGTAGTGTGACTATAGCCTTAGACTCTGTTCACATTACATTTGAGGCACACACATCTGGTAACATTGCTGCCATAAACCTCTGGTGGATATATCGCCTATACATCACTATTGTACAAATATATACTGAGGTTTACATTTCAGGTTGTAATTTCCTATAAAGTAAAAATAATCATACCATCTATATACTGACTGCAGGTATATAGCAGCCAAGTTTTTTTATATCTTTGAGCCTATAGGTCGAGTTCTCTTAACTATGTGGAATAGCAGAGCTGACTGCGTTGTTCTGTCTGCCCTATAACAACACAAAACTAACTGAGCAGAGAAAACTGATGAAAACTGATTCCACCGGCCAGAGGAAGAAATATTACAGAAATGTGTTGTATTTGTTATATAAATGAGCATAAAAATGTACAATGAGGTTCATGTGAACAGAGGCTAATACTGGTCATTACTGATACATCACCCCATCCCCCACCTCCCCCCATACATTATGTATACTATGTGTAATATATGATAGGGTCTTCAGTATTAGGATGAGACCCCGCTCTCTTACCAAAGACGTCCCCCTGAGCAGAGCCGAGCACTCACCTCCATCTCCATCACCCAGGAACTAACACCAGTCAACTGATTTTTCAAACTCAGATCCTGCAATCCTATTGGCTGTAAGTGGCTGCAGTTACCATGGTGACATAAACAACTGAGGATTTAACTCTTTAAGTGCCAACTCTGTTTTATTATTAAAGCCTTTTATAACTTCACATCCATATTGCTGTATTAGGGCTTGTCTATTGCAGGATGACATATCCTGATTGACTTTTATTAACACTTTGTAGGGAGTGGAATGTGAAGGAACAGCAAATCTACCATTGATATTGTATTTAAAATTTTCCACTGTTCACCGTATTAAATTTAGTCAATGTAAGCAGCATTTTTCTTTACACGTTTCGTGCAGAAACCACATGCACCCCCAGGGCCGCCGATAGGCCAGTATTACTGGTACTGGCGTCAGGGGCCCGGCCAAATTGAAAACTGGTGGGGGCCCGGTTTTGGCCCGCCACCGTGTGCCGGCCCCCTGGCGCCTGCACCAGTCATTCAGGGCCGGCGTCAGCGCAGGGCATAGTCGGGCAAGTGCCGGGGCCCACAGAGCCTCTTGAGGCCCCCGGCACTTGCCCGCCCCAGCACTTGCCGGTCCCGATTTCAGCTGATCGGCGTCCGTCGGACGCCAATGAGCTGAATACTTACGCGATTAAAGCAGGAGCTGTGACAGCTCAGCTCCTTCTTTGAACACTGCTGTCCGGCTTCGGCGTCTGTAGGCGCGATGTGATGACGTCATCACATCGAGCCTAAATTATTTCAGTGGCGTGAGAGCGGAGCGGCGGGTGACACGAAGCGATGGAAGAGGTAAGTGAAGGGGCCCATGAAACAGGGGGGCAAATGAAGGGGAGGGGGGGGAACGGCATGGCACTGTGGAAGATGAAGGGGGTGGGGAGAGCATGGCATGACACTGGGATGAAGGGGGGGGGAATGGCATGACACTGGGGCAGATGTAGGGGGGAGAATGGCATGACACTGGGATGAAGGGGGGGGGAATGGCATGACACTGGGATGAAGGGGGGGGAATGGCATGACACTGGGGCAGATGAAGGGGGGGAATGGCATGACACTGGGGCAGATGAAGGGGGGGTAATGGCATGACACTGGGATGAGGGGGGGGGAATGGCATGACACTGGGATGAAGGGGGGGAATGGCATGACACTGGGGCAGATGAAGGGGGTAATGGCATAACACTGGGGCAGATTAAGGGGGGGAGAATGGCATGACACTGGGGCAGATGAAGGGGGTGGGGAGAGAACGGCATGACACTGGGGCAGATGAAGTGTGTGGGGGGGAACGGCATGACACTGGGGCAGATGAAGGGGGGGAGAATGGCATGACACTGGGGCAGATGAGGGGGGAACGGCATGACACTGGGGCAGAGACGGGGGGACATGAAACTGTGGGCAGTTGAAAGGGGGAGAACAGCATGAAACTGGGGACAGAGATGGAGGGGGGACATGAAACTGGGGGCAGAGGAAGGGTGTATATGAAACTGGGGGAGAGATGGGGGGGTATATAATTTACAGGTGACTGTAGGAGGATTATACTGTGTGGGAGCACATGAAAAATGAATGGGCGGAGTCAACAGAAAAGTGGGCGGGGCTAAATTTGTCGCGTGGGGGGGCCCAGACACGTAGGCTGTATGGGGCCCCAAAATTCCTGATGGCGGCCCTGTGCACCCCAATCTATTCTATGGGATCTGTGGATTTCCTTAGGTAACTGCTTTTTTATGCATATCGGTTTCCATTTGGGGGTCCCCAAGCAGACTCCCCGAACGGAAACCCGAATGTAAATGTGAATAGGGCCTAAGATTGAGGTCCTATCCTTTAACACCTGGGATCAAATGTTTGAAGAGAAGCAGTGTTTGGAAAAGCATGGTCTTGTCACTGAAAAAAAGCACAATGTTATACATTATACAGTAGCTGTGCTTGCTGTTGCTGTTCAGCCCCATTCAATTGAATGGGACTGAGCTTCAAACTGACCATATGACTGATGAGCATAGTGTTACATGGCCAGCAGTTGAAGTGGATAGATTGGCCTCAGCAGTCACATGTGTCATAGGACTTGCGGCCAGGAAAATCACAACCATTAGCTAATAAGTTGATAGGGGTTTTAGCATCTACCATAATAATGTAATGATAGACAACCAACCAAAAATAAGCAACCTAAAGTATATGCGTAAATGCATGGGTTCCTTTTAAACTATACCAAGCCCTAAAGAAATCTGTGTCCTCACCATACACATAAAATAACCACAAGAAAAGCAATCGCGAGTATGACACTTAGTATAAAAGGAATATATTACACATCCAGTCTTGGTCAATAAACTTGTCATAATTTTATTTATTACATCATACACATATGCAAAGCCGAAACGCGCGTCAGGTACTGGGGAGTGAGTGCCTGTCCTGACTTGTATACCTCCTATTGGCAACATGGGTAAGCCACAGTGCTATTAAACCTGTATATAGTGGTATAGGATACATGTGAACCTATGTTGTTATAGTCACCAATGTGTGTGTATCAATGCTATTACTTTAATGGATAGGAGACATATATTGGACCACATGGTAACTTTAAACTTCTAGCATTTTCTTTGAGCTGTTGTGGCAATGTGTATAACTTAGTGGCCAATTATGATATATACCTCAGCGGCTATTGATACTATTGCTATGTGCATATAATGTCCACACACGGTGTATAAAGGACTCCAATGCTGAGGTCCTTTCTGGCATTAGCTTAATCCATGTGCATTCCATTGTATGTAAATACTTAAAGGGACCACATACCATCTGTTGCACTTAATTTTTACCCAGTCAGTTTGTATTTGTAGATTCCCCTTCCAATTTCCATTTTTTATATATATGTGTATAATGTAATAAATAAAATTATGACAAGTTTATTGACCAAGACTGGATGTGTAATATATTCCTTTTATACAAAGTGTCATACTCACGATTGCTTTTCTTGTGCATAATAATGTAATGCATAGAGGAGGGCAGGGAACCTGTCACAACACAAAGGAAAGGGGGCGAAAAGGGGCGTGTTGGCGAGAAGTGTTTTGGCCACAAAGGGGCGGGGTTTCAACAGGGGCCGTGGCCCCTGTCACTTTGAGGGAACATCTGAATGCTTTACTAC